>NC_090587.1:139359-501859 GCF_017918235.1 Porcisia hertigi | reverse complement strand
CATTTGGAAGTTCGTGGGGGAGACAAAACAGATGCGCATGAGTAAACGAGCCGCGAAGGGGGGGGAAGAGGAAAGGCGAGAGGGTGAAAGAAATGCCGACGTGAGGCAAGAAAAAAAAGAGAAAGATGTATGAAAGCGCACACGCGCACGCCCCGAAGGTCAGCATACGCGGTAAGTTGTTCGGCAAAAAAAAGTGTATAGTGGGCATTGGGAGCAAAAGAAGTGAGATGCAGAGAAGATGGATGTGGAGAGAGGTTGCAAGAAGAGTGGAGTGGAGAGTGGTGCACCTTGAGAGTTGGTCGAAAACCACATGAGACGGAGGGGGGGAGGGAGGGAGGGAAGGAAGCGAAGCGAAGCGAAGCCGGGGGAAAAAACCTCCGGTAGATAGGCGTACTGACAATGAATGGTCTTTTGTTTGCCGCTCAAAGTGCCATCATGCGATCCTCCCCCAGGGATCTTGCCTGCCAAAAAAAAGTCATGTACACACACAGCCACACAAAAAAATTGAAAAGGGGGAGTGTGCAGCATCCCGGATTCGATACGGCTCCACCTCCTTTCACCTGAAACCAAGACTCGCGTGGGAAAGGGGGAAGAAGAGGAAGTGGCTGATTGCCAGGCCATGCTGTCGCTCTTTTCTTTGTCCTCGTTTTTTTTTTGGGGGGGGGCGGGCCCTTTCAAAGGAGCTCAGGTAAGGAAAACGGGGTGTAAGCGAGATGACCGCCACTAAAACATAAGCAACACACTCACATACATACAGATAAATATGCGTCAAGAGAAAGCACACACAGCACCCATAGCCATGTGCGTGCTCCCCCTCCCTGCCGTCCCTACCCCACAAAGAAGAACGAAAAAAAAAGTGAAGAGTGTGTGTGTTTGTGTGTGTGGGGGGAGGGAGGGAAAGGGAAAGGGAAAGGGAGAGGGAGGAGCGAGGTGCTCTAGCAAAGATCCGCAAGCGTGGATGACCCGCAAATGCGCTGTGTCGTAAGACAACAGGCCTTGACGCTAGTCGATGGTGCTGGCCGCTAAAGATCCACCGCATTCTAGGAGGCTGCTGGCAACTCTCCCATCACCCCATCATCGCCCCCGTTGGTGGCAGCATCCATGAGCCTATCAGGCCTAACGCCACAGCGCACTAGTAACTGATAAGTCCTCTTGAGCTCCAAGTCTTTTTGATGCAAAACGCTTTGAAGCCGCGTTACTTCCTCGCTGAGCTGCGCACATTCCCGACGTTGCCTTTCGACGGCTCTCTGTTCTTCCTCGAGCATCGAGGAACGTTCCTTCCGCGTCATCGCCTCCTTGTGGGCAAGCTTTTCAATCTCCACCCTTTGCTCTTCTAGTTCCTGTTTTAGCCGTCGAACATCGGCGTCAGTCACGGAAAGCTTTACCTGATCCTTCAGCCTTGCGCACCGCTCATGTAACTCAATGTCTTTCTTTTGAAGTTCCCGAAGCACCTCCATCAGCTGTCGCGCCTCCTCCCGAAGCTCCGAGGTGAGCAGCTCCTGTTGCCCACGCATGCGCCGAGCCTTCTCCTCCGTGTCTCCAATCGCGCGAAGCCCCTTGTTGCGCCTTTTCCTCACCACCTGCAGTGTCTCTACATCGCGCTCCGCCTGTGCGATCTGCATCTCCACGAGTCGCACTTCGTTCCGTTTGTCACGTACATGCGGGTCACTTGCGTATCGCCTCTCCATCGCCTCTAAAAGCGTAAGCTCATCGCGTAGGAAGGCATTGCGTCTGGCAAGATGGCGCGCCTCTTCCCCAGGATCCTTGGGGGATGTACCCTCAAAGGAATCGTGGCCAGTGGCCCCTGCCGCGCCTCTCTGATTCAACCGGCCCAGGAGCGACAGCTCACGCTCCTCAATGGTCTTCTCAAGCAGCTGCACCTCCAACTGCAGCTCAGCGACGGTTTTTTCTTCACTCCCAGCGGACTCCGCCTTGGAGCGCGGCCGACGGCTCATGGGTCACCGAGGCAAGGAGAGACTATACAGAAAAAAGGGAGGTGGAAGGAAGAGAAAAAAAAAAGTCACACAGACGTGACGAACAAAAAAAAACAAAATGCTATCTAGGCAGCAGAAAAACCGGCACTCTTCGCAACAAATTTCGATCACTGAGCAGATATCCTCTCCGTCGAGTTGCGCGGGGAGGGGGGGAAAAGGGGGACCAAAAAAAAAAAGTGTTGTAAGCAAAGGTATCCGCGATCGTGTATGAGTTGGGAAGGAAAGCAAAGCAAAGACGAGGGAGGCGATGGAGCGGCGGTGATACTCCACAGCTCGTCGCCGTGCAATGAACTCAGCCCCGATGTCCTCCTCTTAGAATAAGCCTGAAGGAGTGCGATGGAGACGGCTCAACTCGAGTGCGTAACGAGGAACCAAAACAAAACGCGGCAGAAAGAAACGAAGAACCGAAAAGCAGCGCGAGTGAAGAAGTGCACGAGGATGGAGAACGCAAAACAGAAAAACAACAGTGAAGAGGGACACAAAAAGGTGAAGCACAGTCTCTGCATGAGCATGTCCTGACAACCGTACGGCAGGACCCCCAGCAATAACCTGCACCAGGCCTCCCGTTTCCGCGACGGCAGGCGTGTCTTCCCCCAGTGGGTGTAGAGCATCAAGCGACCAAGACTGTGAACCTTACCATGCGCAAACCTGAACACGTCAGGGCATCAACGGTGAATTCTCGGCCACAGCGGGAAGAGGAGGAAATAAGTGGCTGTCTGCGCTCGACGATGCGAGCTGGGCATTGAAGAATTCAGCGCCGCTCACATACCGGATAAGGAGCAGTAGCCTCCCTGATCCCTGGCCCTGATGAGGGTGTGCCATGGCACACCATTCTTCCCCGTCACAGACGCACACACAGACACATGCAAAAAGGAGTGGACAGGTGCATCCTATGTGACGGCCGGTAGGAGTGCGGGGAAACCCATTTTTGTTGATCTTTTTTTTTCTCGGCCATGTTAATATTTTTCATTGACTGTTTCGTTTTTCTCTCTTTCCAGTTTAGTTCTTGCTTTCGTGTATTAGCTTCTATATGCTTCAATTGCTTTACATCTTGAGCTCTCGCACGCGGAGAAGAAAAAGGAATAGAGAGGATCGTACTAGCACGCACCATACCCATTCCCGCGCCTCCTCCTTCCTCGTCCCCTTCCTGGACCGCGAAGACAGAGATGATGACGGCGGTGCCTAGGGACTTGCTGGGAGCGCACACAGTGCGGTACGAATAAAACGGTTCTCCTCTCCTATATTCGCCACAGAATCACGAGCACGTAGACACGGAGACAGTTAGGTGCACGGTCGAGCACGTACCCAAGCATGCATGCGTGTGTATGCACTCGGTGCGTGAAGGAACACCAAGTTAAAAGCAGATGAAAAAAACAAGGACAAATAGAAAGAAAGTAAACAAAAGAGAAGCACTCAGCGCACTCTCCAGAGCCGATTGGGGGGGGAAGGGAGAAGCATGAATGTGAAAACACACGCCTACTGCTTCATATTTTTTTTTCAAACTGCCGCATTCGCGAAGAGTTACTGCTGGAAGTCCTGGACTTGAGTACAGCGTCATCATATTGATAACCTCTCTCCATCTCAACTCCCCCCCCCTCCCGCCTCTCACACAGGCGTGGAAAAGGGGGTAGAGAGATGTCGTGTAAGCATACGACTCATCGCATAGACCAGAGGGCCCTGGGAATGTGGAAGAATGGTATTGTTAGAAACTCAAAAAAACACGAACGGGAGGGGGAAAACAGTGCACGAAACCGCACCACGCGCATCAGCAATATGCATCCACGTTGGGACCAAGATGCCCTTCGGACTTGCGCAGCTGGAGTCACCCCGGCGGCGGCGGCGGAGGGGGGGAGGGGGGGGAGGGGGTCGTCCCTTCATCTAGGACCCGCAGTTTAGACACTCCTCTTGTTTCACGGAACGCTGCGAGGATGCGGTGTGCTGCGAGCTCTCTTTCTCCTGGATTTCCTTCATACGCTTTGGGTCCACAGTGAACTTGATCGCATCCGCTGCGGCCTTGGTGCGGAGGTAGTAAAGACCAGTCTTCAGGCCAGATTTCCAGCAATAGAAAAGCATGGACGTTATCTGACCAGAGGTGGGGCTCTGGAGGAAAAGATTCATGGATTGAGACTGGTCAATGTACTGGCCACGGTCGCGCGCCATGTCGATGAGCTTGCGCTGCGGGATCTCCCACACGGTGCGATAAAGTTCCTGGAGGTCTTCCGGGATCTTCTTTATGCTGAGGACAGACCCGTTGTAGGAGATGATATCGTTCCGCATCTCCTCGTTCCACAGGCCACGCTCAATGAGGTCCATGACAAGGTACTTGTTCACCACAGGGAACTCGCCACTCAGCACACGGCGAACGTAGATGTTTGAAGTGAAAGGTTCGAAGCACTCGTTGTTGCCAAGAATCTGGGAAGTGGAGGCGGTCGGCATGGGTGCAACTAGCAGTGAGTTGCGCAAGCCGACCTGTACTATCTTCTTTTTGAGCGTGGCCCAGTCCCAGCGACCGCTGTTCGGTCGCGCGTCCTTCCACATGTCGAACTGTAGAACACCCTTGCTGGTCGGGCTATCCTTGAAAGAACTGTACGGACCCTCCTCCTCCGCCATTTCCATCGACGCCTCAGCAGCGGCGAAGTACAGAGTCTCGAAAATTTCCGCGTTCAGCCGCCGCGCCTCCTCCGAGGTAAACGGCAGCCGCATGAGAATGAAGGCGTCCGCGAGGCCTTGCACACCAATGGCGATGGGTCGGTTACGCATGTTGCTGTAGTGCGCCGCGGGGACCGGGTAGTAGTTGCGGTCAATCACGCGGTTCAAGTTGCGCGTGATCTGCTTCACCACTGTGTACATAAGGTGGTGATTGAACTCGCGCTTCTCAACGTCGACAAACCGTGGCAGTGCAACCGACGCAAGGTTGCACACGGCCGTCTCTCCCGGCGCCGTGTACTCAACAATCTCGGTGCACAGGTTCGAGCACTTGATTGTCCCAAGGTTCTTCTGGTTAGATTTCGCGTTACATGCGTCCTTGAATAGAATAAATGGCCCGCCCGTCTCGATCTGCGACTCCAGGATAGCAAACCACAACTCCTGCGCGGGAATCGTCTTCTTGCCGCGACCCTCGGCCTCATACTTCTCGTAGAGACTCTTGAAATTTGTGCCATAGCAATCACTGAGACCTGGGCACCTTTGGGGGTCCATGAGCGTCCACACCCCCTCATTCTCCACACGTTCCATGAACAGGTCTGGGACCCACAGCCCGTAGAAGAGGTCTCGGGCGCGCTGGTCATCCTTGCCCGTGTTGCGCTTCAACAACAGGAAGCCGAAGATGTCAGCGTGCCATGGCTCGAGGTAGATGGCGAAGGCACCCTTGCGCTTACCGCCACCCTGGTCCACGTAGCGGGCGGTGTTGTTGAACACACGTAGCATCGGCACGAGCCCGTTCGATGTTCCGTTGGTTCCGGCGATGTAGCTGCCCTCAGCTCGGATGTTGTGCACATGCAGACCGATGCCGCCGGCCGCTTTGCTGATCAGGGCACACTCCTTCAGCGTGTCGTAGATACCCTCAATGCTGTCGTCTTTGGATGCCACCAAGAAACACGAGCTCATTTGCGGCTTCGGGGTACCGGCGTTGAAGAGGGTCGGAGTGGCGTGAGTGAAAAATCCCTTTGACATCAAATCGTACGTCAAACGCACGTTCACCAAGTCGGCACCGTGAATACCGAGGGCAACGCGCATGTACATCTGCTGTGGGCGCTCAACAATTTTCATCTCACCCTTTTCAGTCTCAGTACGCAGGAGGTATGAGCGCTCAAGGGTTTTGTATCCGAAGAAATCAAAGTTCAAATCGCGCGAGTAGTCGATCATGCTCTGTAGCTCCACGTAGTGCTCCTGCACAACCTCCCACACATCATCGGAGAGGATGGGAGCGGGAATATTCGTGTGTGATGTTTTATGGTCGTGCAGCTTTCGGAACGTCTGAAGCAGCGACTCCTCCGTCTCCTTGTGCAGCGATGTCGTGCACAGGCGACCGCCCATACGCGCGTAGTCGGGGTGCCTCGTGACCGCGTACGCCGCTGTCTGTGCAACGAGTTCGTCCAGCTTGTCGTAGCGAATCTCTTCTGTCAAGCCGAGCGTCACGTTTTCCACCAGCATGTCTACATTGAGATGATCGCAGTCCAGCCCCTCCATCACCCGCTCGAAGCGGCGGCGTATCTTGGCCGCATCGTACTCCTGCTGCTCGCCATTGCGCTTCACGACTAGCACTGGCATGCTGGACATTCCTGCAAGAACGGGAGGGGAATAAATGCGTTTTTTTTCGAGTGTGTATGTATGAAAATATGTGGGAATTGCGGATGGAGACAAGGAAAGAGCCCGCTGTTCTATGATGGAAAACAAGGGGGAGAGAAGGTACTAGAGAGATGTACGTAGTAACTCTAGCGAGACACACACACACACACACGGGAGAAAAAAAAGGGTGGGAAGTGCAGTAGGAAAAGTGAGGGAGTGGTTGTGAGGGGGCGGCTGAACCGCAGAACTGTATGGACGGATAGTGAAAAAAGAATGCAGGACAGTACAGCAGATGTGTGTATATGTGTATGCCGTTGTGCTATATATATATATATATGACCAACGACCTAGTGAAAGTTCACTAGTGAAAACCCCCTCGGAACAAACCAGCTGAAAAGAAAAATGGGTAGCGGAGATAATGCTCCGGGGGAAATCTATGTGTGGAAGGGAGGGGTGGGGGGGGGATCAGAAACAGTCAAAGGCAATGATTTAACTGCCGCGGTGCATTTGAAGCGGTGCAACTCACATCGAAAGGGTAAAGTGGTTGGAACAGAAAGTGGGGAGATGAGAGGAAGGGACACATGAAAATGTTCGCCCTTGCACGAAAAAAAAAAGAAAGGAGGAATGCACGGTGCTGCTCTTAAATACTGGTAAAAAAAAATTATTCGACATTGCTCCAACTGGCCGAGACGCCAGAGAGGCGACCTACTCCCGCGTCGCCACAGAGTCACGTAGTGGCAACTCAACCAGGAAAAGTTTTTCTGGTACCGTGACAGCATCCACGGGGGACAAAAAAAAACTCTCGTTTTTCAATTTCACCCTGGCGCATGGCACAGAGTAATGCGTACGGGACCCCCCATCTACTCACTCTCAAGTCGTGCCCCTTGAGACGATGCCTCCCCCCCCCTTCTCTCACCCCTCTCTGTCGACATTTTTGTGCCCTTCGGCTTTGGGGGGGGGGGGGATCACCCGCTGTCCCTGTGGAAGTGGATGTAAGTGTGCGCGTGTGTGAGGGGGTGGAGGGGGTGCGAGGGCCTTCCTGCTCCGTTTGGCTCATCCTTTACTTGCGCTGAGTTTGTTGTTTTCATATTTTCATCCTCATTGGGAGTGTGAATCAAACAAGAACAGGGTGGAGAGCCAAGAAGGATGGGTGGGTACGACAAGTCTTGCGTGGTGCGTCAAAAGCGATGTCTCCCTTCCTCTCTCCCCCCTACCCCTCCCTAGCTCCGCACAGAAAAGCGCGCGAGACCGCCAGCTATACTGCCAGTACCTTCTTCCTGCTCTCTCCCCAACCCTTTTTTGTGGGGGGGGATGGAGAATCGAGACCATCGGAAAAAAAAAAACGATGCGCTTTTTTTTACACACGTTACGTTTCGAGCAACAACGGAAAGGGGAGAACAAAAATGTGTAAGTGTTATATAAATATAAATAAATATATAAATATATATATATGAGATCACCTCTCTCCCCTCTCACACGCTATGCGTCATTACAACTGTGTCACAATAAACTCGACAGCCAGCGCCAGCCATTGAAAACGTCATAGCCGTCAACGCCTACTTAAATCAACTCGCGCTCAATATCCCAGACCTGCGCGAAGATCTGCACCGCATCCCCACCGACGCACCGGAAGCGGTAACTGCCAGGCGGCATCACAACTCTAACCTTAGACATCTCCCCCGCACCGACGGATCCGATGCACTGCCATCGGTCACGCTCCCGTGAATCTGCGAAAAAGAGTGGGACCGCCTCCTCCACCTCGACGTAGCTACGTTTTGCCGAGGAAGCGGTAGAGGAGGTGCTGGCGCCGGCGCTGCCGTTGGCGGCTGGCGCCTTGACTGGTGGAAAAAGCGGCTTACGTGCCAACGCCGTTATTTGCATTCTGCACTCGATGTTTACCTCGATCATTATATCAGGCTCCACCTCGAAGTTGAGCCCCTTCTTGACAACGCGCTGCGTCTCCGTAAACCAGAACTTACTGTTCTGCGAGCGTGGGGGAACACAAATGAACCGCACCCGGTTGCGGTTCGCGTTGAAAGAAATGCGCTTCCGCGCCTTCCACGGCGCTGCATTCGATTTCGCTTTCATTCGCAGTATTCGATGACGCCGCCTGTGCGCGCGTGCAGGTGTGGGGGTACACGGAAAAGTAAACCTTCGCAGTATTCGATGGAGGAACACGAGAAACAGAGCCAACCAACAACGAGCTCAGTTTGGGAGGCAGATTGAAGAGAAAGTGTGTGTGTGAAACAACGATGATAACGATTACGCAGCAGTTTGTACTCGAAACGTGAAACGGATTCTCCTCTAGGAAACAAAAACAAACAAAAAAAGAGATCTGTGAACTAAAGCCTCAATGGGGAAAAGGGGGGACCTCGTAAGGGTGCCGGCACGTTTTTGAGATTGTATTGCCCTAGGATCTTCGCGTGCCTCTTTCTTTATGCGGCAATGAAGTCCGATGACGGTTCGCCTTCCGTACCTTGATGGGTGATTGCAAAATGAAACTTCTAAAGGCTTTTTGGGTACACGTGGAGTGACAGACTTCGCGTGATAGCGTGACACAGCCCCCGTATGCACCAGTTCAGGACGCGCGACGAGAGCCCGCACACACACACACCAGAACTACGCAAAAAAAACGTGATGAGGTGAACAAATACAAGAGAATAGTCAACGCACACAAAAAAAAGGGGGGAACAACGCTCCGCTGTATGCGAAATTGCCTCCGTCTCTTTGTCTTGTGCTTGTTTCTTCACTTCTCCCCTCAATATGTGCGGGTTTGCGCGTACGTGGGCGGGACGAGAACTGCTTCAGTCACGAAAATATTCGCTAGTGTGCCTATGTGTGCTCAAGCCTTCTCTGTGTGCTCATGTCGGGGGAAGAGAGGGGGGGGGGAATAGGGAAGGAAAAGCGGTGCGACGCAATCGAGTCCACCAATACAGCGTTGGTGAACTAGGGACGAAAATAGGGGCTTCGGTAAGTGCAGCCAACGGTGACATACACTGTTGTTCTTTCCGATCAGTCAGTGAAGAGAGAGGACAAAGGGGAAAACAAAAACGATGAGAGCATTGACGTCCCTCTTCTTCCTTCTGGAAAAGTGTGTCCATGTGTTCCCATATCCGTATTGCCGAGGCACGCGAGATCCGTGAGAGAGAAGGGGGGGGTGGGAGGCACCGATAACAACAGAAACGGGATCGAGGGGAGAAGCCAGAAGAGTTATCGTGTCTACCATCCTCATATATCAGAGGAACGTGAAGTACATACGTGTGCAACAACCCACCCACCCCCCGCAGGAAGTCGCAGAGGTAAGTCCAGCTCGCCAGACGAGCGACAGAGAAAATATAAACGCGCTGCACGGGGAGTCGGGTGAGAGCTCAACACGCGAAGGCTAGACTCTCGGCAAGAGAGGGACCCTTCATTTTTTTTTTCGAGTAACAATGTGATTTGGCCGTCAGACAGCATAGGACGCGTGCTGCTTCTGTGCCCGTAGGTGTTCTGCTGGAAGGGGGGGGGAGGGGGATAGGGGAAATTCAAAGTGCCATGTAAGAAGATGATCAGACAGAGGAGTGTATCTCGGATCCGGTTGGGGGGGGGGGGGGTAAGCAAGGGTGAGAATGTGCCCCCTAGGGTACTGCTTCTGCCGTCACTGTGTGTGTGTGCGTGTGTGTGTGTGTGTGTGTGTGTGTGTGTCGCTGTGCAACTCTAACACCGTTGAGGAGCAACACAACAAAGGGGAAAACTTTTGATGAGAGTAGCACAACATACCACATCGCATCCGACAATGACAGAAATAAATAAGGAATGTCCCTCCCTCCCTCCCTCCCCCCTCCCCCTTCCCCGACAACAACTCCTAACCAAGGCACTAACAGAGACAAGCACGTTGAAACTATTAAGAGGATGCAAAGGAAACTGTTTGCCGCCGCCCAGAGTGAGACGCTCGCCACCCGCTCCGCAATTGCGGGGATGTGGGGGAAAACGTCAAAATTAAGTCAACAAGACGCGCAGCCATGGCAAGAGCACGTGGGCGTACCAACAAGTCAAATCTACGCAGAGAGAAAGAAACGCTTGAGCGCTCTCCGACGCGAGGTTCGAGAAGCTACTCCGTATGGCTTGGAGACGGCAGAGCGAACATGCGGACATGGCGGCCGTCCGACTGTCCACTGGTAGCCAGGCCTAAACCGTTTTGCAGAAACACGGCGTGCTTCACTACGTCACCCTCCTGCGCGTCGTACACATCAGCGATACGCACCATCTGAAAACATCCGCCCTCCGCCTTGCCAGACTGCTCATAGACCGTCAGACTCGGGCCGCGGAGCAGCGCGATGCGCAGTACCTCATGGTAGGCCTGCCCACGCACGGCTGTTAGAATGCTCAGTGGGGCATCGCTGCTGTGCCCCGCGTAGTCTGTGTCGACAAACGTGCACACAACTTCCGGTATGTTCTGCCGTGATATGTTTTGCAAATTGTAGATAGTGCCGACACCATTCTCTAGAAATACGATCAAGTAGCTGCGCGTGTTGAACTCGGGGGCGCCTGAGGTCACGAAAGCCAATGCCGATACGCGCAGTTTTTGCGCGTTAGGGAAAACCGCAATCGACTCGAGGACCAACCCGCTGCCGCCAGCGCGCTGCACCACTCGCGAAAGACGCGGCTCACGCAGAAAAGATCCGCCAAGCGCGACGTGATCGTCGCACACCGCCCACGCGAGCGCACTGCCCACTTTGAACTTTTCTTTGTGCGCCGTTGACGTCTCCGCTGTAGCCCGAGTGATGACCTCCAACTCTGTCGTCTGATCTACAATGCTCAGAATGCTGTCCTGCCCCAGTACGCTCCATCGCGGCACCGAGGAAACAAGGCGGCGGTTCGGCAGCCTCATCGACCACAGCTGCGTCAGGCTCACTTTGGTGCGACCCGACAACGAGAAGCAGATAAACCTGTCCGTGAAGCGCTCACCTATGATGAGGCGCGCATCGTCCACGGAGAATTGCGCGGAGTAGATCTCTGCCTTCTGCTCGAGTTCGAGCGCTGTGGTGACCACGGCGTTCACATCTGTGAAGTACTTCTCCTGCAACTCCTTACCACGCTCCATGAATGCGGTGGCATCGCTCTGCGGGTACAACGACGTCTTACGCTTGCTGCGGCATCCAATCAGTAGATAGTGCTGCCCGGGAGATGTGAGCAAAAGATCGACCTCCGGAAAGCCGCGTAGGACAGACGTGGGTGCAGCACGCGCATCCTGCGGCGTGCGCCGCGACGTAGCGGTGAACTGCACCTCGTTCTGTTGCCGCCCCTCCTGCGGCTGCAGTGGCAGCGCTGAGACACTCGACACCCTCAACTTCTCTTCAGCTGTTTTCTTGCCTTTTCCATCGATTTTGATCACTCCGCTCTTCTGTGCCTCGTGAGTTTTAGTCAGAGCCGGCGACACCGACTGCGGGACCTCCTCGGGTCGAGCGAAGGCCTCCCCCACCACCTTTCCATTTTTTACCTGTCTCCTTCGCTTTGCCCGCTGCTCCGGCTGCGCCTGGACTTGGGAACACCCTTTACCGCGACAAATCTTGTCGCTTCTGTAGTCGGCCATTGGAATACCGATACAGAACCGCCACGAGAAGCGTACGAGGTATCTGGCCAGAACCACGGTAACGATCAACACTCCCAGCACACCAAAGAAGTCCCAGCACAGCTCCCCGTAATGGGCGGAGACAGCACCAGTGAAAGCCTCTACGGCGTCTGAGATGGTATCGGCCAACATCATCTCTCGAACCAGGTCCAACGTCTGAGGGTGAAGGCGCTCGTTCGCGAGGCCCTTGAAGAGGGCGTACAGCCACCCAGTCACCGAGCTCAGGTCCATTTTTTTTTTCGTGGCTATACCAGTACCTGGAAAGCCTGTGTGTGTGTGTGTCGACGCAGGGAAGGAAGGGGCGAGCGCTTAGACAAAAGAATATGATTACCTTCTCGTGGTACGCGTATTATCCTCTTTGTGGCCCTTCACTTCCATGCATTCACGTATGACAGTGCAGGTGTATGACTACAAGTTGAGCAGACGGCAATGTGGGCAGTAAAAAAAAAATTGATGGTGAAACAAAAGGGGGAGGAAAATTCCACGTCGCGTGGGTTGGAGAGAGAAGTACATATGCACGAGTACGGAGCAGATACAAAAGCGGCTCAACACGCACGAGAAAGAGTTACGTGGAAGGGACGAAGCAGGAGGGGTTTGTGGGCAAAATAGCCAGCAGTGATCATCTGGTGTCACGGGGGGAGGAAAGAGCATACGATTGCCAGCACAGGACGAAAGGGAATCAATACCCGCACACAAAAGACTCTGCGCCTCTCGGTGGAGCCGCTGGGTTTCGGTTGGTATTGCTTCTCATCTTCGCCCTTCTTTGTGCAGTTGACGTGGATTGGGATGATCTCGCTTTTGTGCCTCTTTCGGAGGGGGAGGGGGGAGAGGGGAGAGGAGGGGGACTAAGGGAGACTAATGCAAAGAGGATAGCACGGCAAGCATCACACCAATGAGTGCTCAATCTGCAAAGGGGCGTGCGTCACGGGGTCACGAATAAGCCTGTACTCCTTCTTGAATGCTGCGCTCTCGTAAAAAGCGTTCAGTGATTCTTGAGAGATGTTCGCTGTGTAGTAATCCAGCTCCGATATGTCGATCCGCACCTGGGTCGGCTCCACCCCACCAGACAACTGGCGCTCGAACTGACGCACCGTCTGAACTGCCACCTTAATGCGGTGGCGGATGAGCGGCAGACTTTCCTTGTCAGACTCGAGAAACTTTCGGAAGCGCGCCTCCATCGCGCTGCGCAGGCTGTACTTCTGTGTTTGAATAAAGCAGCGTAGAAAAAGAGAGACGGCCGCAGCGACGTCCTCGTCGGTCACAAACTCGCGAAGGTGAACCCGCGCGTGCGCCTCGGACAAGCGGATGACGGATTCCATGTGCCGCACCGTGATGGCGATGCCGCCATGCTTGGATTCCTGTCGCAGCTCCACATAGAGGCGCGCGATGGTGTCGGGGTCGATGTTGGAGATGCGGGGAAAGCAATGACTCTTTGCGAACAGGATGTACTTGCGCAGTAGGGCTTGCGGGAGGGGTTTTTCGCTGGTTGGATCATCGTCCTCAAAACGGGAAGGGTCTTCGATGCTCTCACGCAAGCGCCGCAGCTGCTCCTCGTACCCCTCCCGCTCATCCTCTGTCAATGCATTCTCCAGCGCGTAGCGCAACTTCGACAACTCCTCGTGCCGGCTGCGCTCCCGGACCCGTGCCTCCTCCTGCGTACGTGGGTGGTTGCGCATGTGTGAGCTGCAAATGAAGGAGGCAAGACGCTCGTCCAACTCCACATTCACCTCATCCCGCACCACGAACAAGAGATCGAAGCGGGAGAGGATAGGTGTAGTGAGGTTCACGTTGGCGTCAAAAGAGGAAGAGGGATCATACCGCCCACCCATCGGATTTGCCGCCGCGATGATGCAGCACCGTGCGGAAAGTGTTGTCACAATACCACCACGGGCCACTGAGATCGTCTGCTGCTCCATCGCCTCATGGATAGACGTCCGATCTTGGTCAGACATCTTGTCAAACTCGTCAATGAGGCAGCAGCCGCGATCCGCTATGACGAGGGCGCCGCCCTCCAGCACAAAGTCACCGTTGACGCTGTCCTTGTGGACCGACGCTGTGAGACCCACGGCAGTCGAGCCGCGGCCAGTTGTGAAGACAGTACGGTCGGCCGTCTTCTCGACGAACTTGAGAAACTGTGACTTCGCGCATCCGGGGTCACCAACCATGAGAACGTTGATGTCCCCTCGAATGCGATGCGACTGATCGCCACCGATGTCCTTCGGGACTGCGCCCATCATAGCAAGCAGCAGCCCAAGCTTTATGTCGTCGCGACCGTGGATGCTCGGCGCTATTGACTGAATGAGTTTCTTGCGGATGTGGGGCGACTTACTGAGCTCGATAATGCGTTGCCGTTCATCGTCTGGAAGTCGAAACATACCGAGCTCTGTGGTGCGCCGGATGACATTGTTCGCGTGCAACACGGTCGTAAAGACAGGAAAGCCTTGGCGGCTGTTGAGCAGCGGATCGAAGTTGTTCCGGTATATCCCGGTAACATCCACCTCCTCGCCGGGTTTTGCGCGGTCAATAAGATCGTTCGTCAGCACCACCTCCAAACTGCGCGGCAGCCGCCCAGGCGGCACCTTCCCAGGGGACTCCTGTAGAACTATAGTCTGATGGTTGCGGTACTCCGTCAGGCGCATGTTTACGCGGAACGGACCCTTGCTGTGGCAGCTGGGGCACATGCTCACGCGTTGCTCCTTGTCACCGCGCTGATAGATGGGGCCAATTATGTAAGAGCACCGCGTGCAGTCGTACTTGACGGCATCCATTTGCGGATACACCGGTGACCGTCGAATCACCACGCCCTCCACCCGCACAAGCACGTTCATGTGCAGCTGACGAAAATCGCGGATCGGATCGCACAAGGGCAGGTCGCAAATGCGAACGAAGATGTGCGAGTGCACTTTGCGATAAAGTGGATACAACTTGAAGGTGAAATAGTTGGCAGCCTCCTCCAAGAGCTCGATCATCGGATCTGGCGCGTCAACCAGCCACAGCGCGAGAACGCTGTCATACACGCGGCTCAGATGATCGTAGCAGAGTTGGAAACTCTTTTCATTTTCTCGGGTCATCGCGTTCACTTTTTCCTCGTAGACACTGACGTCGTTCACAATGAAGTTGTAGTAGAAGTTGTAAATGCGGTTTTTGATCACGCGGCGAGGCAGCTCCTGTGCAAGCCACTCCACCAGCTCACCCTGCGGTTGCCGCCAGTTGAAGTTCATCGCCTCCAGGTCTCCACGCACGTAGGCCTCGTCGTTGGGGTCTCCGTAACCGGCATCCTCGTCGTCGATGCCGCCGCGTTGGTCGTCAGTCGCGGCGCCGCCGCTCCGCATCGCACCGCCCTCGCCTTCTCGGCCAGCCCATGACGCATCGCCATCGTCCTCGTCCTCGTCCTCATCATCCTCGTCCTCGTCCACGTCGCTGAAGATGCCCTCCTGGAGTTGGCGTCGCTCCTCGGCAAGAGCCGCCTCCTTCTCCCGGCGCCGCTCGAGCAGCTCGTCCACAGCAATACGGCCACCCTCTGAAATCTCAGAAACAGAGCTGTCGTCACCTACGATCCAATCATTATCTGCTCCGAGCTCATCCTCGGGCACCTCACTCTCTTCGTCTGGTTCGAGGTAATCTCGCATGAAGTTGTCCCCGTAGAGATCCTCCCCCTCCTCATCGTCAGCCTCGTCGCCGGAGGAGTGATCCACGTTGTCGACCTCCTCGACATCCTCACGTCTTGGCGCGTGCGGGAACTCGGCACCGGCCTCATCCTGTGGCGCGCGCCGCCGTTTTCGGCCAGTGGCGCCTCGGTCTCGCGAGGGGCCCATTGCTCCTCTTCTTCTGATCTTTTGCTACGTGGGAGAGGGGGGCGGAAGAAAACCCACAACCTCTGGAGTGTCCCTTTCTTTTTCTGAGCTCGCCTGTGCTCCAGAATTGACAGCTGTGCTGCTCGAAGCAATGAAGTTTACCTGCACAATGGTGCTGGGTTGTACTATCCACCCCCCCCACCCCTCTCCACACTCCCGCCAAACGTGTATAGCTCTATAAATAAATAAATGTGTGTGTGTGTGTGTGTGTTTCTGAGAGTGTATGGGTGTGTAGGAGTCTATCAAGGTATGTTGGTTGTGTCTATGGTTGAACGCGTCGGTGTCGTGAATTAGGAAGGCCACATCACATGGTGATCTCTTTATCTCCCTCTTTCCCCTCTATGGTCCACCTCTCACCGATGTATGCACACCCCAAAAAAAAAAACTCTCACGCAAAACAGGAAATGTTCTTGGTTGATTGTTTAGTTTTTCAACGATTATTTTATTCTACAAGCCGTCTTTCTCGGGAACGGGGCCGATGAAGACCCAACTGCCAGCACCCGTCAGCGTGATGGCACGAATCTCGCGCCACGTCGAGGTTGCTTTAGGGGGAGAAGGGGAAGGGGAAGTAGGGGGGGGGGGCATAAGTTGTCCCAAATGGAGGAGCGGGGATGCGTGTGGGCGCCCTCCAGGCGAGATGCGCGTTAGTCGAGAGCGAAGCGAAAAGACCACGAATGGTACGCCCACAAACCCTCCGCCAACACACGACAGTGCTGCATGTGCTACAACCTCGTTTTGATGTTCGGCGCAGCTGCGCTCGTGGTTTAAAAAACGCAAGTCTAGTTTTCATTTTTCTTTTTCTGGTGCATGCGCGCACCAGTCGCCAGGGTCATGAGCCACTACGCACATTCATACCATGCGTACAACACAGAGATGAGTAGCCCTTCTGGCATGATGTTGGTGGTGGTGGTGGGAGCGGGAAGAACCAACCGCAGAACCTTGGGATAGCAGAAGAAGTCACCCCCCCCCCCTCTTGTCTTCACTGAAGAGGATGAATAAATTGTAGGGAAAAAAAGATGATATTATATGAACACACGCATGCACATTAGCAGGGGTAGAGAAACGGCGAAGGGCGTGACTCTGTCTCCGCGTGTCAAGAAGTGCAGACGGAAAATCAACAGAGCAAACAAACAAAAAATGTCTTCCCACGAAGAGGGGAGGGGGGAGCACCGGGGGTCGTTGAGGGAGGATGAACCTCTGTGTGGCTGACAACGCGCCCATGCAGGTCCACCACACAGATAAAAAAAAAGTTATACACGCACCGACACACAATGTACCTATATGCAGTGATCCTCTCAGCACTGGCAAGAGATCTGCGCCACCCCACGGCTACGCCACCGAGCCCGCCAAAGTATTCCAGCCGCTGGTGTGTCGGCTCCGTGGTGCTCCCTCTATTCCAACGCGAGGAAATGGGAATGGGCCATCGTTTGGCCGCGCGTGGTTCACGTCTTCGTAGTCGCCCTCCCTCAGCGCCATCAAGTCTGTCAAACATTACAATGTCGTTCAAAACGGTGCCATTGCTCGTCAACTTCTCGGGATGCAGGCGCTGTGAATCCGCCGACCAACCGGCACCCGCCTCCGCTTGAAAGCGTGCGCTTTGGGTCATCTCGGGGGGGGGGGGGTGCGTCAAGCTGCTCGCCGCAGCCCTCTCGCGTTGCGGCACCACCAAGTGGCAGCAACACCCCCTCTACCTTCACGAGCTCAAGGCTGCCCATTCACACGAATAGGCGGGGGCCCCAAACACAGATTGTTCTGTCTTTAGTAGCTGCGAGGCAGACTCACGCACGGGTTTGCAAGGTCTCGGTAAAGAGAGCAAAGCTAGTAAAAATGCGGTTTCCCTACACACACACACACACACACACACACACACCGCTCGAAGGAACGCTGCGTCATTGCCTGTCGCGGGCCATGAAGGAAAGGGGATACCCCCCTCCCTGTTGACGGGGAGTGTAGCACCGCAGCCCCTCCTTCGCAGCGTCGCCCAGACAAACGTCTGGCCATGGAAAAGAAAAAGTTACTGCCGACATCAAAGCGTTTGAGTACGATGCCGGCAGCAACCGGAACGCATGACACACCTTGGGCGCCCCTCTCGTAGGCTTCATCATTTCTAGCTCGTCGGCGAGAACCCACGCTGACATGAAGTCGTATCTCATGGGGGGGTGGAAGACGCTGGAGACGTTGACACAATGGCAGCCGCAGCAACCGGGTGACATCTCCGTGCAAGTTGGAGACGGCACGCGTTGACGGCGATGGCACCATGAAGATGTTGACGAGTCAAGAAAAAAAAGACTGGTGGGTTGTCCACCAGCTCCTGTCTTACAGCGGGCTCGCAGAGCTGCAATACATTGAACCAACATTCGCCATAGCGCCACGCCAAATGCCTGTTTATACGGATTGCCAGCCGTGTTTGGACGACACCCTCGTCTCTTTCACGAAAGGAGAGATCGAAGTCGAGCAGACCGCGTTGAAAGAAGAAGAGCGGCCGTGGGTAGTCACACAGAGGGCACTGCCTCGTGAGCGTACCAGCAATCTCAGACTCTTGCATGTACTTCTTCTCTCCCTTCGAAGACTTGAAACCATTCAGCCGGATTTCCGCGCACCGCTGCCTGTGCTGGCACAACTCCGCGTGTCGGCTGGCATCCGGCATTGCCTGATCGGTACCAGCTCTGCCCTCCCCCTCTCCCCCCCCCCGCCGGGACCATCGACCGCCTACCTTTTTTTGTACTTCGCAAGCTAGCGGGCAAGCAGTGGGTATGCGCGGAGCTTCGTGGAGGGCAGCCTCACGCCCCTTGTCGCGATGTCAATCTCGTGCGCGTTTGGGAACAGGGTACCGCAGTCGCCGCACTGGTCTGCGCAGTAGGAAACGGTTGCCTCTTTACCAGCGGTGAAGCAGCTCCAGTACACAACTGGGCCATCGTTGGCGCGCTCGGGAAGAAGACGCGTGCCAAACAGCTTCTCCGCCTGCCCTTAGCGGCAGTCGCGGTCGTGATACGTACTTGTGCTCAACTGCACTGTGCCGCATCAAGGCTGCAGTAGCCAAGGGAAATCTGAGGTTCGTGTACGTGTGTAGCGTATAGTGGACGCAAAAACACGGATTAAATCGACCTGGATATGCTGTGTCGCCGACAAAAGCAAACCGAGGCTGCCGCTATCCCTTTCCTGGCTGCACGCGTCGCCAGTAGTTACTCCAGTGATGCTTCTCACCTTGCCTTTCCAGGGGCGGTGCGGTCGTATGGGTTGCCAACCAGCAGTGATCCCTTCAAGGAAAGCGGGTGCCGAGAAGGCGCAAGCTGGTCCCAGGTGATGCCAACCGGGAGAACGGCGGTAAGCCTGCCATTCGCCGCTGTCGGCATCCCGGTGGAAAGAGGCTCGCCATTACTATCACCGGCGGCAGTCGAGCATTCGCTGGTGGTTCAACAGGTGCGCTTCGCGTGGTGACGATCGAAAGGCAGCACGGGAACAGCTGGTACGCTGCGCACCCGCGGTGACAACCGGTGTGGGAGACTGGTCTCGAGTCGATGTGGAGATCATCTTCGGCGGGGTGCGGCATGACAGCATACACGCACGGAATCCCTCAAGTAAACATGAGGTTGGCGTCTGCTCAGCGTCTACAAGAAGTCGGTCGGTGCCACTATACGCGGTTACATGATCCGCCTCACCCCCCCCCTTTTGGGGTAGTGTGATCGTGCACAGAGTCGTCATTCGGCAGAATGAGCCCAATGTAGCGCTTGAGCAGAATGTCGATAGCGTTGCAAGGCACACAACGCGTCATTCTCTTCAGCCGACGGCTGACGCGCGAATGCGGCAAGTTGCGTGCTGGGAAGTCTCTGGAAACAAAGCGACTGTTAAGAGACACGGCTAACGCCAGCCCAGGTAAAGGGCGGGCATACTGGCCGAAGGGCTTGAGTGCGAGTGAGTCTGTAGGAGGTGCGGGGGAGGGAGCTGTCTGGTAGTCAAGTTGAGAAGAGCGCGATGAAGCTGTGTGCTGGAGCCCACGCAACCCCAGTCATCGCACCCCCTGCAGTGGCCACGGCTGCTCTCGCAGACGTGGCAGTGGGCATACTAATCCACAGCGGGGTAACTTGAAAAGAGGTCGGCGAGGTGTGTACGCCGAAAGGGGTAGGCGGTGGAGGCTATCAACTCCAGGGTGCATCGAACGTGTGAAACATTAGAGGGATGGTGCAGTAGTGGGACCAACGCACACCATGGTGAGCGGTAAAGAGCTGAACAATAGGGGAAGCGTGTGACGATAGCGGGGAAGAGGGAGGAGAAGCAAAAAAAAAAAAAACAGGGCCAAAAACTCCGTAGCAAAGTTGGCGTGAGTGTTTAAGATGGAAAACTAGTCTCGTACGCAGAAGAGAGACCTGTGCGCACACACACGCACCGAGAAAAACATGACGCAGGTAATCAGACACGGCGACATACGCCTTGGTACTGCATCAAGGGGGACCGGCAAAATGGGTGTGATGGCGGCGGGGGTGCGCTGCATCGCGTTGCTCATCGCGCTTCCACTCCCTGCGGGTGCGCGTGCGCGACGAGATATTTCTCGATTAACAAAAACAGCCATAGTGGTGGTCATTTGTGTAGCGGCACCATGCCATGTTTTGAATGCACAGAAGCAGAAAGAGCACCAAAAAAAGAACTCGAAGCAACGGAAAACCATTTTTATTTGCGCTGAAGGACAAACACTCATAAAGGCGAATGATACGCCCCACTCCCCGCCCCTTCTGCGTACAACATCAGAAGAATTGGCCGATCATCAGGAACGCTGCAAAAAAAAAAAAAAGACCCTACCCGGGCAGCTCTGCGACGGGAACATCGGCTACAGAGGCAAAGTTCACCAAGCGCGAGGCCATAGAAAGTCGCACCTCGGAGCAACGCTCCGCCAGCTCCGCGGCAAGGGTCTCTCGCTCGAGACAGTGTCGCTTCACACACGTCTCGTGCCACATAAACTGCCGCTGGAGCTCTGCGATGTGCACCTCAGCGACTGTGTCCGCATTTTCGCTACCCGCGCCATATTCCTCTTGCGAGCTCGCAACCACATCATGCACAGAGCGTGTGCGCGAGGTGCCTGCTGCTCCTGCTGCTGAAGGTTGTCCTAGAGTACGACTGAGATCGCAGACTCTTCGTTTACGCGCGCCACCAGGCGCTCCAGTCGAGTCGCGCCTGACACCACATCCGATCTGCTTTTTACGGGCCTGCGCTGTCAGGTATGCCACACGCTCGGCAGTGATGGCGCGAAGATGAGCAAGGTGATATTCAATCCACTCGTCCAGATCTCGCAGCTGCTGCATGTAGCGCATTATATCACAGCGACCTTCGTGCGTGCTTGCAAGGAAGTACTCCAGTTGGTTCATCTTTATCGTCAAAAATCCTGAGATTAACCCCCCTTCCTAATTTTTTTTGAGGGATATAAAAGAAGTGAAGCGCAGTGAGAGTTGATGATTGCCGCTGAGTGAAAACGGCAGGCACGGGATATCAGCACGGAAAAGGCTCAAGAGGAGCGCAGCGGCAGAGCAGGGAGAGAAAGAGGGAGTAGGGGGGGGTTTAGAGAGAGAGAGAGAGAGAGAGAGAGAGCAGACGCAGATGGTTTATGGAAACCGTGAACGAGCACACATACACATATACATAGGAAACAACAGAAGAAACTATCAAAGCTGAACGAAGTGCATTGACGGGGCTGGGGGGGGGGGGTCGTTACGTCTAGAGTAGCGTGCCGGGTGAGAGGGAGTGAGTGGGTGAGCAGGGGGGGGGGGGAGGGTCGTCAGCAACTACTTCAGGGAGCCTTACACATCCACTTCACCTCACTGTTATTCACTTTTGAGAGAGGCATACGAACCACTGAATGATCAGTGACCCTCTTGCTTTTGTCGGTGTCGTTGACCGCGCAAGACTGCCCCAAAAGTCAAAGACTGACGACATGAAATGCACCTCGTCGATGTCAACACACGGAAGCAGGTATAACGAAGTGCAATATGCGACACATCGTAACATCGCTTTATATATATATATATTACTCGACCCCTTGCCCGTACCCCCGAGCGCCCGAGTAGGCCTACCACAAAAAGGGGGGGGGGAATTACCCACATGATGGATAAAAAAAACCACCAAAATAGAAATTGCAGGGTACCCTCACGACGAGGCAGTTCTCTCTCCCCCTCCCCCTCCCCCCTTCCCCCCTTCCCCCCCCCCCCCACCAATGCGATGTTTTTATGTGTTTTGATTTCACATTTGTTTTTGTTGTTTGTGTTGTTTAGAGAGTCTTGTGATGGTTATTGTAATCGATGTCTTCCCTTTTTTTCTGAAATACCCGTACGAGCAGAAGACAGGGAGGGAGGGAGGGGGTGCGACTTCGAGCACACAAATGTGTGCTTACGTTTGAACATCCGCCGATAGAGGACAGTTGTACTGTGAGAAGCAGCAGAATAGAAACGCTAAGACACACACACACACACAAACGCACGGGAAAGAAAAAGAAACACAGCGCAAGCAAATATGCACACAAAATAGCCCGGAAGGAGATGTGTGTTTCAGTACCTCGTGTTCCTCTTATCGTCACAGCACAGCGCTCCACCCCCGCAGTGACGGTGTCGGTGCGCTGTGACGTCCACCCCTCCCTCATTTTTCTGCACGCCGTGAGAACCTCATTTCCGTTCGGTTTCCTTTTCATCATGTGCACAGCACAGATCCATTCACACACAGACAGGTGAACACACACACAAAAAAAGTGGTCGCAGCCGTGGTGCGCTTCATGAGCGCCCACCCTCATACAGACAACAAAATAAAAGCTTAAAAAATGAGAGCAGAAGACATGAAAAAGACAAACGTTTTCCCCTGAATCGAAGCGCACGCGTCATCACCCCCTCACGGTGTACTCCACGGTTCTCCTCTCTTTTTCGTTTGGGCAGCTCGGATGAGAAGGGAGGGAGGGTTGAGGGACGGAAGGGAAACACGAGAAAGAACAAAAAAGCGGCAGCAGTAGAAACTGAAAGGGAAAAATATTAGAGACTGGCGATTCGCTGATAAAAACCCAAATACTTGTGATGGCTGCTGCGTGAGGGGGAGGGGGTTAGAATATAATATATATATGGATGTACACACACTACGCGCATGGAAGCTGAGGCGTACTGCTCTGAGCCCTCGAAAAGAGAGCACTATGCCACAAAGTAATGGCCGCGAGAACCCAACACCACTCACCCCTCAAAGAAAAATAATAATAAAGAACAAGGCACAGCTACACACGCACAGGGTATATATATATATATATATACACACCACATAAAGGAAGAAATTCACAAAAACAAATGAGTGTATGATATATATACATATATACACATACATACAACTAATATATAATGAAAAACAAACGATCTGCAAGAAATACAAGAAATAGGACAGACTCATCGTGTTCTCTGAGCGTGGACACGATAATAAGCATACACACACACACACACACACAACAGTAAAAAAAGTTTCGGTGAACCCCAAAGAGCCGAAAAAGCAAACGGAACAACAGCTTGGAAAAAAAAACAGACAGAAGAAGGACGGGAAGAGCGAGGGAACGATTCGACAGTGCCAAGTAAAGCGACAACGGCGCCACGATCGTGGACCAGAGGCCCGTAGGGAGGGGGGGGAATAGTGTGAAGAGTGGAAAGAAGACAGGAGAGGCGCAAGGGAAACACAAGACGAGAACGACACGAAATTCAAAACGAATGGAGAAAAGAAAGAAAGGTGGAAGGTTACCCCAGAGGTGACCCCGCAAAAGCAACGAGCTGTTTCTTTGCTGTTGTTGAAAAAGTCAGTCGCCTTCAGCACCCCCTCAAACAAAATCTGTGACACACCCACAAATATACATGCATATAGACGCACACAGGCGCATATATACAAATGTGTATATTTGTATGTAATATGTGTATATAAATATAGAACTTTCGTACACGCTATAAAAAAAAAGACATGAGTGCAACAAAAGTCTCCAGAGCGGGGAAAGGAAAAAAAAACGGAGGACGCACGTTTTTCCTTTCTTTCTTCGCGGTGAGAAGGGGTGAGGAGGGAACGGAGGGAGGGAGGCTATATGCTTGGTAGGGTCTCCTCGTCTGCTATTGTACGTAAACCCGAAGCTACATGCGTAGGTGTGCACGAACAGGGGGGAGGGTGAAGGCGACATATCTTTAACAGGGGAAAGAGAGTTACGGGAAAAAAAAGATTTAAAACGAAATCGTGTTTCGCTCCTCCACGACTTTCCTGTTGAACGCCCCAAAACGCAGACAGCTGCACTGGAACCCCGGCCCCCCCCCCCCCCCAAAAAAAAAAAAAGGAATGCAAATGAGGAGTCCGTAGTATGAAACCAAAAAAAAAACTATCTAGCAGCATTACATCA
Source organism: Porcisia hertigi (assembly GCF_017918235.1). Taxonomy (NCBI): domain Eukaryota; phylum Euglenozoa; class Kinetoplastea; order Trypanosomatida; family Trypanosomatidae; genus Porcisia; species Porcisia hertigi. The sequence continues at coordinate 477,733 of NC_090587.1, read as the reverse complement.
CTACAAACAACTGAGAGAGAAAAAAACACAGACACACACACATACACACGACCAAGTAAGGAAACAAGCAAGAAAGACCGATTCGTGGCGCAGAGCTATAACGAAAAGGGAGTGGAGAGGAGGGAGGAGACGGTCTTTTTCGCCCCCTCCAAGAACTACGAACGGTGAAGCAAGGACAGACCACTAAGAGCACCTGAGTTACATGCACCTCTCGGTGGGGGAGAGAGGAATCTATGAGTGTTCTCCTCTCTCTCTGCGTCAGTTACCGAGACTGACACCGCAAATGGCGCGCACACAGTAACCTGTGCGTCTTCAGCTTCCCCTCGATCTCGCTTTCCTCCCGACTTCTTCCTCTTCGATGCGACGATATCCGCGAATCGCTTCTAGAACCAAACAAAGAAACCCGAGCACCCTATAAGAAAAATACACACACACACACACTAGTGAACAACTGAGAACACGCAACTCGTTTTCACAGCAGCACAGCACCATCACCACCACCCCCCCCCCTAGCCGTCACCTACTCTTACGTTATACAGCACTCCTTTTTACACCTTTGGCCACGCTAACGAGAGCTGGGCTCTCTCTTGCGTCAACTGCACCTCTCCCTCCCCTCCCTTTTACGTTTGTCACCTCAAGCATTTACCCGCGTACGCACAGACAACGTGTCATCACTCCCATATTGACGCGCTTTTCTCCCACATTCTATTTTGATGGTACTCCCCTCCCTCCCCTCCACACACACACACACGCACACCTTCTATACCTCGTTTGCAACTTAGCTTAACCTTTTTGTTTGGTTTTTTTTTCATGTCGGTATGTTAGGGGCCACGCCCGCGCTCGTATTGCCCACAAGTAAATACGTGTATATGAGTGTACATACACAGGAGAGAGGGGGGAGAGAGGAGGGAGAGAGATTGTCGAGCCTCTATTCCCTTCCTCGGATGTACGTACGAATTCTTTTAGATATTATTGCGCCCCCTCCTCCTCCCCCACCCTCTCATGCCTATGTGACCTGCTATAGCATGCCGTACGTAAAAGGCACGTACAAGGAAAGGTGAAGCGCAGGCGCCCGCGGATAGGAGGGGGGGGGGAAGAGAAAGAGAAACAGAAAGAGAAAGGAGAGAGGAAGAATTCGAGGCCCCAACGAGGGTAAGAAGATTCTGAACAACGTCAAGAGGCGGGGGAGAAGAGGGAAAGACACAAGTACGGAAACAGAGGGAAGAACACACATGTACGACTAAAGATACGCTCAGAAATAAAAGAAGAAAAAAAAAGAGAACATTGTAGCAATGTAAACCATACGGGCTCGTGGAACCCCATACCCCCTTCCGTTTGCCGTGATTATTCCTGATGAGGAGTGTATAGGTCAGTCGCGTCCTCTGAGGGATATCGACTCTGTGAAAAGTGGGCACAGTGATTCGCCTTTAACCCGCTGCTCGCTATTTTGAGTGAAGCGATATGCTGGCAACTTGCATGCCCTTTCTTCCGCTTGTCAAGATGGTTTCTAGAAACCCCCCGAGGACAACGGCGTGTCGCGCAGTCGGTAGACACCGATGGTGTCGTTGCCGGCATAAACAAAGCCCATCTCCTGTGGGTGCCAGCGGCGCAGCTCCCGACGTACCGGGTAGTCCCGTACGAGCTTGTAGTGAGACTTGAGCAGCATGTGAAACCGCCAGTCGCCCGTGGCGGCGGTATCCCCGACGTAGATGAGCATGGTGCCGCCACCCCGAGTGTAGTACTCGAGCGCCTCAAACCCCATCGAGCTCTCCTCCCGCTCCCGGGAGCCGAACGGGGGCCAACAGAGGAGCAGGACCGAGTTCTTGCAGTTGAGCGAGTAGAGAGAGATCGGGCCGCCGATGGAGACATGAACGCTGTACGTCTTCTGCAACGCGAGCGCGTCGAAGGCGAATATCGGAATGATGCGCTTGCCATAAAAGTCGCACCGCACGTGATCGAAGGACGTTCGACGAAAGCGGCTTCGATCCACCGCCCACTCTTCTCGCAGCGGCACCTCGTGCATGACACGGTTGAAGATGTGCTCAATGTACCCAGCGCCGCTCCCAATGCTGATGATAGACTCGACATCAGGGAATTCCTGCACGACGCTGTTCATCGCGTCACGCGCGTCAAGTGGCGTGATAAGACTCCATGCAAACACGATGTTCGCCACGCGGTGGGCCTCATAGCTAAGTGGGATCTTGAACAAGTCCGGCAACTGGAGCCGGTAGCGGTCCACTTCCGTCTTGTACAGCTGGTAGTCGTCACCAATACTGCACAAGATGTGCTCCACGAGGTGCGTGATGTGTGGAAAAAAACACATAAACGTGCAACGCGGGCACTGACGGAAATAATGCTCCGTGCCCAGCGACACCTCGTAAGACTCGTCTATCCCGTTGTAGCCGCACACCGCACACCCCCACACATCGCTCTCCTGCAACTCTGTCGCCCGCTGCATCAGCCGCTTTGCTTCAGCCTCTGCCGACGCCAGTCGAGGCACTCGCGCCGGGGTGCAACTGCTCTCGTCGTGCGGTAGAAAACAGCCGCTGAGAAATGGGCAGAAACCAAACGCAGCATACACGGGGCACACGGATACGCCATCTGGCCTGTACACCGGCGGCAGGGGCGGCAGTGACCCATCCGGGGCCATTACATATTCAGGCGACGGTCGCGCCGCCATCACGTGCGGAGAGGCGCGACGCTGGTCACGGTACATATAGGAATTGAAAAGTGTCAGAGTGCACATGGGACACCCACAGCAATCGATGTTTTCGTGGTACTGGAAAGGCGTGCAGACCACTGCCGTTTCACCGGAGAGCTGACCATCGTCTGAGACAGACGCGATGCCATTGGAATCGCTGTAGTGCTGTCTGATGTAGTTGGTGTCGCATAGCACAGCTGCCGCTTCCTTTCGCTTCTCCATACCGCGTGGCGTCTGCGCAGCAATGCGCAATGGCGAAGATGTAGCTCCTGATCTTGCTGCCACAGGCGATGTGGAAAGTGAGACCTCCTGGTGCTGGATGGCCAGTACGGGGATCATTGGTATTCTTGATAATTTTTTCAATCCCCCTTCGCAGGGGTGCAGCGCATCTGACGATAACATGAAGTCCACCCACCACCACCACTTCTCCTTGTGCGATGGCTACTTGTTGTTTTCTTTTACTTGTGATGTTGTTGCTTCTTCTGGTGCAGTATTGTGCTCAAGACGTGCCTGAAAAAGATCCTCAAACAAGTTGAGAGAGAAGGCGAGAGGACCCCCACCGCCAACGAAGCTTTAGAGAGAGAGAATGAAACAAGCGAGGGTGAAGGTGACACGTTTGCTTGTGTTGAAATGGGGCGGAGGGGGTGATGGGGAGTGATGGGGGGGGGGAGCAACGTCAAGGCGTTGGACAGTGTTGCAGAAGTTATCGAGTCAACTATTCAGGAATTCCTCACGGGAGAAGAAGATGGCGTGGAGAAAGCGAGAAAGAGGTGTGACGGTGTCGGATAACGGGGAAAGGTAGTAACGAGGTGAACCAGAACACCAGGAAAACAAAAAGAGAGACAGACAGAGAAAAAAAAGAATTGTCAAACACAAACGAAAGCAGACAATGTGCAGGGAGCAATCAAACGGCAACACTGAGGCTTTTCTAAAGCTTCTGTGTGTACGCCTTAAACAACTATATAGGTATGCATGTAACGTAGAAGTCTGTGCTGCCACCGTACCGAGAGTGCTTCAGCAACTAACGTGTTCTTACTTCGACTTCTCGACGCGGGGAGTTATTGTGTGCACTTGAATGTTTCCTTTCGATTTTTCTTTTCGTATGTGCGTATATTCGCTGTTGCGTGTGGGCTTGAGAGCAAAAAAAAAGTTGTGAAAGTGGAGGTGGGTAGTGCCAATATGTGCGGTCAGCAACACCGCTGCCGTGGAGATACTACTCTTCGGCAAACGAAGGGAAGGGGAACGCGGTACGCATGAAAATGTGTGAATATGAATGATCACCCTCGTCCATGGAAGCGGTGGTGAAGATTGGTTTTGCAGCCGCGTGCGCGTGCAGGCCTTTGTTTCCGCAGAGACCAAAGAAAGGGAGAAGGAAGAGAGGGGGTAGAAGCGGGAGGCATGGATGAAAGCGGGTGCGCCACCCGCAACGCTATATAAAAATATATCAAAGCGGCTTCGCCACCGAGATAATCGAAGGTGAAGGGATGCTAACCGAAAGGGGAAAAGGGGGGAAGAAAGGAGGTACGCAGAGAGTATCTTGAAAAGTCACCCGTGAGAGCGTCCCTCGAAAAAAAAAAGTCTCTTCCCCCTTCCAAACCTGTGGTGGTGTCTGCGAGGTGGTGGGTCGCTCATCATAGTCACAGTGAGAAGCGCGCCAGATTCCTCTTGCATCACCAACGGAGGCGCAGAGAACAACAACAACGTTCAACCCATTGCAGCCACCGTGGTCTGGTGCTGCAGCAGAAACCACCACCACCCACTCCTCCCTTGATGGGTGAAGCCAGGTCGCGAGGGATTCAGTAAGAGGAAAACATAAACCTCGCACGCGTTCCTTGAGAGAGTGCATTCCATATCCCCCCTTTTCCTCGGCACTTTTATGTGATTAGCGGGTCTCTCAACATATTTCACATGAGCACCTCTCATTTTTTTTAATGAGTCGTCCTCCCTGCCAGTGACATGTGTGCGCTTTGTTTTTACCCCCTCCTCCTTTCTTTCCCTCCCTCTTTAATTCACTTGTTGCTATTTTAGTATCGAATCTGAGCAATTATTGGGCCTCCGCCACTCCCACTCCCACTCCCCCCCACTTCTCTTTCACACATGACGATAATCATTGCCACCAGCGTGCACTTTGTAGCAGGGGGGGGGGGTGCCGCCACCTTGCTGATCGTTACAGCATTCCCCCCCCACCCCTTTTCTTCACGCAGCTGACAGCCAACTGCCCTTCACACCTGCCTCCCTCGAGGAAACAGTGACTATGCGCGCCAGAGCAGCGCGTACACGCGTCGACACCAACGAAAGAGCACAAAGTGGAGAAGACCGTTTAGCTTGATGGGGACATCCAGAGATGAGCGCCACGGCGCTGCGGGAGAAAAAAAAAGGGGAAGGGGGTAAAAAGTCGGAGAGACAAAACAACAAACACCACACAGTCAAAAAGGGGTGAAAAAAAAACGCACAAAACATTTGTGTACAGGAGTCACGACAATTTTCTTTCTAGTACACAGACAATAACGAGAAACACACACACACATACACACGCGCACACACTTCTTGGCACTACGAAAGAGGGGGGAGACTAAAACAAGCGAAGAGGTGAAACGAGCCCATCTCCCCACAATACACTCTGGACGACGGTGCATGCGCTCATTCTTTCCACGCCCCCCCCCTCCCCCCTCCTCCCTCCCTCATACCAACCAGCCACAACTCCCCATTCAAGTGCCCACAATTTCACCTACTTCTGATGTCGGGGGTTTCGTGGCCGTGTTGGGAACCATGACACGAAACGTCAAGACGAAAAAGGTTGGGAAGAAAGAGGGAGAAAAGGACGAAAGAGGAAGCAAGAATGCAGGTAGAGCTCCCGCCCACCCCACCCCCCCCAACCACTCCCTTGTAGATGGCGTGGCGATTCCCCAAAAGAAACGCAGGAAGAGCAACGAGGGAAGCTGAGGTAGGAGAACACGAAAGATGTGCGGCCTTCTCAATTGTTTCTTGTTTGCCCTCCATATGAGAACATATATATATATATATATCCACTCGTGTGTGTGCGCGCGCCGCTTTTCCTTCTTTATTGCTATTAATAAAGTTGTACTGGGGGTGCATCCTGTCTGCCGATAAGCAGAATTAGCACCAGCTGTGCACCAAACCGTAGCTCGTCTCAACCGACTCTCGCGTCACATTGATGCCCCTCTCTTACAACGGTACCTCCGTGGGTGCCGGTGTACCTCGTCATCACACACACACACACACACGCACGCACGCACGCACGTAAAGACATAGCCACCCACCCACCCACCACTGCCTCTATGTTAACTGTGGAATCCGCTTCTCTTAAATATAAACCTCACGGAATTAAAGGGCATACACGAATGATGATCAACACAAGAAAAAGTGAGCGAGGACGGCTGCAGCGAGGCCTCTGCACCGCCCCACAAACGGCAACACACAAGGCTCACAATCATCCTTTTTTTTCCCCCTTTAGGTTGCGTTTACTCCCTTCCTGTCTAGAACTCATCGCTGAAGCTGTTTTGACGGTCCCCGTCGCGTTCACCGCCGCGGTCCTGGCGCTCGTTGTAGTTGCGGCCACCACGGCCACGACCACGGCCGCGGCCACCACCGAAGCCACCACGACCACCGGAAGCGCCTTCCGGCGGGCGGGGGCCAGAGGGGAGTTTGGCGCCGCCAGGTCCGGTCACGTTCTCAGCACGAGTGCGGCCATCCTGCGAAGCCACCTCGAACTCAACCACCTGATCGACTGCGAGAGCGCGGTATCCGCCGGTCTCCGTCTGTAGCGCAGAGAAGTGAACAAAGTGCTGCTTCTTGTCCGCATCGTCCTCGATAAAGCCGAATCCGCGGCCGCTCATCCACGAGACGACCTTGCCGGTGTTCAGCAGCGCCAAGGACGCCGCAATGCGGGACACGGCCGAGATACGGAACATGGCTGCCTGTACAAATGAGAGAAATGGGTGGGGGGAAAGAAAGAGAGGCGAGCAAAACAAGAGAGTTAGGGTAACAGTTGTGCGTGTCGTCGTCGGTGGCGGCGGCAGCGGCTATTTCCCTGTATCACAAAAGCGGCAGAGGTACTGTGTGTGTGTGTGTGTGTGGAGGGAGAGACGGTACAAACTGGCGAAGTGAAACAAAAATAATAATGAGTGCAATGCGATGGTGGCAACGCGATGCTGTGACGAATACAGGTGCGTGAGAGAGAGAGGCGGAGAAAGGTGAAGAGGCGAGGTACGCGGCAATGGTGGGGGTGGGTGATGTCCCCCGTAGTGTATGTCGCGCGAAGTGCAATATATAGTATTTCAAGGATCGAAACGTAAAAAAAAGAGGAGGGGGGAGAGAGAAGCATAACGAATTCTGCATGCGTGTTGAGACTCAGCATTTATACACACATATGTTCGCAGCAGGAGAGATGGAGCGCACCACATTGGGGGAATGGGAATCAAAGGAGATAGGATGTACTTGAGTCCACAAAGGAAAGGCAATACAGAGAGAGGGGATGTCAAGAACCGAAGACAAAAAAACGAAAGACGGAGGGGGGCCTACAATGTCGGGGGGGGGGGGGATAAAAACCCATCGACTGAGCACGCAAATGTGTTGCTTCAACCCACACACATTGTGTGAGATAGTCTACCCAGCTTCTTCTTCACACCCCCAAAACACACACTGCTCAAGAAGAGGAGGTGAAAAGCCAAGACAGCGCTAGGTGGCAAAGAAGGCGGATGGCCTAATGCACATACTCCTAACCCGCCAGCTAGGTTCCCCTTTCCCGTTTCCCTCCAATTCTCAGTCGGTGTATTTGTGGATCCGCGTGCGTTGTATGCTGTTGCTTTCCTCTTTTTTTTTTGTCAAGCACACACTCACGGTGCAGATAGGCAGCAGTCGCAGAAGCAGGTGATTACTATGAAAAAAAAAACATACGGAGGAAGTGAACGCAATGTATAATCGAGACTCACTGAAATCGTGCCCCCTTCTTGTTGTGGCGAAAACACGTCTGCGTCTTGAACACGTGATTTGTTTGCTTGTTTTTTTTTTTGCACGAATGGAAGCAGAGGCGCACTCTCCCACTTCCGGGCAACGGCATTCGTTCCCTTTTCCTTGTTCGGCTCTTGTTGCCTTCGTGAGAACAGAGATGCATGCACTTGAGGAGGAAGGGGAGTGGGGAGTGGGAGGCTTACGTTGTCGACTTAGGATGCAACGACTCCAATGTCACTTCACTGGACACTTCACAAGTGGAGTCCGTACCAGCCGCAACGGTACTATCGGTGGAACCCCCCCCCACCCCCTTCCCAAGAATCTCGGTCAGCTTAAGCAACTCCAGCACTTCAATGTCAAGATTGGAAACTCCCACAAAGCGCTCATGGAGGGGTGAAATAAATCGGCTTCTACTTGAGCCCAAGACCCCGTCAACAACTTTGTTGTGATCCTGCCAGCACTTGAAACTCGCCTCGCATAGACGCGTGTAGTAGGGACTCGTTTGGGTATCATGCTTGCTGCCCACAGAATTGTGTATATAGACACGCTTCGCCTGCACCAAAGGTAGTTCGGAACCTGCTGGCTCCGCCTCGTTCACGGAACGATTCGAGCCGTCGTGCCCAGACGAGACGTGCAAAATCACCGGACAGCCGCATGAGATGTAGCAAGGAAAAATACACGCTGCGGCCGCTTCCAGGCCATTCTTGTCTTGCATTGCATCTGCACTGAAAGAAGGTGGAGTCACGAAAACCTGTTTGGAGGAGAAAGGCACGCATGGCGCACTCTGCACTGCTCGACGCCGCAGTCTGACCTCTGCAGTTCTCGCCGTGGTGAGGTCGGAAGCACGGAAGGCAGCTCCAGCATCGCCGCACAGGCGTGTGACGAGGCGAACCAGCCCAGCCTGTGCATCCGACGAGAAGTGTACCACCTCCCCTCTGCACCAAAAAAGACCTGCACAGCATGCGTGGTGTTGCCCTCTTTCAGAAATCATAATGCGTCACCCCTCGCCTTCAGGAGTGCCTTGCACGCACACCAACACTGGAATTCCTGCTTCCTGTCTTCTCTTTTGTTTTCTTTTGGTGTCAGCAAAACCTCATCCCCTTTTTTCTTTGAAGACATGCACAACCCCATCAAGGCGATCCGAGAGACTTTCCTCCTCCTCTGCTCGTGGGTGCAAAACGTGGGGCAGGGGCAGAGAGTGTGCGTGCGTGGGTGCGTGCGTGTGTGTGTGTGTGTGTGTGTGTGTGTGTGGCAGGTCATCGCATTTTCACCCCAAAGAGAAACAATGCTGGGGGAAAATAGAAAAAGGGGGAAGGTGAGCACCGAAGAGGAAGGGAAAAGGTCAAAACACTCAGAACAAACTTCAACACTGTGGTGATCAGCGTGCGCAGTCGCCTCAACATGTTCTCGAACTTGATAGGTCATTGGGGGAAAAGCTGATCCAATGGATCGACCAACGCTGTGCTCGGGTGAGACGACACAACTCGTTGCGAGCAACGGAGTGGGGAGTGGGGAGGGGGGGGGGGAAGACACCATTAGCCCCTTTCAACTTTAATCCTCTTGTACTTTTTCTTAGGCTTTTGTGTGAGGCGTACGTCAATCCACACAAATAGCTCTGCTGCAGAAATCACCGTCTCGCGCACGCCTGTTCTCTCTCCCGCCTCCCCCCTTCCTCTGCTGCTGCTGCTGCTGCTCACACACACGCACACCTTCGACGAGTGACAGCCTTTGACAGGATAGAGAGGGGGGGGGGGGCAAAGGAGCGGAGTGCCTTTGCATTTCGGGGCAGTTGTTATTTCTTCGCTGGATGGAATGTATCAAAGTACACCCCAAAGCGGTATCTGCGATGGTTTGGCGGCTTTCGCCTTAGACCGGGTTAGCGACGCTGAAGGAGGGAGACGATTTGCTGAGGGAAGAAAACAAAGATGAAAAAAAAGGAGAGAGAGTAGCGCCCTTCGCCATACTCCTCCTCTTGTCTGTCTTGAGGCTCTGATCTTCTGCTCGGTGGCTCAGCCCTAGGGAATCGTCTCGGGGTCCTCACCGCGAGTGAGTCGAATCATCCGCTCCTTTGCCCGCAGCGTGTCACTCGAGTATCCTTGAGTCTTCGCCTTGGCTGCGACACTCCATGGCACCTTCACTACATCCGGACGTCTGCCAGGGATCTCCAGGTCAGAGGCCTTCACTTGCTGTGGCTTTGGCGCACGCTCCTCCGCCTCACTCTGACGGCGAACCTTGTAGTAGATGCCTTCAGCATCGAAGGTGGCACGATGACGGTTCTCGTGGTCGCGCAACGTGCGCCTCAGACGGTGATGTGCGTGCATAGGGACGCGGTGGGAAGCCACAGGCGATGTCGGCGGCGCAAAGCCTGAGGGTCGTTTGCCTGTGGCGTCAACGGGTATTTCAATATGTGAAGCGCCTCCCTCCTGCCGCTGATGTCTGGTTGGCTCCCCATCAGGCACACTTTCCTCTGCGTCCTCTACCATGCCAGCGCGAAGTCGTGGCGGCTCTGCGAACGTTGTGGTGTCATCCTCAGGGAAATACTTTGCCGTCCAGTCAACCAAGGACGGATCGAGCGTGGCCTCGTTCTCCACAGCGCGCTGCCGCAAAAAAGGAAAGGCAGAGTGCGGCGAATGCCGACTGTCGGCATCAGGCAAGTCCTCCATTGCGACGGTGTGAGTCAGGTCCGCCTCGGCAGCGCGACGCCGGCGTTCCTCGCGAAGCCGGGCAGCGTCACGTTCCTCTTGAAGTGGAGAGCAAGCACCTGAGTTGGTGCTTTGTTTGTCTGTAACGGCTGCATGCGAAGGCGTGAAAGAGCCGGCCGTCTCATGAGATAATATTACCTCCGCACCTGCACCGCCGTCTTCCGTATCAGCCGACATGTACAGTTTGGTGGACGATTTTGCGGCAGAGGCGGAGGAAGCACGCCCGGCCATCACACCCCGTGCCCATTCCTGTAAACTCTCCGACAGCCCAAAAGCCCCGGAAGACACGTGGGCTCGGTAGTGCTTCGCTGCGGTGGAGCACAAAAAAAGGTACTTGCTAGCATCTTTGGCTTCCAGTCGGGCAGCTGAAAGGGTGTCGCGCAGATAATCCTGGAGAATTGCAACCAGTCTTTCCCGCAGTGTGGCATCCTCCACGGTGTGCCAAGTCTCTTTTCGGCCGTATAGACGCTCCGCATCGTCGAGGTATGTTTTCGTCTTCAGCTGTCGCCATGGTGCATCCAGAAGGGGACGATGCTTGCCGTACTTGTGATCGCGCCTAAAGTCAGCCCTTTCCCGTGGTGTTTGTGGGTCAGAGGAGCGCCGCCGGTATCGCTGCGGCGGCTGCGAAGAGCCAAGAGAGGATAAGAGAGAAGTTGACGCCTCATCCGAGGCGCCAGAGGGCTGCTCAGTCTCAAGTGGCTCGGTGTCCGTTTTAGGCTTGCCGAAGTTGGAGGTATAGAGGCGTGCGGCGGCGTAGGTGGGTAAGGATGTGTGCTGTGCAATTACTGCGCGTATCCGAGAACCAGTAACGCAAGACGACTGCATCTCTGTGAAGCCGTCTTGTTGCCAAGGAAAGCTGACGATCAATTCAAGGGGGCACCCTCCGTCCCTCTTGATGCACGGTAGCTCCCTGTCTCTCTGTCGAAGCGCAACCCGCGGTATTAACTCCTCCGCGTTGGCCCGGACAACAGCCTCAAGAAACAAGCTAGTGTGAAGAGAGAAAACAGAAAGGCGGAGTGGAACCAGTACGTGTACGTATACATGCACATTAGTTTTTTTTTTAGTGAGAAGGAGAGCGAGTATGGACGCATTGACAGGGCGAAAAGATCATGATGATACGCAAAGCGCTAAAAAAGGGGGAGGAGTTGCGGTCCGTGTGTACGGCCACTCATCTGAGGGCGCTGCTTTTACACCAATCCCACCCACTCACATCACCCCCTCCTCCCCTCCCTCCACACACCCCATATAGCCTACACCCCGTGAGTGTCGTGTGTGTGTGTGTGTGTGTAGAGGGGGAGGAGGGGGGAATAAAGGAGCAGCAGACAGAAGGGATCAAGCAGAAAGTAAGACGCCGTGGGCGGTGACGTCTGGCTTTTTAGTCTACTGCGGCTTCCTTCCCTCCAGGTGCTACACGACAGACGTCGCCTCCTCCGTCCCCCAAGACGACCTTGGAAAAGGCCCCTGAAGACCAGGGGGCACGAAGTCTATCCAACAGCGCCGGGCACCGGTTCGGTAACATGCATCCAAAGAAATGACGGACAAAGGCAAGTAGAGCATGAAAGCTGCATTGCCCAACTTTAACACAAACGATTCTCCTCAATGACCCGCATGTAGCCATGGGGCACAAGGAAGAGGTGAGCTGTAACTGATGCGTATACTCGCAGACAAGCTTGTTGCAGAACGGCAAGATGAAAACCTTCTCTCCGGGTTACCCTCAAACCCCGCCCCGCACCTCCGCCTGGATACTCTCAAGGGGTCGAGTGCCCACTCTGTGGGTAGGGCATGTAGCCACTCGCGCCCCCCCCCATCCTCTGGCCAATGCCGACCCGCCCCCTGGCCGTGAACGGCCGAGGTGCCTACAGTGTGCCGGGGTGAAAGAAACGTATCGCCGCTCATGTCGTCCGTCACACCCTGGATGAGGCGACGTGTCGTGCCGACCTGCGACAGTGCACACGCCTGTACCATCCATGTCGTGAGCAAAGCGCCTCAGCGTGCCTCCCCCCCTCCCCCCAACTGCCTACAGGTGGTGTGCTGGGGCCACCTCGATCGATGCACCGCGTGGCGAGCTGCGTAATGGAGTTGCTGTGAGACGACCTGCAAGGCTAGGCGTGGGTAGAGCGCGAAGTAGAGGCTGCGTTCCGCTGACTGGGCCGGTGCCTGCCGCCACGCGTGTCCGCCGCAGCCCATCGCCCCACGATTGCGCGCCCACGACGGGTCGAGTAGCGTGGTGCTCGACTCATGACGAGTGGCACGATAGTAATGATGAAGAGGGAAAACTCTTTGTTGACAATGCGCTTTAGGTAGAAACCCTCTCGAGGTATACGCATGCAACAGCTTTTCAGAAAACAACGAAGACCAGCATATGCGTACCACACGCCAGAGCGTTCTGGCACGGTTGTACAGCAGGGGACACCGCCCCCCCCCCCCACCCCCACATACACACACACAAAAACTACTCAATTTCTTTTTGTCTGCCCGTGTAGGGAAAAAATACCATGGCCCATTTAATGTCTCTTCTTAAGTCGTCAGAAGAATTAGTGAAGGCCTCTCAACAGAAAACCTCCCACCCACCTCCACCTCCACCTCCACACACACACACACACACACACACACACACACACACACACACACACACACACCATTCACCATCGAAGGCGCACACGCCCCCATACACTAAGAAGTGTGATGCGGAGCCCCCGCATGAACACCTCAACGACAACTGCGTAGATCATGTGTACTGCTGATGTTTGCTCTTAATGAACCTCTCAATTCTTGACGCGCTTGATCAGAATGTACACGTCGCTGTTGTAGTGCACATCCCGCAGCCCCTGAGGTTTCCCGACAATGTTCACCAGCAAGCCACCACAACTGATGTGCACATTCACCTCTAGGCCGTTCTCGACCACCTCGTGTCCGTAGACGCGACCATGCATAGCGTAGTCACAGTCGTTGAGCCGCGTTTCGCGGTGGTAAACGCTGTGGTCGTAATGCTTGCTGCCTGTCTTCCCCCCAAGCTCAAGCGAGTTAGCTAGCACGATCGTCAAACGATCGTTTGTCGCAACGGGAAACTCCTCGGAGTTAATGTCCGAAGTGATTGTGAGTGAGCCGTCTTGATTGACACAGCGAATACGCGACACGCGGAGGTACACCGTGCCTTCGGTGTTGACACCGTTCACCGTGAAGGTGTCCTCGAGAATGACAGGATTGGTGCTCATCTTGACTCCGGGATAATCGACGAGATCGCCGTGTTGCACTAGAAGGTGTGTGTGTGTATGTGTATGTATGTGCGTGTGTGTTTCGATTGGTGCACTGCACAACAGGCTGCTGCGTGTTCTGAGGGGGACAAAGCGCCTTTCCACAGCTCGTGAATGTGCGAGTAAGAGGGAAAAGAAAAAGGAAGAGAGGAGCCGTTCAGCACAGGCGTGTTTCCTCGTTGCCGCAGCTGCCAAAGTTTTCGGTCAGTCATAAAATCAACGACAAAAAGGCGTTGGCCGTCGAAACAACAACAACATTAAAACGACGAACAAGTTTCAGGGACAACAGACGGCACAGCGAGAAGGGAGAATGGAATGAGAGGGGATACAAAGCGCGCGAGCACGACGAAAGCAAAGTAACCTAAACGCTGAAATCTTGCGTGAATGCGCATCACGGAGACGTCAAAAGAATGGTAGCTCGACGTCAAGCACAGGAAAGCAACGCCCTCGACATGGGACGAGAGCGCGACCTCAGACTGAAAAAGGTGACGCCTGAGTTCCCTGTAGCGGCGTCCATGCCGCTGAATCCCACGCTCACAACAAGCACTTTGCGTGTGAAGCGAAACGGTAGGGGGGCAGGTGTTGATTCAATAGACGCCGCCTCCATGCCTTTGATGCGCATGATTCGTTCCCCTTGAGGGAGAGTCAGCGCCCTGTGCAAAACGCACCCATGAGAGGCAACATCAAGAAGAATTTATTGGATTTGGGTGCACCAAATGACAGACATAATTCTTTTCGTTTTGCTACGCCTTCTGCAAATTGAGATCCTGTTGTACATCGCAAAAAAAAACGAGGCAATTGATCCTTTTTAACCCTCCTATTCGAAATTCCCGCGTTTGCCAGTGTGTGTGTGTGTGTAGAAAGAAGGGTGAAGACGATCGCGGCGGCGGCGGCGGTGGCAGCAGCAGCAGCAGCAGCGACAGGGCTGTAAAGGGTGCGGCGGTATAACCCCCTTCCGCTTTTTCCTCTGTAAACCAAAAATGCCGCTAGCGGAACATATCTGGCGTCATCTTTTCGATCACGTCGGGCACAACTAGGTTGCCCTCCATGTCCATTTCAGATTGCATCTCCTCAACAAATTGGTTCATTTCCTCAGCGGTGAGGACGTCGCCCATGGTGGTGAGAAAACAGCGGAGCTCGTGCGGACTGATGAAGCCGCGCTTGTCCGGATCAAAGTTTTGAAACGCTTCGCTCACTTCCTGTGGAAGTACGGACTCCTCGAACGCTCTCTTTAGAGCCCTGCAGAAGTCTTCAAAACTGCAGCTGCCACGACCATTTGGGTCTGCGATGGCTCGGATTTCCTCGAGGCTTGCCTCTAAAGGGACAGCACCGCAGGCGCGGACCAACGTGGCGAAGTCGCTCATTTTCACACGTCTAATCTTATCTCGGTCAAAGAAATCGAATCGCTTCCGGAAAAACGCCGAGCACATGTCATTAAATTCTGACGGCATACTTGATTAGTGCCGCCTCACCGGCAAAAGTGCCTAAAGTACGGCGTTGCCCTGGACGTCTCTGAGTACTGCTTGACGTGTGTATTCGGCTCTTGTCGTACAGTTTCCTGTTTGAAGGAAGGGTTTGAAAAAAGGTGGCACTAGAGTATCCGTATGAGTGGACCCTCCGTGCCGCAGCACTGGCCCGTAGATCGACATGCCAAAATAGATGCAAAATGAAGGATAAAGAAAGGTGGTTAAGTGAAACCCCGGAGAAGAGATCAGCAAATCAAAGATCAGTGGCTCTGAAAGCCCACGTCAAAAAAAAAAAAACATATTCGTGCCATCAAGAGCATGGAAAGCCCTCTATCACTTTCTGCTGGTCTGCTTTGAGGATGTTGTGCGCTTTTTTCTTTACCCTTTCCTTGGATAGCTGTACTGCAATCATTCCATGAGGAGAAGCAGGATGTCGAACGTGGTCCAGCTGTGAACACCCACACCCGCCGTCGCGCCTCCCTTTTTTTCTATTGGATAGAGGGGTGCTATTTAGAGAGCAGGGACCGGTGTGTGCTGCCAAGTAGAAGCCCTCCTTTTTCCAGATACATGGATTAACTCTGAGGCAGCTACAGACAGGACCACGTACACTAGAGAAGCGCACGCCTGGCAATAGTGAGAAATAGCCCAACGACGAGAATGCTTAGAAGAGTGACACCACTCCATCGGGGTTCAAGACTCCGGTCTCTAAAAGACTCCCAAGCTCACCTCGGAAAAAATCTCCTGCCCTTGATGGTTTGCCATGTACTGCCATGTACGAGCTTTCCAGCAACATGGCCGTATCAGAGATCACAGGTAGCGGCAGAATTTCGTCTGCCAACGAAGTACTCTTCCCCAGCCGTGCGCCGTACGTCTGAGACAGGAAAAGATCGGCCGCCTCTAGAAGTAGGCGAAAAGCCACGATTCCGCTCAACGCTTTACAGTGGAGGAGAAAAGAAACGTGGCCGTCCCCTGGCTGGGAGACCGCCACGACCCTTTCAAGTGAAGCGATGGAGGCGCCGCCGGTTTTCCAAATCGACTCTACTGCCCTGAAAGTCGCAACTTCAGGATCGTTTTGTAAGTAACCAAGCTTGGTGTAGCTTTTTATCGCAGCAGACCCTTCTCCAACGCATGAGGATCGAAAGAAGAACTGAAGAAACAGGCGCACTATCTCGCTTTTCAGCCGCTGCAAATCAGCCGCGCTCAAGACGTCGCCTGTCGTCGCGAATTGGTGAACCAAAACGTTCCACTCGCTAAACTGCACAAACCCCTCCGCGTATGGTGCAACGAGGAATAAAAAAGGGAATGAAAGCGCACACGCTGGCGGAAACGGTGAATCTCCTTCGCTCGGATTCAAAGCCACGGGGTGGCCAGTATTGCCACCACAAAGATGCTTGACGTAAATGGACTCGAACAGCGAGCAAAAGCCACGAACGGTGTCAAGGGTATCTTTTTCAAATCCGGAGCGCGCCACATCCTTCACGACACGGTAATAGAACGCATCGTTGCATACAAGCGAGTTTCGAAAGTCCGTGGCGTATTGCAGCACTGCTGGCACTGCTCGATCGATGCTGCAAACGACCTCGGCAACGTAACCGAAGTAGTTGGGTATATCTGTGTAGACCTCACTGTTAACATCCGCCGCGACAACGGAACGAAGCTCCCGGTAGACCGCATGGAGCTCCGCCTCAGTCGGCTCGGCACTTTTGACGAGCAAACCAAAGTAGCGACGCTCGTTTTCGCATTTGTTCGTCCGCAAAATGACTGGAAGCATTGCGCTTGCTATCTCCACGAGGTTCGATTTGGTTTTTGTTTCCCAGCCGAGGACCTTGCCAGACCATTCGTCGAGGACTCGATAGCTTCGGAGATCTTCCCAGATGGAGAGTTGCCGCTGAAATCCCGGGTTTGGCTGAACTACGGGGCGTGTGGAGCGAATCAAATCAATAGCCTCGTCTCGCGGAATTTTGTATTTCTTCATGATGTACGCTGCCACAATGGAAGCTGACCTGCTCACGCCAACCATGCAATGTACAGCTACAGCTGGGATAGCGGTGTAGTCCTCCTTGCCGATCGTTTCGCAAGCCTCTCTAGAACGCAAAACAATCTCTATCAGTACTGCACATTCCACAAAGTGCTGGTCAATGCTGTAAGTCGGTGCATCTTCTGCTGGAATGGTAAGGACAAAGACCTTTCTTTGTGCTTTTGATGATGTCACAGCAAGACGGCAATAGTTATTCAGCTCGCAGATAAAACTCTCCTGTGTATCTAACGGGCGAAAGGCATCTACTACGCCCTCGTGTCCTTCAAAAACACGGTATTTGGCGACCTGATCTTCACCGCACATGTTGATCACGAGAGAAATACCCATCGCTGCACATTTTGATTTATCAACCATCTCGGAGGCACAAGTAAGGTAAAGACCCGGGATTACCTCACTAATGCACTGCCAAGGCGTGACATCGTCCTCGGGGAGTGTGCTGTGCGAACCAGGTAATGGTAGTGCGTCACTATCCCATCGCAGAGAGGCGAGGATCGCATCCATTGTGAAACATGCGGCGTGGCGAAATGAGTCCAACACAAACGAGCGCTTCGTGAATATCGTAAAGAGAAACAAGGCAAAGGGAAAAGGGAAAAAAGCGTGGGAAAAAAAAGAAGCATGAAAATTGTAAATCAAGTGACTTCAGCTAGAAGGTAATTCTAGGCTACTTCTTGTTCAGTTACAGAAGTGGCGTGTCGGGTTTCTAGAGTATCGCACCTTTGTTGTTGATGCTGTTCCTCTTGACAACGGTGCACGCCTCTGCAGTCGGTCTCCTCAAGCGATTGAGTAGCTATGTTCACCTATATGTGCATAGTTCACTTAGTGTGCCATGAGGAAGCGAAGGATAGTCACGTAGAAGTAAAAAAAATACCTAGTGCCTGTTGATCTGTTCTTTTTTTTTTGCGTGAGCGCTAACGGACGGTTGAGGAATGTGTACCTACAAAATACCATCATTCCGAATCCACCCCAAAACATTTTTCGTGACATCAGATGCAGTGTTATGATTTTTTTTGTTCTTTACTGCCCTTTCACCAAAGTCCTCCATTGATCGCTTGCGTTCCTGAAACTGGAGTTTGTTCAATGCATGCCGGGCCTCCATCTGGTCGGGGGGGATAGATTCAGAGTGAATACCGCGGTCACTCAGGGAGCGCTCTGCGCGAGGTGGTTTTGGCGGATCCCTTGTTAGGGTTGAGAGGAGAAATGTGGGGTCGCTGAGCTCGTCCAAAACCGTTTTAACTGCTAGATCGTGAGCTTTTCGGACATACGCTGTAGACTCCAGGTCTAAATTTCGAGCAATGTTATCTAAGCCATATGGGTCCTTAATAGCAAAATGGAAAAATGGAGGCTTCCCGACTACACCATTATGTCTGTCCCACTCCATCGTTGTCTTTGTCAATGCCATGTTTGTCGTGCACACAACGCTTCTATGGTAATCGAAGGCGCATCCAAAGTACTCGAGAAAAGCGGCGAGCAAATAGCCTACCTCCGACATGGCATCTGGGCGTGCCTCTTCCAGAGGATGATATTCGGGATCTGGGTTCAACGCCTTGGGCCCCTGATTCACCTTAGCAGCTGTAATTTTTGGGATTGCCCCTACGAGCGACAGGAAGTGCACTACCATTACCGTCAAGGCGTAGCTAGCTAAAAGTCCATCAATGGAGTTGATGATTCCACTTGCTCGACCCCATTTTTTGAGAACTAGAAGCAAATGCCTGGAGTACGGATGCTGCGCCAAAGCCTCGCCAAGCAAATGCGAGCTTCGGAGTCCCGTCGAGGAAAGACAGAAGTCAAACGGGAATCTGTACACCTCGGGGCCGTAGCGTGCATCGACGGGAAGACGGAGGGGTATTTCTATTTCGTTGTGGGCCTTCAAGTTAGTAAGCCCATATACGAGAGAGGAAGTGGTCGCAAACTGAACTGTGGCGAACTGATATGAGCTATTCCACTCGACAGACTTCGCGTTGTAATTTGATTCCACTCGGCCTCTAAACCCCTCTGCTTCAGCGGAGTTTACCTGTCTGCTAAATTGAAAAATACCGTCACAAGACAAGCTGTGAAAGGGCGAGCCTGGGAGGCTACGGCTTACTCGGTCCGCCTTAATGACGGGTACGCGAGCTTTCGGATACGCGCGGGAGCGCAGCCCAAGGCGTCGCAAGGCACTCGAAGATCGTCTGAGAATCTCGCCGGCTTCTGCAAACCCGGGCTCGACGTCGAGAATTCCAACAAAATCGACATCGCCTCCCACCTCAAACAAGCCGGTGGTGACGAGGCCGCCAAAAATATATATGGACATATCATATCCCATCGATTGCATAATGAACTCCAACTGCTCTCGCGCGGCACAACATTCATCAAAGGCTGCTTTTCCGGTATCACAAGATCGTGCAACATTCACGACGGCCTGACCTAGGCCATGCCATCTCGGATCGTTAGCGGGGGGTAGCTTTGACTTCCACGGAATATGGACCGCTCGGGTAGCCACAAGGCATCGTGGTGACAAAAACCTGCGCATTTTTTCCTTCGCAGCTTCTAGAAATGTACAAAAAAAAAGAGAATCAGATGTTAAGAAGAGAGAACAGAAACGATTATCGAATGAGGAAAGGGAAATGACATACTCCGATCACAGTATTTAGTACTACACATCGGATTCTCTCCGAATAGAGTCCCCCTGTTTTCCCCCACTCCGAGAGTTGTGATGAAAAGAACACAATCCTCCGAAAAAAAAAGGGCATGTTTCAGAGCATGAGTTCTCTCGTCGGGAAGATTCGTAGCATCGAGATCGGCAAACATATATGTTGAAGTCACGGAAAAATCTCTTTAAACTGCAACGGCGTTCTGTTATCTTTTTTCCCCGCAAATGCTAAAAGTGGAGCATCTATACTCAGCAATCTAGAGTGGATCGAATGTCTTTGAGTGCGGCTAACCGCTTTCTATACGATTCTGTGGAACCCAGAGGTGCGTCTGATGCACTGCAAAAGACGTCGCCGACGTCAGTTGTAGAGAACCGACACGAGAGAGCAGTTTGCAGATCTTCCTCTCTGGTGAAGAGAGTGTCGAAAAACGATCGACGTCTTTCTAATAAGACGTCCCTACCTACACAAGCATGTGCGTTCACAGCTCCGCCCAGGTTCTCTTGCAAATAATCGATCACCAAATTCGCTGCCATGAAAGCACTAGAAGAAGAAAAACGCTTAGCCTTTGAAACTGCCGACTCATCGAAAGGGGGAACATTCTCTGCAGCTTCGCCTGAGGCACGCACATCGTGAGAACTCCCAACCCCGGGGAACTTGTCAAACACCGACTTTGTCGTAGTGGGAATAGCAGGAGGGGTATTCTTATCGGTGGAGGTTGTATATGGATCGAAGTAAGCTCGCCGGCTAAAAACATCCAACGAAGTGACAAACATGTCACTCTTCTCCTGGGAAATGTAAGAGGTATTCTGTGCGTGGTTCATGACTCACAACATGACATCTATACTTTTTTTCTTTCTCAGCGAAAAGCGGAGTATGCAGTGCTCATGTAAATGGACTCCAGGGAAAGGTCAACAGTGTTCCACTTGTTGCTGCTAAGCAGGAGATCTGATTCATAAGAACCACAGAAGAAAAGATAGGAAGGGTGATGATACAGTAGTGACACATTCTTGTTGAGGAAGAATCCATGATAAGCGTATCTTACTCTCCGCGGCACTATCACACATCACATTGCCAGTGTTACTCTGCGACTGCTAGCCCAAACCGGGGTGCTGGGAGAAAATGGACTTTTCTTTCAAAGGGCTTGCTTCTAGCATGCACTGCGGGCCGTCGCCGTACCTTTTCGTAGCAGTCTTCATGCAACTCGGCTTTTATCACTACGGACTCGACTACGTGAACCAAGCACAATTCAAACGAACAAATATTTATCTGTACTCCGTGATTGTGGGCCAACTTTCCTGCCCCTCTTCTTTTTGCCAAGCCCAGCAAGGGGGAACCGATATAGTTCCTTTCCCCTACAATCAGACGCCCCCCTCTTGATGCCAACACGCAAAACCTGTCTGCGCTCCCCCCCCCCGCCCCAACGCGCACAGACACTTTTCACCGATTTGCTCGGCTACTGCAGAAAGCCACCAGAAAGCTTTGCTACGAGCAAAGGCATTCCATTTAGTTGAGTGTCCGCTCTGTGGGTGGGCCATGTGGCCACTCGCGCCCCCCCCCCCTCCTCTGGCCAATGCCGACCCGCCCCCTGGCCGTGAACGGCAGAGGTGCCTACAGTGTGCCGGGGTGAAAGAAACGTATCGCCGCTCATGTCGTCCGTCACACCCTGGATGAGGCGACGTGTCGTGCCGACCTGCGACAGTGCACACGCCTGTACCATCCATGTCGTGAGCAAAGCGCCTCAGCGTGCCTCCCCCCCCTCCCCCCAACTGCCTACAGGTGGTGTGCTGGGGCCACCTCGATCGATGCACCGCGTGGCGAGCTGCGTAATGGAGTTGCTGTGAGACGACCTGCAAGGCTAGGCGTGGGTAGAGCGCGAAGTAGAGGCCGCGTTCCGCTGACTGGGCCGGTGCCTGCCGCCACGCGCGTCCGCCGCAGCCCATCGCCCCACGATTGCGCGCCCACGACGGGTCGAGTAGCGTGGTGCTCGACTCATGACGAGTGGCACGATAGTAATGATGAAGAGGGAAAACTCTTCGTTGACGACGGTGAAGATCGTGGCCGAAGGGCAACTCACGGTGATAAAAGGTAGTGTTAAAGTATCGTTCGTTTAGCTGCTCGCTTCACATCCTGTTGACGGAGTAGGGTAGGCTTGCTGTGTTTGCATCCAGTCTTTCAAGTGCTCAACAGAGGTACTCATACATGGGGCGAGGAAGCTGTGTTTTGGACAGTGGGCAAATGCCTCCTCGCTTTTTGTCCACTAGTATCAGTGATTGGTTTCTTTGTGGGGAAGAAGCATGAGGCTGTCGTTTATGCTCCCCTGATACATTCACCCCTGTGGTGTTGGGGCTTCCTTTGAACTAAGACCACCGAAGTTGTACTCTTTTGGTATTCACTTCTTTTCTAACCCACGTGTTTTTTTTTTGTGAGGCTTCTTTTCTTCCATAGGTCATATTGGTATGGCTGCCAGCAACAGGGTGATGTTTTCACCGGAGAGCACCGATCTAGATACCCCACATCTAGTGATTTCAGCCTATCATAACCAAGCTGACTTCGCAGCTTTCTTGATCACTGAATATTTCATAAAGCCTAGCAAGCAGATCGAGGATGTGAGGGAGGACGACACACACGGACTTCTTCCACTGGTCTCACTTGACGCCCTTCTGCCAAATTGCGATATTGAAAAAGTAGCAGGGCGCATTTGCGATGAGACGCATTTGATTAATGAACGGCACGTTCAGCGACGAAAACCTTACCATATCCTGGAGAAGCCGTTGATTATTCCTGCAATCCTCGCAGCCTTGCTGCATCGGATCCTATTCGAGAAAGCTGGTATCATCATCTCGTCGACTACATTTGACTTGTGGGCAAGTAAGGCGCTTGGGTTTCCAGCGAGAACTAGCCGTCTTTGGATGAACGCATGCGCTCACGTTGAAGAGGCCCTGAAAACAAGCAGCGTAAAAGAGCTTCTTAGCAAGCACAATGCCTATGAATCTGGTGTTCACGCCATCAAAAGGCAAGCTAGTTCAAAAGGACTACTTTTTCCCTTGTGGAGTAACGCCTGCTCAACGTTGTGTGCATCACTCGGTGTTCCACTCCTTTCAACAGAAACGTATCGAATGCACTTTGACCAGGCTATTGAGTGCGCAATCAGTTTCCGAAAGGAAATCGCCTCAAAAACAAGTAGCTCTCTGCGGGAGAAGGGCGCGTCTGGATTCAATCTCCACGCGGCAGGGGAACCAGAACTCTGCAGCTGTGTCGTTTTTCATTCCTTTTTCCGTAAGTTGGAAATCCTTTTTTGTGGGGTCATCAACTCGAAAGTAAAAATCAATGTATCGGCACAAGTCTCTTGTGCTGTTTTCGTGGGGTGCCTGAATGCTTTCACTTACTATCGCTACTCTGCAAGCAAGGCGGAGACCGTCTACAAACTTCTTGACACCGTTGCTCAAGTGACAGATGGGAGGTGTCTGGCCTATCGATTTGATCTCAAGAGCGTCGGAGTGCCGGATCTGCCGGGGTACCTGCAACGTGCTGCTGTGCTCAGCAGCGATGAGGTTTTCAGCGGGATATTGCAACGGGGTGTACGAAAAGTTCCACGGATCTCTTCTGCTTGCACTCTACCGCGCTTTGCTGATATGAATTGTAGTGCGATCAACATGGCTGAGACTTACTCCTTTTGTAGTTTGACTGCAGCGAGGCCTCAATCGAACGAGCTTTGTGGATGTAGCGAATCCGTTTGGCTGGACGGGCATCCTGATTCCGAGGAGGAGGAGGAGGAACAGAGCTTTCTAGAGACGACCACAATTATTCTTGATGCAGTCGGAGATGAGAAATGCTCGCAGTACCTTCTCTCACCTGAAGAAGCAGCTGCCAAAAGGCAAGTCCATGAAAAGCTCTACGGAGGAAAGCGTGAACGCAGGAGCTAGCACATTTTTCTTTGTGTGTGTATCTGTATGTCGATCCGATTGGGGATCCTGTATACGTCTATGGCTGTTCTTTTTTTTTTCTGGCTGTTACTGCTCTGTACGTATTAAGCGTCAATAGTTTTGATCTGAAAGGCGGCAAAGGGCGTCTGTCTTGACGTGTCTCCTTTCGCATTTGATGTTTAGCGGACTCACTCCCCATGCTCTGGTCACGATCGCCTCGGTAGCGATGTATAATATGCGAAGCATGGCTTTTGCAAGCGCCAGAGGAAAAAAAAACGAGTGTGCTCTCACATTTACCATTGCCTTTGTTTTGCGTACCCGGTGCTCTTCGTTCTTGTCCGTTGAAGTCCTTCAGTCTACTCAAGCGCGGAGTGTAGCAATCATAAAGGGCAGCATTCTTCTTAAACGCGAAGAGAAGTAAAACAGTATCTGTCCACGTTGATCAGAGGTCTCTTCTCCTGACAGCCAGCTCAAGCACTCTGTTTGATCAAAGACTGACTCTACCTTCAAGGCCCGGTTTCGAGAAACAGAGAATCTGTTTGCCATCACACCAATGAGACTCTGCAAGATTTTCCGATTCAGCTTCACGCGCAGCAACTTGGCTGTGGTTAGCCAAGGCTCCTTGTCTTCCTCCGATGCTGCTCCAGTTCGAGGGTTTTACTCCTCCTTCTCATATGAAGATGAGCTTCAAAGCATGGATGTTCCTGATATGAACACACAGCTACTGCCTTTTCAGAAAGAGGGTGTGGGGTGGATGACGCAGCGCGAAATGAGCCACATCGGGGGCATCATGGCAGACCACCTCGGCATGGGGAAAACAGTGCAGATGATTGGATTGTGTTTAGTGTCGGATGATGTCAATAAGGCGGTTTACTCAAAGCAGATCAAACAGCGAAGAATGCTAGCGGAAGGGAGTCGCTTGCTCACAGTGCTCCGGCAGCTTCAGAGAATCAGCGTAATTGCCAACTGCTCGCGAATCAACCGGCCCGCAGACGACCTTACATCTCTCATCTCCGATACCACAGAGTTGCTCAAAACGAAAAAGGGGGACTACGAACGCGTTCGGAAGGAGGTGGACAAGTGGTTAACCTTTGCGGGAAAGTTTCATCCCTCTTATCAGAAGCGCGCGCTGGATTTTCTCGACGACGTTGAGAAAAAGGACTTTCATTTAATCAACTCAAAGGAATTGCGTACCCTTGTTGTTGTCCCGGCCGCCCTCATGCTTCAATGGAAGTCTGAAATCGAATCCAAGGTGAAGGCATCTCGAAAGCTCACTGTACACTTGTATCATGGTGAGAAGAAGCTGATCAGCAGCACAGAGCTTGAAACGTTTGACTTTGTCATCACCACTTACGACACGCTTACAAACTCTGCTGCATCCGCTTTCATCCCAGGTGACGATCCACGTACGTTCGCCTTTAGTCGAAAAGAGGCTGGCCCTCTTTTTCACGTTCAGTGGAAGCGGATAATTCTAGATGAGGCCCACATGATTCGCCACGCGCGGACGCAACGCTGGCGCGCCGTTCAAGAGTTGCAAGGGCTTCACCGATGGGCTGTAACGGCGACTCCACTCCACAACTCGATCGATGACCTGCAGAATTTGCTTCACTTCATCGGCCTTCCGCGCCTGCCTGTGCTTCCAGGAGGTCGTACCGAGGATCTTCTGGCTGATCCGCTGCTACAGCGGAGTATCGCAAGATCCCTGCAACCGGCATTTCTGCGACGTGGCCCAGTTATGATGCGGAACGGTGTGGAGGAGGTTCTCGTAAAGCTCCCGCCCAAGACGGAGGTCGTAATTAAACAGCCGTTCAGTGTAAGGGAGTCTCACATTTACAACAGCATTCTGGCACGGTCAAGAAGCGCCTTGGCGACATCAGAAAGTAAAGAGGGTGTGTTTCATATATTCGCCATGATGACGCGACTTCGCCAGGCTTGCTGTCACAACTGGATCGGCGAGTGCCGTGCGGTTCAGGTCTCTGTTTGCGGCGTTTGCAAGAATGAGGCAAGTTCGCCCGTGGTGACGAAATGCGGCCACGCGTTCTGCTACGAATGCCTGCTGCTTCGATTCCGTGATGCTGTTGATGGTGACGACATAGCAGTGCGAATTCAGTGCCCAACCTGCGCGCAGACTGTTACTTTTAGTTCTGTCTTCAAAAAGACCACACTAAGCTCAAGTGAACGAATTGCACAGTACAAGAACAAAGCATTCGAGCTGAGTACGAAGCTTCGGATGGTGCTACGATCTATTCACGATATGCAGACAAATCATCCCACTGATAAAATGATCATCTTTTCCCAGTTCACGTCTTTCATGGACGTCATCAGTGTCGCTTTAGATAGGTACAACATTGCATATCTGCGCATCGATGGGACCATGTCATTGTCCAACCGGAACGCTGTGATTCGTCAGTTTCAGACCAGCGAGCATGTCAAGATTGTACTGGCGAGCAAGACCGCCACTGGTGTTGGGCTGAACCTCACCGCTGCAAATCACGTGATCGTTGTCGATCCATGGTGGAACCCCGCCATCGAAGAGCAGGCTGTACACCGCTGCTATCGCATCGGGCAAAAGAAGCCGGTGTACGTGACGCGATTCATTATTGCGGACACGATCGAACAATATTGTTACGAAATCTGCCTACAGAAAAAAGAGTTTGGTGACGCAGTTCTGCGCGCCGCAACAGCCGGCGACTCGGGAGCCAAAGTAGCTGCCTCGCGTCTTCAAGAACTCATGTCACGTCTGAAGTACATCGGAAACGCTGAGCAGGGTGACATTGCTACAGAGGCGTCCAACAGCGCGAACGGTGGTGAGGAGGGTGTGCAGCGCAAGCCTTCGGCTACTGAAGGGGAATCCACTGATCGCCCTGCGTTTAGCGATTTGGATGCTCACATCGATGAAAAAGGGACTATCGTTGTGTAGGTGTGACAGTTCGATGTCGATGGTCAGCGACACAAAGAGGGAAGATACCACTTTTTGTTTTGCATCCGTGTTGTACATGTTTTCTATGTTTCACACAGGAAAAAAAAATAACAAAAGCAGCCAGAGAGTTCTCTGGCAAGTGAGACGTATTGAGAAAAGAAGGGACCTCTGACAGACATTTCAGTGGGGTGCGCACAGCTGCTTGGCCTTGCCCTTGCGCACAGTTGTGTAAGTTGTTTCGATCGTTACAAGATCCTCGCATCTCTCTCCTCGGGAGATATCCCGTGCCTCGAATAAGACACCGGCAGCGTTTCTTTCAAATCTCTTGCTCCTATGCGTTTCTCATTCTTTGGAAAAACTAGAGTAATGCATCCGCATTGAGTCTACACACGGAGAAATTGGGAAAGGAAGACTGAAGGAGGGGGGGGGGTAGTGTGCGTGCGTGTGTGTGTGTGTGTGTGGGGAGTGGTGGTTGTGGGGAGGGGGGGGGGAAGACAGGCCTTTCTTGCGTCACGACCTAATCGTACGTGTTTCCCATCTTCCAGCCCTTGCGTTCTGCATCTCACTTTCTTCACAACATCCTCTTGACCTGCATTCCATCTGTGCAAACACGCGAACTTCTCCCCTTTCTCATCACTGTGACGAGTCATTCTCCTGGCGTTGCATTTTGTCTACCTCCAGTACTCCATATGTGTAGGTGGTCGCGCGGTTTTCTGTTTTTCTCACTCTACCTCTTTTCGCTGCTCCAGTGACGACCTCCCCCCCTCCCCCTTCCCCGGCCTCTCTCGTCTGTTTGTAGTCCAATACTGGTTTTCTTTCCAGCTTCCCGCTATCCACACTCTTATTCCACTCTAGGTTCTTGGGCAGATTAGTCACTTACTTTCTCGTTCTCTACCGTTGCTATGCTAAGAGGGCGTGCACGTCTCCCTTTTTTTGTTGTATACCTTTTCAATGATCGATCGATGCTGTAGTGCACCTCCTGGAGTCTAGTCGTCTGTGTGTCACACAACTCGCTTCATTTACTTGGTCTATTATTCGTGTCCTTTTTCACCTAGGAGTTTAGTACATTTAGGTATCGTTTGGTTTTGTCTCCCCTCTCTCTCGCGCCTCTTTTTTTGTTGCCCCACCCCGTATTCTTGCTCTCTCTCTCTCTCCATCATATCTATTTCTCTGTTCAAACCCCCTCAGATCACACCTGAGTTTTGTCCTTTTAACTCTTGAATTCCCTTTCTGTTCCGGATACTTGTCTATCTTTTCACTACAGCACAGACGTGTGGCTCTTTGGCATTGTTGCTATCCGAATCCGCTTTTCATAAAGTCTCTTTGTAGAAGGTCAGCATCGTATCACGCTGTGCTTTTTTTTTTTTGCCGCTGCTACAAAGACTAGCGGACCATTCCTTTGGCTCACATTTTTATTCTTGTTTGCTGATCCCCAGAGAAGCCTTTACTCGGTGCGCTCATTCCGGTCTGCTTCTTGTCTGCAGCTTGTCGCACCTGGTGTGACTGCTTTGGGCGCGTGTCGCGTTGCTTCTCTGGTTAGCGTGGCGACTCTATATAATCCCCCCCCCCTTTAGTCTCGTTCCGGGTTTCTTCCCTTGGCATCAAAATGACTTCTTCTCGAACATCGTCCATGTATGTATCACCCAATCTTGGCCCCACTGTACCCTGGGGTCAGCAAACATCTACGGGAGTATTCCGCCCGCCGCCGGCGATCTCTCTCAACGTTAGCTCCACGGACATTCCGCAGCACGTGGGAAAGACGGCACCTCCGGGCTACTCTTCAGGTGTTGGCAGTGAGACGGCAGATGAACATGGGCTGGGGCTGGACCTCGCATCCGCACCACATTATCCTCTGGGAGATGGTGTTCAGCACGACGGGCGAAACGGGACAGGCAGCCAAGTTGCCCCATCGCCTCCGCTGGGTTCCATCAGCTCACCATACTACCCTAAGAGCTGCTTCTGCGGCGTACCTGTTCCGCCTGTGGTAGCCAATCCACACGGAGTTGCAGGAGCCTCAAACGGAGATGGCGGTGGAAGCGCCGCCACGTACCCGGTGGATAGAATCATGAAAATGATCTCGTATTCCGTCCATCTCGAGGAGGACACGTTTTTGGCGAAGAAAGAGAGCAATCGCGTGCTTGAGAAGGAGCTGCAGCATGAGCAAGACCTGCGGCGCGATACCCAGCAGCAGCTGGAGGTTTTGGATGAAAGGTTACAGACGCTGCAGGGTATTCGTGAAGCGCAGTCCAGGCTGGGGGCGAATTTCGGTCTGACACTCTGAAATACATGTGTTTTTTTATTTCACGACCAACTGAAGCTATTCCGTGTGCTTTGAGCGGTGGTGGTGGTGGAGCGTGTGCATAGCAGCGCATACACTTTTCCTGTTTTGATTATTGGATCTTTGATGTCAATGCACGCTGCTTTGCGAAGGCACGCCGGCGGATGTGTCATACCACCTACAAAAGGAAACATGGAGAGGAGTCGGGGAAAGAAGCTGAGGCTGAGGAAACGGGGTGGCGGGAGGTCAAGTACAATGTAATACGGAGACGTTCGTTTGTCATTACTCAGGTGGTGCGATAGTTTCGCTCGTTGTCAGCAGCAGCACGAGCTGTCACCTGCATCTTTGCCCCTCAAGTACTCTACTTCAGCTCCAGTCCTTAATGTCTTTCGACATGTTGTTCCTGTAGACACGAATTTGAGGGAAGGGAGGCACAAGTACAATATGGCGATTTCAAAGAAATGGGCAAGCAGCGAGGCGTTGTGCGTGGGCCTCAAAGGCACTGATGAGGGATAGAACAGTTCTCCGGGAGGCGGCGTCAACGCTTACTTTACGGCGCCTTCGAGGCGGCGGCCGCCGCTACTTGTGCAGAGAGTACCTCCTTTGTTTGGTGCGACTGCCTTCTTATCTTTCTCTGATGCCCCGCCCCGCACCTCCGCCTGGATACTCTCAAGGGGTCGAGTGCCCACTCTGTGGGTAGGGCATGTAGCCACTCGCGCCCCCTATCCCCCCCCATCCTCTGGCCAATGCCGACCCGCCCCCTGGCCGTGAACGGCAGAGGTGCCTACAGTGTGCCGGGGTGAAAGAAACGTATCGCCGCTCATGTCGTCCGTCACACCCTGGATGAGGCGACGTGTCGGGCCGACCTGCGACAGTGCACACGCCTGTGCCATCCATGTCGTGAGCAAAGCGCCTCAGCGTGCCTCCCCCCCTCCCCCCAACTGCCTACAGGTGGTGTGCTGGGGCCACCTCGATCGATGCACCGCGTGGCGAGCTGCGTAATGGAGTTGCTGTGAGACGACCTGCAAGGCTAGGCGTGGGTAGAGCGCGAAGTAGAGGCCGCGTTCCGCTGACTGGGCCGGTGCCTGCCGCCACGCGTGTCCGCCGCAGCCCATCGCCCCACGATTGCGCGCCCACGACGGGTCGAGTAGCGTGGTATTCGACTCATGACGAGTGGGACGATAGTAATGATGAAGAGGGAAAACTCGTTTCACACTGATGTCTGTCTGTCTGTCTGTTTGCTCGTTTGTTTTTTGTGAAGTTGCAGATGCTACTTGCCAGCTGTTTATGAAAGAATACACACGTCTGGACTGTACCGACACAGTAGAGCGTAGGCGTTTTGTTCTGTAGGTTTCGTGTATTCCCTCACACTCAGCAGAGAAATGGCAGCAAACAACGACGACGACAAGCTCGTTTTGTTTCTTACTGACAGAGACGAGGGCTTCACCGCGTTTCCTTTGCGCACCCGCATGGATTTGTTTTTCTAGCAAGTCTTTGAGCTCGCTTTGCCCGCTTCGTTTGCAGTGCACTTTGTACAATGTCGTTCCCGCTGCTCTCTCCGTGTGTGTGTGTGTGTGTGTGTGTGTGTGTGTGTGTGTGTGTGATGGCCTAGACGCACACCTGCCTCTGAAACTTTTTTTTCCTCTCCACCACTCACCCTTCCCTCTCACGAACTCAACGCACGGTCACGTGTGTGTGCGTGTGTACTTTCTCACGTACCCTCTACCCCCCACACATACACACACACATATAAATATAAATATGTATGTACTCGCGTGACAGGATGCGCGCAAGTGAATCCACAACTTAGAAATAAAGGGGGAAAAAGGTCGAAGTATTCCGTCAGCACCTACACACCAGTTGGAGAATCGAGAAGAACATCAAATCCAAGACCACCACACCACTCCCCATCACCATCATTTTGCCAATGCAGTCTTGTCAGCTCAGCCGCAATGCCAATGGGGCTTTCGCCTACTCGCAGCGCAAAACTGACAGCGTCCCAGCGGACGAGGACGCCCTTACAGAGTTTTTGAGGTCACGCGGACTGGAGGGATTTGCAGCTAGCGCGTACTGGGGTGCGACCGGGGAGGTACCGCCACGTGCACCGGATGACGTTGTGTCTAAGCAGCCGTATCCCTTACAGGCAGAGATCAACCGAAAGCTGGTACCGTTACCCAAGGACCAGACAAGTCTTCCTCGCACGCTAGACTACACGCATGTGGGACTTCACTTGATCCGAGACGACGGTAATAGCAACACGGGTGGTTTCAATGCGTCGCAGCTGCAGAAGCTGGGCGATGGCGGCGATAGCCCCGACAATACACAAGGAAAGGGCGACGCTCGCTTTCGAAAGCCCCGCTTCCTCAGACTGCAAACCACTAATCAGGCCATTCCGCGCTCCTTTGACGATGGTGTTCTGGACGCGCTCCGCGCAGGACAGGACAAGGAGGATGCCCTACAGGGAGAGTTGGAGAATCTGGAGGCAACACCGTACGCGGGTGGCGCTGCACCAGATGTTTACCGCCTCACCTCCGACGACTACTGCGACTTTAGCAAGATGGACCCGTCGGCGTACCGGCAAAAGGACTGGAAGGAGGGCGAGGATGGCGTGGACGTGTACAAGAGCCGGTACAATAATGTAGAACGCGAGGGGCCGCGGCGCCGCGAGCGCGTGTTTGATACCCTGCAGCGTGGCTGCGCTGTAGATCCTGTGCAGCTACGTAGGACACTAGAGGATAGTCACAAGCAGGCCCTACCGCACGGCTACGAGCCCTACTCAGCCAAGGATTGGATAAGCACCACCCACCGCGAGCACGCCGCGTACGATGTCGAGGAGGCGAAAGGGATGAACGAACGCAACGCCACAGTGCCCTTGCGCAACACGAACAACGCCCTCTCTCAAGCACACGAGATGGCTGTCACGCAGCTCGACTCTCGCTTCCGGACGCGTCACGATGGGAAATGGGCAACCACGTACTCATCCGGATACCAAGACCGCTCATCCGAGGCAGATGTATGCCACAAGTACGGTGCCAAGGCTGTCTTCGACATTGAAGATGGCATCTACACTATCAATCACTACTACCACCATCCCCGTGAGGATGCGCGCACCGATAAGATCTACACGCCAGCCGAAATTGTCCCTGGGCAGTACACCACTATGTACACGGAGCCACTGCAAGCCCCAAGCAGTGTTATTGGCAGCACTCGCCGTCGTTGAGGGGTGGGTGGGTGGGTTGGCATGGCCCGCGACGAACAGTACAGCGATGAGTGCAGTGCTCCAGGGAGCAACAGTCTCAGCACCCACGGTCTTTTTTTTTCTGCGTTCCTCTGTGGTTTAACTCCGATGCTGAGTCTGTGCTTTGATTTTGTTTCCTTGACTGTGTTTCACAGAGCTATACACACCAACGGCACTGATATTTCTTGTATTCAATCTTCTTGTTTTTTTTTATTACGTCTCTCGCCCCCCTCCTTCCCCCCTTTTCAGAACCTCCCCTCCTCTGTTAGGGTGTATGTAATGATGAGGGATAGCCTTTGCCCGTGTTCGCCTTTTCGCAGTTGCTGTTGTTGTGTTTTTTGATCTCCACCGCTGTGCAAGGGGGGGGGGGAGAATAGAAATGCAGGGGGAGAGAGGTCGGCAGATTGGCAGACGAGGATGTAGGTTCGAGAGGTTGAATAAGGGAGCACTCGGTCATCAGTCTCGCCAATGCCTTGGTCCTTTGTTGCCTCTTGATTCTGTGTCCACCTCTCCTCCTTCTCCATCCTGGGGGGGGGGGGAGGCTCCACTCTTGACATGCGCACAGATGTATAGTAGCGGTTCCCCATTTTCTTTTGTGGTCAAGGAGCTCATTTTCTGTATTCGTCCAGAGCGAAGCCCAAAAGTAAACAAAAATATCCACGGTGTAACACCCGCAACAATTGAGTTCTTTTTTCCCTCTGGGAAAGGCGCACCGGATACATCAAAGAGAGTCTTTTTTTTTTGGGAGTGCTCACAGTAACCTCAGAAGAGCGCCTGTGCAAATCTTGGATCTCTCTAGTCGAGAGCCACCTGCGCACACTGTCACACTTCATCACAGCTCCCCGTGTTTGCTCTCGAACGTACTCCCCCTCCCCTCCCCAAACAGCGTTACATCTTCTATACGTGCATGGGCACACGGCTCTCTCTCTCTTCGTTGTTGCTCTGCCTGCTATAATCCGACTCACCTCACTTGGCTTTTGGCTCCTCTTCCCTCCCCCTTTTCCTTCGGGCTTGTCGTCTCATCCTACACTTCCCTTTCTCCGTGGCGGGGTTCACCCTGTTTTGTCATGGATATCATCCGGGGTATGGTGGCACTGGCACACGTGTGGATGCGTTTGCGTGTGTATGTGCGCCCATGTTTCTCATCACACACGATCTGCATCTACGGCCACCGCCGATTGGGCGGGGGCGGGGAACTGGTGTCGCTGTGGCTCTCCTCGGTTTGTATCCACGTGCTGCCTTTTTTTTTCTTGACTCGTCTTGGTGTTTCTTTACGAAAAAAAAAATGAAAGTGGAAGAGGGAATACATTATGTTGCAGCATACATCACTGCTTTGCCGAAAAGCGATTCAGGCGTATCCGGTGCCGCCCCGCGCGCGCAACTATGAGCGTCGCTGGAGTAGTTCTCGCACGAATCCGTACAACCGAATGTTTTGGCGCAACGTGCTGAACGAAGATTTTGCGCGTCCATCATTTTGGGTCTCTGATTTTCGCCATAAATATCTGGCGAAACACGGTATGGACTACCAAGGCCGCGTGCCTGCCTCACCAGCCCCAGGCACGTATCAGGGGTTTAGCGATGTGCACAAGATCCTAGCCAACCATCCGAAGCCGCAGAGAGAATCTCGACACCTGCCGGTGATGCCCATGACGCCGCGTGTCGTGTTTGAGCACGCTCAAGAAAAACGCATTGATTACATGAAGAAGATGCATCGCGATAGGCGCTTAGTCGGGCAGTTGCGCACGCACGAATTCTGGGGATGGTACATGAAGCTGCAGCGCGTGCGCGGGCGCTGGTGTAAGGAGCATGGGGTGTCGAGCCGTGGTGTGTATGGGCCAGCTGTAGACGCCGCGGAGCTCTGGGGGTAGGGTCGTTGTTTGGTACAATGACATTGGTTATATGGTGTTGTACTGTTTATTGGTTTATTTGTTCTCCCCTTTTGCTTCCACTTTTTTTTTGTCGGTGCTTCGTGTGTCTGGTGTGGATGTTCTGGAGTGTGGGTATTTGTCTATTGGTGTGTATGCAACGAGGCTGGAGGGCGTTGTGGTCTGAGTGTTTGCAACTAAGTTGCAGAGTCTGCACCGGGGGTGGGGGGTGGTGGTATGGGAGTGCAATGCGCATGTCATCCTCTCCACCAGCGCACCCGTACGCTACTTGTTGTGGCCTTTTTTTTGACCATCATCTTTCTGTTGTGTCTTTTCTCCCCCGTATGCCTCGTTCACCCCGCCGCCCCCTTCTCTCTTTTTGTTTTCTCACGTTATTAAAGTGAGCTGTAAAAAGGGAAAAGCACACACACGCACTCAAAAAGGGATGCGTCCGTATACGCCAGAACAGAATAGCAAAAAATTTTCACAAGAGAAGGACGAAATAAGGGTTGAGTATCGGGTGAGTAGTGGTGGTGGTTCTAGGGGAGGGGTAGAGAGAGAGAGAGACATACATTTTGCTTTTGCCCAGGGTCTCGGGCAGAGGAGCTCCGCGTTCTATTTTCATGCATGAATTTTAGCATGTGTTTTGGTATGTGTGTCGCTGCTGCATTCTCTTTTTTGTTTTCCGGCTCCTACTTCCCAAGAGGATGCGGGTGAGTCGTCGTGGCATCGCGGAGGCGATAGAGCCTTTGGGCACTGTTTCCTCCTATTCTGAAGTGCTGGGCACCTTTTTGTGTGTTTCGCTCTCCCCCCCCTCCCCCTCCCCTCCCCTCTCCCTCCCCTAGGGAGCCCATTACCCCCGGGGATGGGAGTTGAGGGGGACACACAAAGGGGGCTTAAAATGCATCACACACACACACACACACACACCTATTCAAAGCGATAACGCCTCCTCATTTTGTACATGGTTTTCTCTTTCTTCCCTCCCCCCTCCCCTCCCTCCGTCGCCTACTGCTACTTTTTCTTCTCATCTTTCCCATCTCTGCATTTCTGAACACACACACACATGCGCCTAGTTACACACACACACCCACCCACCCGCACACACACCAGCACAAAGAGAGAAACAGAGCTTTTCAGAACCACGCGCACTCCGAGAGACAAGAGGCTTCGGAGTATAAGACCGTTTTTCTACGCTGCTTCAGGCTCTGCCTCTCTGTCATTTTTCTGTTTGTAGTTCTTCTGGTCTTCGCTGTGGAGTTATTGTCTCCTCCTTCACTGTAGTCTCTCCCTTCATTTCTTTCACTTATGGCAAGGGGGGTAAAGGGTGGTAAGAAGCGGTCTCGCAAAGAGGCTAGCGACAACATTGTGGAGGATCTCGATCTTGATGTCAGCAATGCAGGCGAGTATGTAGATGACGACGATGTCGTGCACAACCGTCGCGCCCGAAAGGCCGCCCGCGAGGACGGTGTGGAGGAGGAGGACATGTTCACCGTCCTTCCTTCGGATGCGCATCGTCTCGACGGCTACGGCGACGACGAGCACGGAGGCTTTCAGGAGGAGGAAGAGCTAGCAGTGGTAACGGAGAAGGGGTTGCGCAAAAAGACGGCGGAGGAGGATTTCGACGTTGCCGGTGTGTCGGTAGCGCAGGTCTCTTCGCGGCGTGATGCCTTTTCCAAGAAGAGGGCGCTGGATACGCTCGACGCTGCGCCGGTGATCGAGACCGTTGAGCGCGACTTTGCTGCCCTCACCACGGCAGAGCGACTGGCAGTGCTCAAGAAGGAGTCACCGGAGTTGCTAAAGCTGCTGATGGAGCTCAAGACATACCTGGCAGAGGTCAAGACGCTTGCGCAGCCGCTTCACGAGCTGCTGTATGAGCGCAAGGTGTCCGCCTCCGACAAGAATCTCGTCTCGTTCTTAGAAACAAAGGTTCAGCTTATGCTCAGTTACTGCATGCATGTGACCTTCTACCTCCTCCTCAAGTCGGAGGGCCGAAAGGTGGCCGGCCACCCCGTGATTGATCACCTGGTCGAAATCCGTGTGTACCTGGAAAAGATGTGGCCGCTAGAGGAGAAGCTGCAGTACTCACTGAACCGCCTCCTCAGCGGCAGGTCTACAACAGCCGCACACCTAACTGAGCTCCGTCCGCTACAGTCCGGCGAGGCTGGCGCCTTCGAAGCCTCTCGCTCCATGCAGAACACCGAGGCCCGCGAACGCCGAAAGCAGTTGATGCAGAAGAAAGAGGCGGAGGAGCTGGAGCAGGAGGAGCAGGCCGCTATGACTCGCGTGCGCACCAAGAAGGCTTCTGCACTCAATAACAGCCACACCGCCAGCTCTACGATAGCGCCCATCAGCTACCAGGAGGACGAGGACCAGTTTTTCTCTCGCATTACCGGCGAGGGTGACAGCGAGGGTGAGGGCGAGGAGGGTCTTTCTCTCATGGAGGTGCTGCGCCGCCGCCAGAAGAAGGCCGGCGACGTCCTCGGCCGCCAGCGCGCGTCGAAGCGTCCATCAAAGGGTGTCGCAATCGACTCCGATGACGGCGATGAAGAGGGTGATTTCAATGGTGTGGGCGACGATGCGGAAGAAGAGGAAGACGTGGATCTCTACGCTTCGCAAGACGAAGATGGCACCGGCGAGGAGGACTACGAGGCGCTGTGGGAGGAGGAGCGTGCCCGTAAGGCTGCGGACTCCTCTCGCAAGGCTGCTCTGGAGCGCCGCCCCGCACAGGAGGAGGTGGGTCGTCGAAAGGCCGGCAAGAAGATCGAGTCCCACCGGGGCCTCACGAAGGCTCGCCCGAAGGATCGCAAGAACCCACGCGTTGCCCAGCGCCGCAAGTACGAGCGCGGCATGCAGGTGCACAAATCCCAGTCTCGCAGCTTCCAGCCGATGCCAGAAGGCGAGTTCGTCGGCGTGCGGAACATGCGCCCAGGCGTGGTCCGTGCTACAAAGTTGTGAAGTGCACGCTTGTGCTCTTTACTTTCTGCAAGCGTGGATAGCGCGATTCTTCTTTACGGATGTGCCCTTCCCGCGTCACTGGGCGCCTGCGTGGTTGAGGAGTGAGGGTAGCGTGATGACACCATTCACTCTTTTATCTGTTTCTCTGTGCTTCTTTTTTCTTTTCTCTCCCCCTTTTTTTTTCCAGAGCCCTTGATTGACTTTGCGAATAAAATCCCGAACTTAAGTTGTAAGGCGTTTCGAAAATAGCCGCTTCATGTTTTCTCTGTTTTGTTTTGCTTCCCATCATGCGGTGTTTTGTTACGTTCTCTTTGTTCCCCCCTTTTTTTTTCTACTTCCAGAATAGCGCGTGTCGGCGCACGCGTTTAGGCGTGCCTGTACACCTTTTCTAATGCGAAGAAAAAGGTCTGAGACGGAGAGATGGAAACACGGTTTCGATCTGCATCTGTGTCTCTTGTCTCTGGAGCCTTGCCATTCATCGCCCGTGCGATGCTTGTATTCGCTCTTGAGGGGGTAAAGGACACCCCGTGTTGGATGTCCTGCGGGTGTATGCGTTTGCTTTGCGTGCATGTGTGGAGCTAATCGCTGGCTAAGTATGCGAGTGTAAGGATTCAAAATATTAAAAAAAGGCGAAAATGATATTTGAACGATCATGGGCAACATCAGGGGTCTCTCTTTGTGTTGGTGTGTGTGTGTGTGTGTGTGGTGAAGCTAGTTGCCGCCGCATGGCATTGTATTGGGCTTGGAGGCGGAGGGGGGGGGAGGCCAGGGGGGAAGGGGGGAAGGTTTTGCAACATGATTGCATCCACCACGCGTTTGTGTGGGATGTCTACTTGCGGTGAATTAATATGACACTCTCTCGAATACACTGCAGGGTTAAAGGGAAACCTCGCTACGGTGGTGTAGTGTGCGCGTCTGCGCTAGCGACATAACTTCGTCGCTCTTGATCTCCTCGTCTTCAAGATTACTGCCGCTTCTAATCGCATTACTCAAACCACCCCCAGCTTGATTATTCTTTCTCGTCTCACAGGAGGCATGCCAAGTTGCGCATAGAAGGTGATACTGTCGTGTTTTGCAACGGTTCCACGCAGGATGCACCCCCCACCCCACTTGCCATCTGCCCGTCTCTCGCCCCACCCTCTCGACTTACTTTTCGTTGTCAGATTTGCTGTCGATTTCTCATTGCCCTTTTTATTTTTTTGTACCCAACAGAACCGTTTTTGTTCACGCTCGTCAATCGGTGAAGAACGATTGCCGTACCCCCCCCCCTCCCCCCTCCCCCCCCAAAAACAGTTGTTATCATTACTGTTGAACGTCTATCGTGCACCCATGAAAGTGCGTGACGGGAAGGTAGAGTGCAAACCTTGTTATTTGGTGTCTTTCTCCTCTCTCCTCTCTTTCCCTTCCCTCTGAATGAAGAAAAACAGCTCACCACCATCAGCTTAATCAACATCATAGCAACGCCGAAGGAGTTACAACAAGTCTCTCACTTTTTTCTCCCTCCCTCTGACACACACAAAAGACGGAGAATACAAGCGGTTACAAAACGCCCACCTTCAAATCCGCCAATTACTTATCGTTGTCGTGAGGCCAAGCATAACGACCACCTTTTCGTCGCCCCCACACACACACACGCACACACATACACACATACACACGCACACACACAAACACACAGAGGGGTTCACGTGAGAGTCATACAGTCGCTATAATGTCAAGTG
The DNA here is from genome assembly GCF_017918235.1 of Porcisia hertigi. Lineage (NCBI taxonomy): Eukaryota > Euglenozoa > Kinetoplastea > Trypanosomatida > Trypanosomatidae > Porcisia > Porcisia hertigi. Next base: position 439,068 of record NC_090587.1, on the reverse strand, counting down.
AGCTGAAGCTCGCGCAGGAGATCCTATCCGGGGAGCGGCAGAGCATCGGTCTTCTCCGGCAGCCCATTCACACCACCCTGCTTTTTTTCTCCTACAGCATCCACGGCGCGGCTCACTATGCAAAAGTGGTCATCCGCAAACCGCTCGTCTATTCCTTGCTTTTGCCGCTGATAGTGATTTTGTGCCTCGTATCGTATTATGTCACAGCCTCTCCCGCCGTGGCTGTGTTTTCTGCATTTGATCTGAATAAAGACGGACAGGTGACTACGTCTGAGGTTGAGTCGTATTACACCACAGTACTCAACCAGCGCGGGAGCGACAGTGACAATGACACTGGAGCTCGAATTTTTGGGACTCGAACGACCGTCAATGTAGATGAGTTCAGTGAGTGGTGGCAGTCTAACGCTGTCGATGCGCAGCAATACTATGCCGCCGTAGCGCACGGCTGGTGGCGAGAGATGGAGTACGCGCTGGCTGACGCGCTGTACTGGGTGGTGCTTGGCGTGTTGTCGTCGATCGGCTTCGGCACCGGCATGCACTCTGGCCTTCTCTTTCTCTTTCCTCACATTTACCGCACGTGTGCGGCGGTGCAGAGCTGTGGGAATGCGAACTTCTGGACGTACCCTACCAACTTTTTTTACGGGCCACGTGAGCGGCTCTTCGTGTGTTTTGCACCAGAGAGTAATCCGGGGATGGCTGCAGGCCGCATATCGTTAGTGCAGTACTTGGCCAAGGTGGTGCCGGCGTGCATGTTGTGGGGTGCCGGTACTGCCTTGGGCGAGGTGCCCCCCTACGCGCTAAGCTACGCTGCTGCGTTGCAGGGCCGCCACGAGGATGATCTGCAGGAGTCCGCCGCTGCATATGATATGATGTCCCTTGCAACGAACTGGACGCTACAAAAGGTGCGCCGCTACGGCTTCTGGGCGATTTTACTCCTCGCCGCGTGGCCTAACATGGCATATGATCTTTGCGGTATGGCGTGTGGGCAGTTCTTGATGCCTTTCTCCACGTTCTTCTTTGCCACCTTGATTGGCAAGGCGGTCATCAAAGTTAATCTGCAGGCGATTTTTTTTATAGTGCTGTTCTCGGGTGACGTCATTGAGCGCCTCATGCAGCGCATCGGCGCTGGTGCTGCAGTTGTACTGCCCGCCTTCTTTCAGGTCGAGGCGGCAACGGAGAAGGCCCTTTTGGCGGTGGTACGTGCACGCGAGAGCATCGCCAAGCGCGCCAAAGGCAGCGACTCATTTTCGACGGCGGCGGAGGTTGAGGAGTCGGCGTCGTTTCTCATGCAAGCGATGCACTGGTTCGTGATGGGTAGCGTGGTGTGGTTTGGTAAGTCGATAGTCGAGTCTTTTGCGCTCTCAGAGCAGGAGCGCCGCGACAAGGATACGATATCCGAGCTAGAGAAGGCGTTGCGGCGTCGGCACCAGAGCCCCGGTCCAGTGACGACGTTGGAGCTCCAGGAGCTCCTTGCCGCGGCGAAGTCCGCAGCGCAGCGCAGCGAGGATGGAAGTGTGTCTGCCTTGATGTCATACCCGCGGCTTCTCCTGGCCCTAGCAACCGGGCTTATCGCATGGGGACTCTTTAATCATCAAAGCGGGGCCTCCTCGTTTGGTCTTACACTTGTGCTTCACTACTTCCTTGATCGGCAGATCTCGGCAAACTGGGCGGTAAGCCAGGGCACGCGCCGGGCATTGCGTGCCGCTCTTCTCGCTGCGGTGTTGTACTTGTACGTGTAAACGTCATGGTGGTGTGTGTTGTGTGACTTCATTTGAGGATGCCAAGAGCTAAAGCAATCGACCCGCAGAGGTGATTGTCTTTGGTGCGCAACGCTCAGCTCTTCGTTGGACAGGACATGCGGGACATACACTGTTCACCGAGCGGTGCGAGTCTAGAGTGAAGAATTGCGGGCGCGGAGAGCGGTGGGAGGGCGACGATAGGGATACATTTCCAGATAAGACATCTCTTTTTCCTTTTTTTTGAAGTCATCGATGACTCGGCCTTCCCTCACCCCCTTCCGCACCGCCGTTGTCGACGACCCGATTGCTTTTCCTCATGGTTTACACTTCTTTGATGTGTCCTATTATGTACTTCAAACTTCACTGTCACTCATCGCTACTTCACCAATATCCTTCACAAAGTGGTGGCAGTGCATGCGAGATCGGAATGGATGTGCTCTGAAGGGAGACATGGGAGAATGAATGTACAGTACTGCTGCTACGTGACGCCTTCTCCCCTCCTCCCCTCTAATCGACTCGCCTTTTTATATCTTTCGTGTTGTGTTGGTTGCGCTGATAACCGTAATCAGCGTTTACCGTTCCCGATCGCATTCTTGAAAAACAAAACCAACCAACCAACCAACCAAACAGACGTGGAGGTGTCTCAATGAGAAATCTTGTCACGAGGACCAGCACGTTCCCCTCACATATCATTGATGCGCTTACATTGAAAGCGAGATATGACATAGGATGCCATCAGATTTCCTCGTACACATCTTCAAGCGATGCCAGCCTGCACGCAGGCACCGAATCTGGTACGCCATACGCGCTCTCCTGCGGTGTGGGCCAGAGTCGCATACTTTGTCTGCACTGGGACATGACACAACCCACGCACATGAGACTGCAGCCTTTTTTTTCTGATGGCGAGGATTGACTCGTTGCCGACGTCTACAATCCCTGTTCTGTCTACTTAAAAAAAGAAGGTTTTCGCTCAACATTTTACTCTACTTTTCTCTACTCCCAACCCGCCTTCAAACCTTCCGTTTTTTTTTTTTGGGGTGGGGGGTGGGGCGGGGGACAAAGCTCCATTCGCTTGTCCATCGTTTCTTTCATCCTTCAGGGTATTGGGACATCGATTGGCTGTGCTGCTGTCTCTGCTTCGCCTGCCCTGTTACGACGTCTTTCTTTCTTTCACCTCATCTTTAAATTTTTTTTTGTCCCTGTCCTTGACGTTCATGGGATTAAGCTCCCCCCTCCCCCCGGCGCTATGGATCCACAACAGGTACTCGAATCACTTGCGAGGGAAAAGGGCGTCGCTCTCACGCACCTTGCGGACATCAGTAGAAAATACTCGCAGTCAGCGAAAGTAGCGTGCTGCGGTGGGGTCATGACGCGCGTAGTGACCGAGAGCGCCGCCGACTCCACAGTCCTCTTGCATGACAGCAGCGGCTCATGCTACTGCGCCTTGCACGGAGATATCACCAGCCGCTACTCTGATATATTGACCACCGGCGCTCTTCTTCTGTTTACGGACATTACGGTCTTGGTTGTCTCCTCTAAGGTGCCGCCGATGCTGATAGCATGTTTGCAGAACCTCGCCGGTCTCTTGTTGCCTGATAAAGTCACAAAGGCGGCGGCAGCAGCAGCAGCAGCAGCAGCAGTCGCGGTGCCGAGGGGCACCAAAACAGCAGGCCTTCGTTGCTCCTCTGGACGCACCCTTCTTTCTTGCAGTGCAATGTCCTCCAACGACAATGTCGCTCGATCAGATATGCAACCGCCGCAATCCCTCCGCAGTGGTAGGCGAGGATACGAAGACTTTGATTTGTTGGCAAACCCACGAAGTACTGAAGGGAGCTACGCCGAGCCGCACGCCTCTACAGACGCCGGCCCTTTATCCCAGCATACCCCTGGAGGAGCGCGTCACGATACATTGCCGGCAGCGAAGAGACCACGCGCAGAGAGCAACACCGCATCTGCGGCTCTCGAGGTGGATGACGAAGACGATGCGGAGTGCTTGGAGCTGGTAGATGGAATATAAGTTTTGTGTAGGAAAAGGGATTCGTCGGTGCGAGGATGCAGAGGAGGCGGGGAGAAGCAAACGCCTCTAACGGCTTCACCCAAGGCCCCCCTCCTTCCCTCCCCCCCCCCCCTCCCGCAAAGCCTCATACTCCACCCACCCGGAGTCTCCTCCTCAGAAACCTGCTGAATGTCCACACCAAAGGCTAATCTGTCTCACCAATGTCTCTCTGTGTGTTTCTCTCTCTTTGTGTTTGGTTGTTTATTTGTAGACGTTCTACCGTTCTTTTTTCTCCCCCGATCTTTTTGTTGGTGCGGGCTTGTTGTTTCTGTGTACGTGCGCGACTCGTAGTTCTTTTTGTCAATTTTTTTTTCGCTGCTGCTTCTACTTGTGAATGAGGAAAAAAAAAAAAGAGACACATATGCCCATAGTAGGCGAACAAGGCCTTTGTTATATGGCGTTCCAGTTGTGATGGACGCCCGATTTCGAAGGGAAGAAAAGAACACCGAGAGACGACTCGCTGGCGCGCTCGTGGTCCTTCTCCTCTGTCGAAGCGGTCGCCGCTTTTTGTTTGTGTGTGTGTTTCGCCCCTTTTCTTCTTGCCGCTTTGCTCCTTTCTCACACTTGAATTCATCGAGGCCGGTGTTGTTGGAAGATACCCCTCCCCACTGCTCTGTTTTCTTCTTTTCTTGCGATGTGTCGAGGCCGAATATAGACCTAGTACTCTCTTTGTCACGGCACCCCTTTTTTCTCTCCTGCTTCCCATCGATCTTGCCTCCGCCCCCTTCCTTGTTTCACTTGCGTGCGTGTCTTTGTGTGATGCTGGGGGCGTTACCCCTTTTCTCCGACACTCCACTATGACCACAATCGGATTTCGTTTCGCACGTACATTTATCATACGGGCAAGCAGATACACCTGCTGTCCTCATCGCTTCTTCTCACCCCACCCAGCCTCTCTCTCCCCCACGGATATACTTCGTCGAGGCGGTTTACATACGAAAGCTGTTTCACGCATTACCCCCTCCCCCCTCCCTCCTCCCTTTCTCAACGTATATATATATATATTATGCCACAGAAGTCCATCACTCTTCCGTTCGCCCCACCGTTAGTTTTGCTATCACCTTCATTCATAGCCATTTCTGTTTCTGTGGCTTCACAGGACTCACTGAATTCTGTGCACTGTTGACACTCCATTGGGTTTTCTTACGGTTCCTCTCTACGCTGCCGCGTTGCCCCGCACAGTCTGCACCCACAGGGACTCCCCTTTTTTCTTCTCCCCTCCGCCCGCTCCAAGTTGTATAGGTGAGCGTGCCAGGTGGTGGTGATCCTGCGATTTTGCTCACACTACATTCGGTGTCTCTGCCCGTTGTGTTCCCCCCCCCCCCCTCACGTCTCTCCGTTCTTGAATTTGTTCTCTAGAAACCCCTGACGCACATTGCCGCAAGGGCCTACCACTCTGTATCCCGCCCTCACCCATCCCATTTCCCTGATTCTTTCATCTTTATTGGCAATGTCGGTCACCAACGCTAAGCGACCGCGCGAGGATTCTGGTGCGTCGGTGGACGAGGCAGCCACACGTGACACGCTTCGATGCGCTCTAGAGGCCAAGGACGCCGCGACGCCGCCGCTTGACCGCGTTGTTGTTCTTAACGTGGGCGGAAAGAAAGTAACAACGCTGCACTCCACGCTGTGCTCCTCGCCTTCACTCCTGGCGCAATGGGCGGAGAGCAACTTCGAAGAATTCCCACGTGATCTACAGGGACACCCCTTTCTGGATCGAGACCCAGAGAACTTCGTCCACATTCTCAACTACCTGCGCGGCTACGGGCTGCCGAACAAGGCTGACGACCTCGTTGCTGTTGCTGAAGATGCAGAGCTGTATCAGCTGGAGTCACTGAAGCGGGATATTGGCCTCGACCCACCGTCCATGTGGCGCTTCACCCCAGGTCCCGGCATCCGCGACGACGGCGTGGAGTTCTCGACATCTGACATACTCGATTTGTGCGGCACGGAACCGCTCTCCACCGGTCTCGTCCATACCATCGTCTTTCGTGTGGACAAGTGTGAGCTGGTTTCGATTGGTGTCGTTGCCTTCGAGGATATCCAGCACGACATGCAGATTCGTCGCCAAAAAAACACCGTGTGTTACTGCAACACGGGCGAGTTGGTGCGCTACTGGTCCTCGGACGCTCTCTATGATCAAGGCGTTTTGTACAAGAGTCAAGATGAGATCACTGTCCGCGTGGAGTTTGCCCAGCCTGGCGTCCCGCTAGAGCCGCCGTCTAGTGACAGTGCGGTAGAGTTGCACCCGCCGCCGCTGCAGCCCGCGTTGACTCTCTCCTCCTCCTCCGCGCAGCTGCCAGCGAGCATTTCTAGCGTCACAGCGCTCAGCAGCGGTATGGCACCGAGCCGCTCTCTGGCGCTTGCGGTTGACACCAGTGTGACTATGGCAAACGCGAGCAGTGGCGCTGAGCCGCCGATCACGTCTCCAGCTTTCCAGCCCGTATCCTCAGCGATGAGCGCTCCAAGCAACCGCCCAGCGCAGCAGGGCAGCAGATCTCCCATGACGACACCCGCGAACCCGACCGCTCTACCTCTCCCAGAAGCCCAGGGCGGTTCTGGAGGTGGCACAACGGGCACGGAGACGACCCCTGCCAGCGGCCCCTCAGCGATTCCCGCGTCAGCTTCGGGAGCGGCTCCTGTGTCACCGTCGATTCCCTTTGCCCCAGTCATCATTAACCCTGAAGACCCTGACGCGACTGTAGGCGCTATTATCACGTTTTCCAAGGGCGATCGCGAAGTGTGTCGTGCGCGCTGGCCGGCCCCTGTGCCCCCGCTTCAGTTTGCAGTGAGCATGCAGGGCTCCTCTGCTGTGTCGATTCTCAAGGCGAGCTCAGTCAGCGCCGATGCCGTCAGAATGGAGGGTGAAGAATAGGCTGAAGTAGAGAGAGAGCAAGTACTTGGTTTAGATTTTTGAGGGGGCAAGGCCCCGACACTGGAGGGAGGAAGGGGAGGGGGGTGCGGGGCTCGTTTTAGGTGGAAAAAAAGAGGTGTGGGTGGGGGTGGGTGGGGCAGGAGCACACGTTTTGAAAAATCCCCCCTTCAGTGCTCGTCGTGTATGCATCCATTCTTTTTCCCTCTTCCCCCCCTCCCCCCCCCCTGGAGTCTAGTTCTCTGTCACGCGTGTTCTATAAAATTTGTTTTTGAGTTTTGTTTCTCCCACCCCTTCCCCAGCCCCGTTTGTTATGAAATGTTTGGTTCTTCGCTCTATGTTTGCCGTTGTTTTGATTTCGTTGAGCTTCAGAGAGAGAGATGCACTCACTCAATCCCCCCTCCCCCACCCCACCCGCTACTTCCTCCTTTCCCCCCACACACACACACGCAGGCGCACATACATATCCGAAGGTATACTCGTCTACGTGTATCATCCGAAGGGGCTCGAGGTGACGTTTTTTTTTTTCGCTTTTTAGGTTGCCTCTAAGTGGAGGAGCAACTCTCCCAGAGACTGCCTTCGTGTTTCTCTGTTCATTAGGAGAGGGGAGAAGTGCGATCAAGGAGCACAACACTCGCCTCGTCTTCATCTCCATTTTTGTTTGCTGGAGGAGAACTCACTCGTCTCTCTCCAGGCGAGACAAGGGCAAAGGGGGCGTCATTTCTTCACCACCATTGTATTCATTTTTTCAATGGAATACTTCGCTGCCGATGCTTCTGGGCTCATGTCTGCCCGCTTTTGTGTTCTTCGCCTTGCGGAATTCCTGCATGTCTGTCTGTCTCTTTCTGCTTTTCATCTTGCCTATCCTGAGAAGGGATCGAATCGCTCGTGTTTATCCTCCTCCTCCTCCTCTCACCTTCCCGAAGTCGTTCCTCACTGCGACACAGCTCATCGATTTCACAGACAGACATCTCTCTCCCCCTCTCCTTCTTGCCTAAGGTCTTGTTGGGTAATCTTGTGTTTCTCGGCTTCTTTTTAAAAATTCTCTTACTTTTTCTCCACCTCTCGACGGTGTGGCTGTAATGGATTTGGAAGCAAAAGAACGAGGAGGGGAAGGTCGAGGCGAGAGAGTGACCTGATGTTTGACATGGTGTTGTCCACGTGTACGTGTTGTCCGTGTCGATCTTGCAGGTGAGAGCATCCCATGTGTGTTTTTGATGCATTACTCTCATTTTCACTATTGACGGTGCGTGTGCGTGTGTGCGTGTTTTCTTCCCGCTCACCGTAGTCCTCTCCCTCTCTCTGGGCGATGACAGGGGGTACACCTCAACGTGGTGAGTGCGTGGGGCCAGCCCCCACTCAGCGCACAAAGGCAATGATCTTCTTATCACATTGACTGCGCCAGATCCGCTTCTGTCGGCCGATGAGCCAAGTATCTATGGTACAGAGAAGACAGGCCGATGTATCGCTATCGCTGTTGGCGGTGAGACCGTGAATGACGTAGCGTGCTTGCGGGCCTGTGACAGACAGCACATCTTCACTATCCATATGATGGAGGAAGTCTCAGCGTGATTCTGCCACGCGCTATCGAGCCCTGATTGCGTATTGATGGTGGTGGGGGGAGCCGACGCCAACCCCCCAAAGGATGTGCTGCATAGGCGACCTACACATAGCTCTATATCTGTTGAAGACTGCCCTACGAGGTTTTTTTTTATTCGGGGGAGGGAGGCAGAGTGTGTAGAGAGTGCGGGAATAAAGAGCCTTAATCAGCTGTCTGTGTCGGCGTTATTGTTGTGTGTGTGTGTGTTCCACTGCTTGGTACCACGCGAACAAGCTGCGGTGGTCTCGGGTAGAGTGGAGCTCGACACATCCATTGTGTGGCAGCGTGCTTACCCGATGTGAACCTCCTATTGGGGGAGGGGGGAGGAGGAACACCCAGGTGCGCACACCGCAGTCTCCAGAGAATGCCTCCCCCAAAATTAAATGGTTTACGCTGAAGCCGTTTTGTACTCGACGGCCCCCCCCCCAAAAAGAGGCGCACAAATCACACTGGGCAAAAAGATACCGTTAGCGTAATTCGATTGGGTGTGACTCTCTCCCCCCCCCCCCCCCCCCCACACACACACAGAGCAGCGCTCCAATGAACCCCTGGGACGCCGTTCTTTTTTTTTTTCCAGTAGTTGAAAAAAAAAGCAAAGCAAACATGTACCCCCACTCCCGTCCACTTCCCCCCCCCTCCTCCTCCTCCTCCTCCTCTTCCCTCCTTTTTCTGTAATATTTCATTTCCTTACTACCTTCCCTCGACTCGAGAGCCACACTGACTCCGCCTTTAGTCACAGCAGAACCACTACAACGTACGACTCCTCACTTCTCTTTTTTTTTTCTGTCCTCTTCTGTTTTTTTCCTTTTAAATCATAATTTACTCTTTCTACAGCAACAGGAAAAGAGGGCGCACTTGTGTTTCTGGTTGGTTAGTGAAGACACGCCAATCGACACGGATACTGTTTTTTTACTCCTCTCTCTTCCGTCCTTTCCCGTTTCTTCATCCCCCCCCACCCCCCACCGGGCGCGGCATCGATTCCGAAAGTAGCCGCGCAGCTATACACAGTAGAGAAGAAAGACGCGGCGCAGATTACGCAAGGTGCCTATAGGAAGGGATTGAGGTCTCGTTGCAGAAAAGAAGATCGCGAATAACAGAGCGCGGTACAGATGAGTGTGGACTCCATTATTGAGCAGCTGCTCGAGGTCCGAGGTGCGAAGCCAGGGAAGCAGGTGCAGCTAGCTGAGAATGATGTAAAGCAACTGGCGATGCGTACGCGCGAGATTCTTCTCTCGCAGCCGCCCCTGTTAGAGCTCGAGGCGCCCATCAAAATATGCGGCGACATACATGGACAGTACTACGACCTCATCCGTCTCTTCGAGAATGGCGGGTTCCCACCGACGGCGAACTACCTCTTCCTTGGTGATTACGTGGACCGCGGCAAGCAAGGTCTTGAGACGATCTGCTTGGTCTTTGCCTTCAAGGTGAAGTTTCCTGAGAATTTCTTCATCCTGCGAGGCAACCACGAGTGCGCCAGTATCAACCGCATCTACGGGTTTTTCGACGAGTGCAAGCGCCGCTACAACATTCGGCTTTGGAAGGCCTTCACGGATACATTCAATTGTCTCCCCGTGGCCTGCATCATCGATGACAAGATCTTTTGCTGCCATGGTGGCCTCTCCCCCGAGCTGCAGACGATGGATCAAATTAAGAAGATCACGCGCCCGTGTGATGTGGCGGACACCGGTTTGATCTGCGACCTCTTGTGGTCAGACCCCGAGGAGGGTCTCTCGGGGTGGGGCGAGAACGACCGTGGGGTGTCCTTCACCTTCGGTCAAGACATTGTAGAGAAGTTCTTGAACAAGCACCAGTTCGAGCTGATCTGCCGTGCACACCAGATTGTAGAGGACGGGTATCAATTCTTTGCAAAGCGCAAGCTCATTACGATCTTCTCTGCCCCCAACTACTGTAATGAGTTCGATAACAGCGGCGCCGTGATGACCGTTGACAGCGATCTCATGTGCTCCTTCCAGATCCTTAAGCCATCTGTGAAAAAACCAAAGTTCTACTCTTGACCAAGTAAGCGAACAGAGTGGGAGGGAGGGGGGGAGGGTGTAGGTGAAAAAAAAAAGAAAGAGGGAGGAGGTGTTTGCTTGTTTTGCGTGTGTTTGTATCCTGAAGCTGAAGAATACTGGCGATGCTTTTTGTAGATTGCGCTTGTCGTTTTCTCCTCCCTCCCCCCCATTTGTCGCTCACTATTTCCACTTGTTATGCCTTTTGTTCTTCGTTCTGCTCCACTAGTGCGCGTCTGTGCCTTTTTGTGTTCTCAGTTACCCCCTCTTCGATTTTTTTTTACTTCACCTCCAGTCGCTGCTGCTCTGGTTCTTCCCTTCCCCGCTTTTTTTTCCTTGTTGCCCTAATTCATTTCCCCGTTTCTCTCTCTGTGTGTGTGTGTGTGTGTGTATTGGCCCGTGTACTGACTTCCTTTCAATGAAGCTCCTTTTTTATTTTTCTTTGCACTACACCACCACCTCCGGCCGTGCGTGTGCGTATTGTCTGTCTGTCGCTCCTGCCGACACCTTTTTTTTTCAATTGGACGCACTGTATTGATGAACAGTGTGGAAAGAAAAGGGGGTATGTGGGCCCCTGTCAGTCTGCGTTTTACATTGGGGATTTTGTGTGTGTGTTTCAGATGGTGCTTTGCGTATCTTACTATATCAACGCGGATATATACATATATATATATATGTATATATATATATACCGAACAAACAGGAGATAACGGTATGCCCTCTCTCTTTTTCATGGAGAAAAAAAGCCTGATCTTGATCCACGAGGTGTTCAGGAGATGAACGGTTGCACCCACGAGGGGAGAAAGCGCAACCATCTCTTTACTTGATGTTTTTAATTTTTTTCTTTGCGCGATGTACGCCATTGTGGGATCATCTATTGTTACGGCTGGTCTGTGAAAGGGTTCCCTCTCTTTCTCCGGCTTCCCCGGACGTGAGGGCCTCTGTGTGTGTGTGTGTGCAAAGCAAGTTTAGCAGGGGATGAAAGCACACATGCACATACACACACACACACACACACACGCACACACACACATTCATGTACCCAAGGAATCCGATCAGACAAGTGGCAACCTTTTTTGTTCGTCTTTTTGTAGTGCACCGCAGGATTCTCGGTGAATGCTGCTCCCACATTCTCTTTTTTCTTTCTGTCTCACTCCCCTTTGTGTCTCCTCCCATACAGGATCGTGATCGAGGTGTGTATCTCCCCCTATACTTCACCGTCTCTCTTTTTTTTTTGCCCCTCTCTCTTGCGCTGTGAATGCAAGGTAGGAGGTGTGGTGTCGCACGAGATCTCCGGAGACAGAGGGAAAAAAGGGGCGATGCAGAGATTTCAGGATGTATGGAGTACCATAGCGCACAAGTAGGTGCTTCCAGTGTGCGTGTGCGTGTACAAGAGAGATGGGGAGCGCGGCTAAATCCGAGGGTGGCTGAGTTTCATTGGTGTCGCGTTGTGACATTGCACCTCTTTTCCACTAAAATCTCTTCCCTTTGCCAATGACTGTCTGTGTCGTTTTGCTTTTGTGAATTTGGGTATAGAGGGTAGAAGTAGGTGAGGGTGTGCGGAGAGGGGGGGGGGGGGGAAGGAGGCGATGTAATGGGTGTTGTGATCTCCATGCCCTGCATGTTCAGGGCTGGTCCTCGTTTGATGTTCCGTATTTGTTGTGCTTTACTTTTTTTGTCGTTTTTCTTCTTTTTCGTGCATGTGTGCGTCTGTGGGTCTTTTTCTCTGAGAGTGTTCGCTCGATCATGGAAACGATGTGCATTATAATGGTCCTGCGTCTTGCTTCATGCCATCGAGTCTGGGATTGTCTCTGTTTTTTTTTCTCTGTCTGTGAAGGTGTTTTGTGTGTATGTGTGTCAGTAATGTGCGTTCCTCATCTGTTTCTCCTCAGGTTGTTCTATGTGGGTATATTTCAAAGACATTGAAATGTACGCCCCCTCCCACTTCCCCCCTCCGCCCTCCGCCCTCTTTCCATTTTGTTTTTCTTCTGATGGTGTGTATGCGCGTGTGGGTGCTTCTCCCTCTCTCTCCCGCAATTGTTCCCCATCGATTTGTCAACCAAAAACATCCCAGAAAAACAAGAAAGATCAAAGAATGAACAACACACAAAAAAGGCCGCGAGTCATGCCCGCTCGTATGGTCGGTATCACTCAGATTACGATAAGGGGTTCTGGAGGGGGGGGGGGAGAAAGAATTGAGTGATCCCCGGTGTAGCTCTCATTGCGTGTAAAGCATTTGCGCGTATGTGGGAGGGGGGGGGAGGGCGTGGTAGTTGATACGAGTCTTTTCTTTTCGAATGGCAAGTTAGTACGATAAGGGAAAAGAGTCGTGGGGGTTGCTTGACACCTAGACTGAGGGTACAGCCCTCTCCCCCCCTCCCCTCCCCTCCCCTTCTCGTCTCTTCCCTTCCCTTCCTCCCCCCTCCCCCCACAGCGTCGCCTGATTTCGAAAAAAACGGGGCATCTTTTTTTTTCGGTTGCGCTTTGGAGACTTTTCTCAGTCCTCCTTTTTTTTTGTGCATTGCGTCCTGCATTTGGGCGACCGTCAAGGTTGGCTGATAACTCCTGGCACGAGTACTCAAAGCATGCACATGCGCACATGCAGTGTGGTTGCCAGCACACGTCCCCACTTCCCTCCCCCCTCAAAAGCGCACGCATGTGACATGCTGGGCACGCATCTGATTCACCCCCCTTTATATATTTTCCATACGACTTCATCTTCTTCACCATTCCACACACGCATATTTGAAGAAAACACGGGTCTGACTTGTGGCCCCCCTCCCCCCCTCCCAAAGAAAAGAAGGGTCGACATCAACCACGACAATTCTCAGAAGGGAATCGAGAGAGAGAGAGACACACACAGGCGACGATGGAGCCCTACTACGAGCCAGAATCGGAGTTTCGTGAGCCGCTTACCGATGTGGATGCATTCCTCGATTGTGCGCGCTATAATGAAGACGGCGATCTAGATTTGTTGAGGGCGTACCTAGAGGTGAATCCAAGCGACATCGACGCACGGGATGAGCAAGGACGCACAGCAGTGCACATGGCGGCCGCGAATGGCCACATGGTCATCTTAGAGATGCTGTTCCAGTTTAACCCCCAACCAAATATTCCGAACGACGAGGGCAACACAGCGTTACACTTTGCTGCGCTAAACAACCGCGTCGCCGCGGCGGAAGCGCTTATAGAGCGAGGGTGGAGGCCGGCTGAGCGGAACGTCATGGGTAAGACTGCCCTGCAGCTCATCTACGAGAAGCAGTACAATGAGATGGAGTCGTTGCTCATAAGCCGGGATGATACGCTCGACACCTATGTCCCGCCCAGCCATGCTTACGTGAACGTCAACGTCGCAGACGAGGCCAGAGACGAGGGGGACAACGACATGTGGGACGAGAAGCCAAGCGAGAAACCAGGTGCTTCGCTAGAACGAAAGGTGCCACCGGTCCCCCCTCAATCACCTTCGAAGAAGGGTGTCACCAAAGCGAGTGAGACGCCCGCCTCTGCGTGTCCAGTGGAAAGAGCAACAAGTGTGGCTATGCTCGGCTCTACTTCGGTGGAAGGTATCGAGTAGACCTTTATGGAGAAAGAGACGCAGTGTGGGTACGTCTCTCTCTCTCTCTGTGTGTGTGTGTGTGTGTGTGTGTGTGCCAACGGTTAATGCGGTGGGGACTTATCCGCCCTCTTCTTTTGTGCTGCGTTGATGCGGCTACGAGAGGAGAAGGGTGAATGTGTTCCCGACTAGCATCAAGTTAAAAAGAATAACAAGCGAGAGACGGAAAGGGCAAACATGGCGCCAAGGAAAAGGCGTGTGCGTGTGTGTATGTGACGCATTTTATTGTGAACCTCCCTTACTATTTTTTTTCCCTCAACCTTTGCTGACGCAATGGTTGGAAGGGGCATCTCATCTTCTTCACCCACACCAGAGCAGTCGGTGGTGCGCCACAATGAACAAAGAAGCACCATGGGGAGAGGGACACAGGCACACACGTGTACGCCCATGTCCTTGGCCAATGCATACCTCCTTGAGCGGTGTGTGTGTGTGTCTCCTCCTCTACAGTTGTCTGTTGTACTTGGCGCCTTCTCTGATGCCGAAGGGCGGCAATTCTATCGCCTACATAGGTGCTCTTCCCTATTCCTTGCCTGCTGGCCCTTTCCGGGGATGCCGATCCCTCCCCCCCTCCCCCTCCCCATTCTGATCCACACCTCTTCTTCGTTTTCTAAATTACAAAATGTTCTTCACTCCTGGGGGGAGGAGGAAGAGGAGGAGGAGCCGTTCTCATCCTCTCCTGGCACCCTTCTCTCGATTTATCAAGCCTCCCTTCTCACGGAGATCACGGACTCGCTCAACAACACCAACGGCGTGGCTCGCGGAAGTGGGGAAGGAGCTCAAGTCTCCTGCATACGGACTTTTCAGAGGGGTGGGTGGGGGTGGGGGAGATGCGCACCGACGAGCGCTTTTTCGAGGCCCTTTTCGGCTTTGCGGAGGGGGGCTATATCGACACACGACGCTCTCTTCTGCAAAGGTGCACCTTTGAGGCGGTGCATACCCACACGTCGAGAGGCCACCGCCGCGTTCTCAAGGAACGGGCCCTTTTTCACCACCCTCACCTCCCAGACGGCCGCCTCATTAGTAGCGGCTGGCATTCGACACCGACCGTGGCCGAACTGCGCGCGGAAACGGTATCAGCCGTGCGCATGTTCGAGCTAAAGCACCCAGGCCTACTGTCTAAGGTTGCCCTCCCCGACAGAGTCTGTCCCACGCTGCCAACAGCTCCGTGCTCGGTAAGATGTGCACATGTGACTGGAGAGGTTGGGCGCATGCACAACAGCATCGCAGATGGACTCTTCCAGGCAGCTAGTCAGTTCAATCTACTCGAGTTCATGTCACCAGCGGTGACTCCTGAGGATGGGTTGCAGCACTACTTGAATGATCGAACTCAGGGGCCTGCGTGTGCCTTGGCCTGCGTGGCTGGCACTGCTTATCGTAATTATCTACTACATCCAGACTTCTTCAGCGCCAGTGGGACGGTCCCAGGGGTGGAGGGTCCTGATGAGGCAGCAAGGGGGCAGCTAACCGATCGGCAGGTGAACATGCTAGACAACCTTGCCGAGTACCTCACCCGTGAGCACGGCAGCGGCAGCGGCGACGCCACCGCCGTGACGGATGCGGTCGGTTCCACATTTTCCTGCGCCCCGGCGCTGGCACGAGAGCACTTCTTCAAAGTCCGCAACGGCTATTTCTTTCATGAGCCACAAATCGCATCGCTGACGGCTCGATTACAGCACATCGCAGCCTCTGTGGGAATTTCAATCACGGACGTGGAGGAGGAGCTGGTGTCGCGCCTTCGCATCGGGCTGGTGGAGGACGCCACCGTGACACTGCCTCTGCATCACTCACCTCTCTGCCCCGTCGGTGATGTGAGGCTCCGATTCGGTGATCAAGCAGAGAAAAAAGTCTTGTGCACATTAGGCACGGATGTGGTGTCTGAGGAGGAGGTCCACAATGTGACTCAAACTTACAATAGTGCCTTAAGCCTGCCGTTGCAGGACCAATGCACACCGCTGGAATGGAGCGGCATCGCCGCTCTTTCCCGTATCATCTTGCGCGGCACCTATGAGGCTACTCTCTTGGCTGGCGTGCAGCATACCCTTCGTCGCTTGGAACAGCAGATGAGCTTCGCTGACGCGTCTCTGGCCGAGGTGCGGTCTTTGTCACTACCGCCTATTTTCCTCACCAAAGTGGGCGGTGGTGTCTTCCGGAACGACGGAGAGTGGATCGCGTCTGGAATAGCGTCGGCAGTGCACCGAGTAGCAGCACTCGGCGTACCGCTCGACGTGCGACTAGTGCACTTCCGCGAAGTGGAGGGGTTTTACCGAGACTACTTTCCATCGTGGCCCATACTAGACTAAAAAAAATCCCACCCGAGGTGTGCAGCGCATGTATGCCCTGGTGAGAGACACGAAACTTGCTGGGTGGTGTTGGTGGTGGTGCCTGCGCATCTACTTGTTGTGCAGGTAAAAACACCCTCGCATGTGCATGTGCATGTGCATGTGTGTGCGTGTGTGTGTGTGTGTATGTCCGCCCATGTATAACCGCCGTGCGGTCAAATTCCCCTCTTTTTTTTCCTTTTTGTGAGACACACACACAGGCGTGTGTTTGCTTTTTCTTGTTTGTCACGGCTGTTGTGTTCTCCATCATGGAAAGTGCCTTCACGCCAACCTCATCCCTCGTTCTGTCGTTTTTTCCTTCTGTAATGAGGTGGTTTAATGGTTGTGCTGTCGACCATGGGCTGCGGAGACGTTACTATCGGAGTGCCTACGGTTGTGAGTGTATCTGCTCTAACGGGTCTTTCAGTAGAGACCACACACACACACACACACACACGGTGACATGAAGCAACCACGCCATCTCTTCCATTTTTTTGAATTGTCGCCTTGCTTCCCCCCTTCCCTCTTCCCTCTTCCCACTTTGCGCTTCCCTCTCCCCCGTGCTCGAACTATCTGACTAGCCTACAAAAGAAAAGTGTTCTGGAGCGATTACGCAAATGGGTTGACTCTC
This sequence comes from Porcisia hertigi, assembly GCF_017918235.1. Taxonomy (NCBI): domain Eukaryota; phylum Euglenozoa; class Kinetoplastea; order Trypanosomatida; family Trypanosomatidae; genus Porcisia; species Porcisia hertigi. Next base: position 422,227 of record NC_090587.1, on the reverse strand, counting down.
CCCCTTTCCCGTGACTGGCTCCCCCCGTTTTCTCCTCTTCTGTACTCGAACATGTACATATCCTTCCACACCGGCGTATTGTCTGCTTCGTTGCGAACTCACTCTCATACTCCCTCCCCCCACATATATATATATATGTGTAAGTATATATATATATCTATATATATATATCTTTATATATATACAAATAATGATATATATATATATATATTGCTCCCGTGGTGAGATCTTTCTCCTGAAGTTTCTACAACGCGTGCTCGTGTTGAAAAGCGGTTCACAGCTCGCTCTTTATGTGAACGCCTGTGTAGAGGGGGAGGCTGCGCATGCCGCAGCACACTCTCTCTTCTATTCTCTCTTTGATTTCACTATTTAGGCTTCTTTGCGTGTGAGAGGGCACGTACACGACAGCCTCAGAGGCACCTTCACAGCTTACAAGCGTATACACACGCACACACCTACCGCAGGCGTCTTGTTGGGGTTCGGGGAGATCAGCCCCCCTCCTCCCCCCCCCTACCTCCCCTCCGTGTTAGCGCCGCTGTATTTCTTTTGGTTTCCTCCAAGCACGAATCAAAAAATCGCTGGCGGACATTCACACAAGCGGTAACAGCCACCCCGTGCTTCCCCCCTTATCGTAATAATTTGCGGCCGCCCATCCAGCACATCCCCACACTTCTGCTGTGCTCTTCTTTTCACTTCTCTAATTGGCTCTCCACCCTTCCCGCTTCATCCTTGTCAAGCGAAGAAGACGTGTCGTCGATGCGTTATCTCCCCTGGCTCCCTTAGTTTACAGAAGTCTCCCTGCTGTGTGAGAAGGATGGAGCCGCGCCGGTGGAGGCCACGGTTCTACAACCCTTTCACAGAGCGACGAAGGCGCACAGCGTACCCTCCCCTCTATCGAGGGTTTTTCCGCACGATGCCGTTGCACTATTGGCGCATCCATGACATTCAAAAAATCCTCGGCTACGCTGCGCTAAATCCGTCTCTCTTCGGCTTCCCTGAACAACCCACGTGCGTCGTGAACACAGCCTACTTTCTTCCATCGCTGCGGAGTCGACTGCGCGGTGTATGGGCATTTGGCACAGAGCGCGGGTGCAAGAACATCATTGTTCCCCACTCATGCAGTGGGGAGCCCTTCGACGCGCTCGACGCTCGTCTCCTTGAGCCACTGTTCCGATGGAATCCCGGGGTCGAGTACGTCTATTTTTCGCGTCACTGCGAGCCGATGGCGCAGCAGCTCATCGGCTCTCTTAGCCGCTGTCCTCATCTGCGCGAGGTGACCTTGGAGGGGTGGAACGATCCCGTCGCCGTGCATCGTGTGATGATGGCGTGCAAGCACGCCGATGTGGTGGAGACGTACAGCCTTGATGACCCGCCACGCAACTGGCGCAACGAGTTATCTGTTCAGGCTCTTTCAACTCTTATCGAGATGCACCCAAAGTTGCGCGCCGTCAAGTCGCACCGTCTCTACCTCGCCGACTGGTATGAGGCAACTCGCTTCTCTCGGTGCAAACACAACGTCGCCCTCATTCCGTTTTCATGCGACTTTGTGGTTCTCTTCTACGCCATGTTTCTGTGTCTCGTGTGCATACCCGCGTATGGTGCGTACCGCCTGGTTTACTACTGTCTCGGAACAGGGTTTCTGTCGGACGCTTACGTGTGGTTCTGGAGCGTCGTCGCATTCGTGCTAACGTTTGCCGCGATCGTCGCCTTCGACTCTATCAGGAGACCCTACCGCGGCAGCGGATGGGTGCACGTGCAGAAGTACTTGATTTTCGCGAAGCGGCGCATAGACATTTGGATGAACGTTCACCAGACAGCACTTATTGCCAGTAGACATTGAGAGACACGGGCACACCGCGCATCCGGTGGGTGTGAGTATATGTTGAAAGGTGTGTGGTAGGATCGTGGTCCTATCGCTGGTTGAACGATTCGGATGACAGTTGTCAAGCGTTTCGAGTCTCCAGAGTCACTGAAGGATTAACCTCCATCCATCTATCCCCCCCCCTCCCCCCTTGTCGACACCAATATGGTATTCAACTTTACACAAGTACACGCGGTGCGCATGTGTGCCTCGGCTCCTTTTTCCCCGACTGCCTCTCTTACGCGGAGGTGTTGTGTTCGTGCCACGCAGGAGCTCTTCTCATCATATGGACCGGTGTACAGAATTTTACTCTCTTCTGTTGGCGCCTGTGCTTTTCTCTTTCACACATGCGACCACGTACACGTACATGCGTGTGCACATTGCCGGGCAGAAGCCACGTGGGGGAAAAAAAGGAAAACTAGGACGTGGCAGTCCTCTCCGATGAGCCCAGACGACCACTGCAGAGGTAGTTCATGCATGTAGACTTGAGCTAGGGGCCTTTCACGAGAGTCTCGAATGGTAGCGGGTTTTGCGCGCTTTTTTTTTCTTGCAAGACAAGTGGTGTAGGCGTCTGCGTACCTTCTCGGGTCCACGTGCGGGGGCGAAGGCTCACAGTCTTTTTTTTTTGTTGAAGGGATGGGTGGTCACGATGGCACGTTTTAGGTGCCTGACCTCGTTCCCGCGGTCTCTTCTTGTGTGTTCCTCTTTCGATGTTGTACCCCCCACTCCTTCTCGCGCATCTCTCTCTTTTCCCATCTCCCTCTTCTGTGGTTGATGGATTTCGTGGCTTCCTGTAATGCTACACAAAAAGTGAGCGTGTGCACGCCCTTTGATTTTTTTTCCCCCTGTGTTGGGCGCGGTCATTGTGGTGTAGGGCATCGGTGTCCACCCCACCCCACCTCACTCGCCCACAAAGGCTGTCTTTGCTTGTTTCCTGTACCTCCCTCGTCACTTTAGCGCTCGGCACACACCGCTTTACCTCCTCTCTTCCTATTGCGTGTGTCGATAAGGCGCCCATACACGCACGCGCCCCCGTGCCGCTCTACCACTTACGCAGTCGTGCCATCGAGAAAAAAAAGGGGAAGAAGACAGCGGTATTGACACCATAAAGGGAGGGGGGGGTTCAGAGGGATTTCGATTATATAAGATTATATAAAAATACACACACACACACACACACATACACACATACACACACACCGAACAACACCGACAAGTGCTGCAGTGCTCTGGAGAGATTGCGTGAGCAGTTTTGCTGATTGATTGTAGCGCTCTGCGGATAAAGAGGTCATGAGCGACACGTTGCTGGAGACGGGCCACACGGCACCCGTGACGGACATTTCAGCGGACGCGCATGGGCAGCATTTGGCCACGGCGAGTAGCGATGGCACTGTTCGAATTTATGAGTCTGTTACCTCTTCCTCCAGGGAGGCGTCGCAGTACAAGGGTGGGACACAGCCTGCGACGTGGAACCCAGTAGCGGTGCTTCAGTGCGGCGGCGAAGAGCAGGCAGCCACAGTGACGTGTGTGTCCTGGGCCCCTCCCGTCTTCTACCCGGCAGCCATCGTTACCTGCACCGAGCCAAACAACGAGGTGGCACTCTGGTGTGATGTGGGTAATGATGCGCAGTATCGAAAAATCTATAACTACACCCTGGCCACCTCGGGCTGGTGTGTGGCGTGGGCCCCGCAGGAGTACGGGAAGCTGTTTGCTGTCGGCTGCGCGGATGGCATGGTGGTCGTCTTCACTGGCGGGCCAGATGGCACGTGGGATATTCACTCTTTTGAGAGCCATCCGCGCGGTTGCAGCAGCCTCACCTTCGCCCCGTTCTTCCCACCCGGTGCGCTGCTCATGGCGCCTCTGGAGAAGGACGTGGGTGATATCCCGGGTAATGCGCCACCGATGCCGCTGACACCACCGCGTCTGGTGACGTGCGGCGGTGGTCGGTTTGTGAAGCTGTGGACGCACTCGTTTGCCCGCCCGCCTGGAGGGGAAGACGGCGCGCCGCTGGAGTCATTGTGGACTTCCATGGAGCTGGAGGCACCTGAAGCGTCGAATACCCCAGCGTGGCGAGAAGTGTGTTGGGCACCTAACTTGGGCTTACCGTACACATATATTGCGGCTGGGTCAGAGGACGGGTTGGTGGCGGTTTGGGTGCAGGATGGACCGGTCTCGAACCCGTGGCAATGTCGTCTTCTGCCCCCGCCGCACGGCACTCCAGGCGAGAGTGTGACGAAGCTCTCGTGGTCTCTTGTAGGTACGTTTCTCTTGGTATCCTACGCTGACGGCACAGTCGCGATGTGGAAGGAGACGAGCAATAATGGGGCGTGGCGTGTGGTGAGTGAGCTCGAGAATCCAACCCTCTAAGAAGCTGTCATGTAGCGCTCATTCACTGTGTGCTACATGACAGCTTTGTCTACGGCTCCGTCCTGTCCTCGTCGTTTTGTCACGAAGCCCCCCCCTCCTCCTTATGGACATGCGTTCCCCTCCCCTCCCCTCCCCTCGTGTCTCCCTCTTGCCCCCTCCGCTTCTTGGGCCCTTCGTTGGGGGTTCCTCTGTCACTTTTCACGCACCACGACTGGGTGTCTCTTCCTTTTCTAAAAGAATTTGATGAAGGGGGAAAGAATGTGTGCGCCTGTGTGTGGGGAAAGTGCGTATGTTGTTGTTGTGTTTGTGTAGGGATATCTCTTTTTCATTGTTTTGTCCGTGAGGGTGCTGCACACACAGCGTTCCTCTTCCCCCCACCCCCCACCCCCCACTTGTCGTGAAACCCGCTCTACTATATCCAAAAAGAGCAAAGAGGCTGAGGCGGCTACAGTACGCAAGAGAAGCTTGCATATATATATATATATATATGTATACATGTATATATATGCAGCTTGTCTCCCCCTTCCCACGCGTTTATGGCTCTGAAGAGCTCCAGACGACTGCGCTATTGCGTATCCGTCACGTGGTATACGGGCACAACCCTGACCCCAGCTAAACTATTTGGTCTGCATGAAGGATGCCTCGACTGTTCACTGCCTCACCCCATTCGCCTGAGACCGTTTCCTTTTTCCATCCCTGAATTCGTAATCGGTTTCTCCTCCTCCTCCTCATCCTCCTTGTATCCCCCCCCCTTCTGGGTGTACCCCCTTTCACTAGTGTTTCTCACACTCCTGACCCCCCTGTTCCCATTCACCAACTCGCTTTAGGGTCCCCTTGATGCCCCCGTAGCGGAGTTGCACTTATCTCCCTTCTACTGGTCTCGATCCTCTCGTGGGGATGCTCGTTTCCTTTTCTGGACACGCTATCACTGACCCCCCCCTCTCCCTCCCTTCCGGCAACTTCTCTACACTTTTTATCCTTCCCTTATCGAGACCCCCTCTTCTCCCTCCCTTTTTCCCCCTTTCCAATATTACGTGGTATCACAACCGAAAAACAAAGCACAACATTACATAAAGAAGCATATTTTGCTTACGGCAGCTCTTACCTCCCCCACCTACTTCTTCCTTCCAGACATTTCTTGATCCGAGCATCCTTGTCGCTGGCTGCTGCTGCTGCCGCTGCCCCTCCCCCCCCTCCTCTACTCGTATCGCGTCGTGGAGACGCTTCGTTACAGCCGCATCTCATTCACCCTTTTCGTTCTGTCTTGTCTGCCTTTTCTTTAGTTGTAGATACCGCTGAACACACACAGAACATCTCGACGTACTGCACTATGGGCCTCTTTCTCGGCACCTTAATCTACATCATCATCGGCGCTCTCGGCGCGCTGAGCGCACCACTCTGGGCGAAGAGCCAGGTCGAACTCGTCCGTGTGTTATGTGCGGTGGCCACCTTCTGTTGTTGGATGTCGTGGGCGCTCATCTATATGGCGCAGATGAACCCGCTGCTGCTGCCCACCCGTTCTATAAAGGCCGAATGAAAAAAAAGTAAACGTCAGCAACAGGGGAAAACACGGAAAGAGAGAGGAGATCCCCCCTCCCTCCCCCGTGGACTTTGTCGATCGGGGGAGGGGGGGGTGGGAGGGCGGGAAGCCAGGGGAAAGAGGGGGGCGGGGAAGGTTGGGGGGGGGAGCTGATGTTGTGTGAACTGACCGCCTGCTTCCCTCCTTTTTTTTTTGGCGTTTTGTCGGCTCCCTCTAGAGCACCCAGGCCAGTCTCTACGGTTGGTGGTGATGGGTATCCCGCTCTGCTGTTGCTGCTGCTGCTGCTGCTGCTGCTTGGCGTGCCACCGGCAAATCAGTGCTGAGGATGGCCTTCGTTCCCGTTTCCTCGTTCTCTGTTCGAAATGTGATGATATCATGACCTCACGGTTCTCTTGGTACCGTCTCTGTGTATTCCGATGCGGTTGCAGTCTGCATCGTCTTGGGTGCCGTCCTCTTTTTGTAGGTTAGTCAGTTGCATCCCCTTGCACAGTCAATCGGTGTGACCTGTTTATCTGTTCATCTGCCTTGTTGTTTTTCAATGAGCAATTCTTTCGGTGCCGTTTGCAGGTTTGGATTGCTCGAATGAATTATGGGGAGGGAGGGCTCGTGTATGTGTGTTTGGTATCTTGAAAGCCCGTGTGACGACAAAAAATCACAGGTGGAGGGGGGGGGGAGGAGAGAACGAAAGTTGATGCAAGAAAAATGTCCTGGGAGGGTGGAGGCAAAGCGCCGCACAAGGCGGATGTGGCAACTGCCACAGCTCTTCTTGTGTCTACACGGAGGGCGTATCGATTTGTGCAACGCAGTTCATACAGAGAGTGCGTTCCTGGCACCTTCTTCTTGAAGCGATTCGACCTGTCTTGGAATTATTTCACCAGATGGCGCATCACGTGTGTGTGTGTCTGTGCTTTTTACTCCTGCACCCCCTCCCCCAGACAAAACTCCATTTTTCCCATCGTTTCCCACCGTGGGGCACTTTTCCACCTCAACCATCCGCAGAGATCTTTTTGACGCACTCATTCTTGACGCGCTCCCTCCTCCTCCACCTTTTTTTTTTGTAGCCGCTCATTACTTTGAAAGAACTCCAAGAAGGACTCCTGTGTACATATTTTATTGGTTCAACCACCTCCCACTCCTGCCTGCCGCACACATATATATATATATATACTTTACAATATTTGTCTCTTCTCTCTCTTTCTCTATCACACACACACACACACACCCATCTTACACGTTGGGAAAGAAACGAGGCAGTATATATATATATATAGAGAGAGAGAGAGCGCATCTCGGCGTCGAAAAGAGAATGGCGTTGGTTCGCGTAGTCGGGGATTTGTTGCACCTGGGTGCCATCATCATCCTCTTATCGAAAATGCTACGTCAGCGCTCGGCCGCGGGCATTTCACTCAAATCGATGGAGCTGTTTGCCCTCGTCTTCTGTACGCGTTACATTGATGTGCTTTTCTCCTTCATCAGTCTCTACAACACCACAATGAAAATTTTCTTCATTGCCTCAACACTGCACATTTGTTATTTGATGAGATTCAAAAGTCCGTGGAAGGCGACCTACGACCGTGAAAACGATACCTTCCGTGTGCGTTACCTCATCGTGCCGTGTTTAGTGCTCGCCGTCTTGTTTCATGGGACGCCGCGTCGCAACATCATCGTTGAGGTGTGCTGGGCCTTCTCGCAGTATCTAGAGGCTGTCGCGATTCTGCCACAGATCTTTTTACTTGAGTATACCGAGCGGTACGATGCGCTGACGTCTCACTACCTCTTTTGCCTTGGGGCATACCGCGTCGTCTACATAATTCACTGGACGATTCGCTACTACGTGTATCACAAGGTACGTTGGATCTCCGTCCTCAGCGGGTGTGTGCAGTCGTTACTCTACGTTGATTTTTTTTACCACTACGTGGTGCAAGTGCTGCGGAAGGCAAAGCAACGATACGAGCTGGTGAAGTAGACCCTTGAGGCCGAGATACTGCGCCCCCTCCCCCCCGCTCCCCCATATCTCTCGGTGTAGAGAGAAGGGAAGGGGAAGGAGGCTACCGAAGTATGCGCCGACACGAGTGTCTCGGGTGGGTGGGGGAGGGGGACGCCGACGACGGCGACGATGTCCGTAATTTCGGACGTTTGTAGATTTGCGACGTGTGACTTTACAAGTGTCAGAGTTGCCGAAATCTGTGGAGGGAGCCAGCACGAGGAAATATAGACGCACGTGTGTGTGTGTGGGGGGGGGGGGGGGGGGGGGGGGATGCCGGTCTGCACGTGATGTCTTTCTCCCACAATTCACTGTGAAACACCACCTGTAGTAAAGAAGTATGTATTGCTCGCGGATCTTCCTCCCCTCCCCCCTCTCCCCTGCAATCCACCGCCCCCCCCTCTTTTGCTTCTGGAGCCGCGCCTGCGCTCTCCTCTCCCCCTTTTTTTTCGATGGCACTGCATTGACTTATCGGGTATCGTGTTTGCTCGCCCTACGTGCATGTGTGTGCGTACTTATGCCGAGGCAGGGACTGAAGGAAGAGAAAGAATCAAAGGACCAAGAGGAAAAGAAATAAAAAAGGGATGATGGCTCGAAAAGGATCGCGTGTTGCCGTCTTCACATGTGGTTTCGTGGTGTTGACACACTCACTCTCATTCTTGTACATGCGCATGCACACAAATGCGCTTTACACGTACCTGTACTTCATGGCAGCGTAGGTTTGAAGTGTCACTGGGCTCTCTAAAAAAAAAGAAATATCAAGGGACAACACTATATAAGAGAGAGAATGCCTTTGGCATGCTCTTGGAGGATGGATGCCACACGGTGTACACCACGCAACGCCTACCAGGAGAGCGGTGAGGCGCACTCTACCATCCCTCATCGTTTCACTTTTTTTTCTTTCACTTCAATCACGGGCTTCGTGGCTCTTCTCGTTTGCAACGGCTTTTCTCGATCCTTGTATGTGTGTGTGTGTGCGTGTGTGTGTCTGGTCTGTCTCCAGCCGAGGGATTAGCTGATTGGGTTTTGAAACGAAGAGAGGGGAAGCGCGAGGAGATGCTGGCTGCGCTCTCATCTAAAGCAGAAGGGAAGGCAAAGCTACCCAAACAGCTGTGTGCTTCTGAGCCCGACATTTGTTTTTTTTTCCCCATAGTCACTACTCACTTTTGCGGACCAGGAGGTATTCCTCCGCCGATTTTGTGCTCTCGCTCCTGTGCCCATGACTCTCTCTCTTCATCTCCTCCCTCTCCCCCTATCCCACCTCGCTCCAACTGCTTCATTTTTCTTCCACACCACGAACATGGCTGACATTTCATCTCACCTCTGTGCGCCCTACATTCTTTATTTCGTTTGGCTTCGGGATTGTCGAAAAAAAAAATTCCCCAACGGTCCCCAACCCGTGGAGACAAGAGGGAGGAAAGGGAGGCACGAGTACTCCTCCGTTCTTGGGTGTGTGGCTCCTGCATTCTCCTTTTTTTTGCTTGCTCCCCCCCCCCCCCCCTCGTTACCCGGCGGTGCCTCAGCGCGCACGAGCACACGCACATATTTACAGAAACGTATAAAACTAACACACACACACACGCACACAGCCCCTCACACCGACACATCAACAGCTTTCTTGTACACGTTTATTCGAGTTTCTCGTCGCCTCTTCGCACAGAAGCGGCTGCAGCAACGCCCTCCCACTCCCTTCCTTGCGACTCTTCGTATCTTCGTTCTTCTTGGTGGTCTGCCGGCGCATAGGTGAAAGTTTATTGCGTGAGTGGGCAAACACGGACGGTCTATCTTCAATTTGGTTTTATCTTATCCCTCCGTTCAAGTGTCGTGTGTGGGTTCTGTAGGCGTCTCGTTGGCTTCATCCCTCCTCCCGCGTAAAGGTCTGTGCAGCTTCGTCTTCTCCTCCACCCCCGCTGGGAGGGAGAGCAGGAGGTCATACCATTCTTCACCCTTCTCTTCGATCCGTCTTCGCGGTCTGCCCTACGCTCATCAAGTAGTTCATGGAAGTAGATACAAAACAAGCAAACAAGAAATACATATTAGTGGATCACAAGCAGGCAGCACACCAGCAGGACGGACATCCTTTTCGCTTTGCCTGAGATCCCCCACCAATTATCATCATTCTTTTCCCCTTCTCCTCTTTTTGACCGAAGATACACACACACACACAGACACACACACACACACACACACAGACACACACACACACACACACACACACGCCCAGGCAAAACAACCCCGCTTTTTTTTTCGTTTCTCTCTCTATACATTTATAGGTATACACTCGCACGCACGCGTGTGCTTGCCTGTCACTCACTTAATCACCCGTTGCCCCCCTTTTTTGACTCTCACGCGTCCCTGTGCAAGGCTTCCTTACTGCGTTTTATCGTCTTTCCTTCGTCAACTTCTGTGTATCTGTCCAGTGTACGCTTGTTTGTTTTTGTGTCTTAGTGAGTGACTCTCTCGCTCTATTGTAGAAGGTTGTTCGGTGTCGATTCTTGTGTATCATATATATTTGATTTGATCTCTGTGTAGACACACACACACACACACACACACACTCTTCCTCTCACGTATATTTATCTGTGCGTAGATATATATATGTATATATATTTGTATATTCATACAGTTATATATATACCTTTCATCCGCTTTTTTTACGAGGCGGGGGAGGAGGGGGAAAAACATAATAAAGCCGCTTCCCCCCCACCCCCACCCCCTTTTTGTTCTTCTATTCCTCGTTTTCTTGCCGCTGTTTTGATCTCCTCGCTGTCTTCCGTCTCATCACATTTTTTTTCGTTTTTGTCGTTCCTCAGCTTCCTTTTCGCTGACATCTTCTGCCTCCCCCATTTAGCGACCCCCCCCCCCCCCCTCCCCCCGAAAACAACAACAAACAGCCTCACATACATATCCACCTACACGTACCTTTGCTGGGGTTTGAAGGAAAGAGAAACGGGGGGAAAAAGACGTACCTGACTTCACGCAACATGAACAATTATGTTCTTAATGATGAGATTGGTCAGGGGTCTTTCAGCACCATTTACAAGGGCCGCTACCGCACCACCACCGAGTTCTACGCGATTGCTTCCATCGACAAGAGGCGACGGGAGCGCGTTGTCAACTGCGTGCAGCTGTTGCGCTCCATGCGCCACTCAAGCATTATTCAATTTTATCACTGGTATGAAACAAATAACCACTTGTGGATCATCACAGAGTACTGCACCGGCGGTGACATGAGTAGCATTCTTCGCTCCAAAATCGAACTGACCATTCAGGCAGTGCAGGCGTTTGGCCGTGATGTGGCGGCAGGCCTCATGTACATTCACAGTAAGGGCGTCTTGTACAACGACTTACAGACTAGAAACCTGCTGATGGACTCGGCAGCGATGCTGCGCTTCCATGACTTTAGCTTGGCCTGCCTCTTCAACGATGCGGCGACGCGGCCACTCGTCGGGACGCCACTGTACATGGCTCCCGAGTTGTTCATGGCGGATCCGCCCTTGTACTCGATGGCATCTGACTTGTGGTCCTTTGGTTGCGTGCTGTACGAGCTGGCGACAGGTAAGCCACCCTTCGCCTCATCGGACCTGGAAACACTGCTGAGCGAAATCTTGACGAGTCCGGTGCCGACAGCGCCGGACGCACCGAAGTCCTTCCAGACGCTCCTACGCGGTTTGCTGGAAAAGGACCCACTGAAGCGTTACACATGGGCCGATGTCGCCCGCAGCGAGTTCTGGGATGAGCCCCTCTCACCACCGAGCAACGGCTTTCCCTCTCAGGTGGCGTGGGAGGACTACAGGCGTTCACGCTTAGGGGACGCCGCGGGTTTGCAGGGGTGGACAGACGCCGATGTGCGTGCGGCAGTGGCATACGCCGTGGCAGCAGCGAAATCAAACGCTTCCACACACAATGTGGAAGAGAAGGAGCGAGCGGTGGCGACGCTGAACGTCGCCAAGGAGCTTGACTTCACTGCGAGCGCCGCGCAGCGTGCGGCGATGTTGCTGGAGCGTGCTAAACGATCGGCAGATCCCAGCACGGCCGCGCGTGGCAATGCGGTGCGCGGCCTTTCACCTCCGAATTCCGTAGCGCTGAATGCTTTCGACGACAAGGGCTCTTCTTCTAGTGCTATCGTATCCGCCCTGCGCAGCTGCCCCGCGGAGTCGAGCACAAACTCTGGCGGCGGACCCCGACGGCGCCGTGTGATCAAGGGACGCGGTGCCGCAACCAGTCGAGCATCTGGAAGTGCCGCCGTGGCGTACGAATGTGGGCGGGCCACGTACGCGACCAACTGCAGCGCCAACGAAGACCGACCGAACGAGGCGAACTTGCGCGCGTTTGCAGACGGGGCGTTGCATCGTCTCTCCATCGGCGATCTCCTTTCGCATCTCTCAGATCAGCACATTCGTCCTTTAAGCAACAACAGTCGCATCGAGTACACCCCAGAGCCGTCTTACGACATCTCCACTCTCGGCTTCAAGGCGCTGTCGGCGGCAGAAATCAACAAACTCACAGGAAAGGAGCACACCGCATTTTTTCGCACCCTTTACTTGTCGCTCTCTAACGTGGGCAAGGGCTACAATCACGTGCTGAATACTATGCACTACGTCATTTCTCTCTGCGGTGACGCAGAGGTGGCCCGTGCGTCGGTGAACAGCTCCGTGATGCGGTTGTGCATGAAACACGCGAGCCGAAAGGACGCGCCAGTGAACCTTCGCGCATCGGCGGCGCTCATCATGGGGCTTTTGGTGCGCACCACTGCGTACATCACGTCCGAAGTGGCCTCGTCGTCTATCTTGCAAGACATTATGCAGTTGTTCGAGGATGAACCCGATGTGACGGTAAAGCGGAAGCTGATCGCCTGCATTGGCGAGTTTCTCTTCTACATCGCGGTCCAGCCGGAGAGGCACCGCGCCATATGGAATGTGCAGCCTGCCACTGTGAGACGTATCTACGCCGCTGCCTTGGACTCCGACGACTACGTGCTAAAACACTATGCCGCAAAGATGATTGAAAACATGGCCTCCACTCCGCAGAGGGCAATGACACTGGAGCTGTTTGCCAACCCCACCTTCGTGGATAAACTTCTGGCAGTGCTGGCGCTTCCGTCGCTGGGCGGGTGCAGCGAGGACATGCGGTCTGACGCGGCGTGCGCGGCGTTCAAGCTCGCCATGGTGAAGGATGAGCTAGCTCTGACTGTCATGCAGTCCAAGTGGTTGCCGCTGACGTCATACGCGACCGTGATGCAGCGACCTACAGTTACGCATACAGTCCAGATCTTGCTGACATTCCTCAATTGTGTCATCGTGAAGGGGCTGGTGACACTCAAAAGCCCATTCGCTCGCATGTGGACGCGCGCTTTTCTTGAATCGCGCGGCAGCGGCGGTGGTAGCGACCTCCGAGAATCTTTTTTCACGTCTTCACTTAGCGTTGAGCAAGCAGAGGAGGTTCTCGGTAACACGTTGTTCGTGAGTGACGACTTGTTGGAGCACCTGAGCGAGGCGATTGAGCAGGCATCTGTCGCTGTCTACGGTAAAATACTGCTTTTTGTGATGCTCATCGGCTGCGTAGGCGGGGGTACGATCTGCCGCATTCTCAACCACCGCATCGTCGCATTCCTCGATCGTCTTATTCGAGATTCTGACGCCTATGTCAAGAATTGTGCTGGCGCCTTGTCAAGTTTTCTCAGCTGGTTTGTGTCGGAGAAGCTTGCGAGTATTGCGCGGCGGGTCTCGTCGACCTCAACGCGGACGCACCTGGCTGCCATTCAGCAGCTACTGAACAACTCTGCCGTGCGCAGCGGCATGGACTTACAAAGCGATTTCTTCCAAAGCCTCTCCACTTGCATAGACAAGGCCATGAACAACACCCTCTACGGCACTTACGAGGACCAGTTCAACAGCATTGCCGACCGCCTCGTCGAGAGCCCCGAGTTGGTGTTGCGTTATCAGGAGAGCATTTGCCGGTTCCTCGCTACGTCCTACGCAGAAATGCTGCGGCGCAAGGAGGCTAGTGGCCGCTTCACTGCTATTCGCTTCTTGACGTCTGTCATGGTGCCCATTCTGGCTGAGGTGACGGCAACGCGCAGGGAGAGCTCCTGCGCTACGTCCGCTGCGCGCCAGGTGCTGAGCGCGGTTGTGCCGAATGTGGCGTCTCTTCTGCAAGAGACAAGCCCGATACCCACGAACACAATGCGGCTTGTCGTCACGTGCGGTGAGATGGCGCAGGATAAGCTGTCCAGTCTTGTATCTGAGCAGCTGCTGAGCCACATCATGGACTACATGAGCGGGAGCGGCGACGACGGGGACATGTACTACCCGCTCTCTTTCATCCACCTCTGCCTCTTGGTGAGCCAGCGTGTGGACGTGTTCCACCACGTTGCGCGTCATGGGCTGTGCGCACTCATTTTCCAAACACTGACGTCAGCGGTCGCACGAAAAAATGAGCCGATAGTTGAAATGTGTTGCACTCTTTTGGCTGTAGTGGTGCGTCGCATGACAGGTGATCCCTCTCTACGGGTGATGACGCAGTGTGTGGACTGCGTGAAGAAGGGTACTGTCAGTTTAGTATTGCTGCCCATTTGCGCAGACACGACTAGCAGTATTGCTTTGATGGAGTCCACTGCTTCTGTGATCGAGGACCTTGTCCGTCTCTCGGCCGTAGCTGGCAAAGATCTCACTTCGGCATCCGCCATTACATTGTGGACGGGGGCCTTGTCCAGTGCGCTTCTGACCTCATCGAAGCGCACGGTGGCTGCGAGCTTGCTGACTGCCCTGGGCACGTCGTTGGAAGGCACCTCGCGTGAGGTGATCACCGCCCTCCGAAGCGATTCGCGCCTCATGGCAGTGCTGGCCAACGCCGCAGGCTCTACGCACATGCGCCTCGTCGCCAGTGAGGCGAACAAGATTTTGAAGCAGCTCTCCTAGTTGTGCCATGAGATGTGCCACAGAGGGGCTTCTCCCCTCTTTGGATGGCTGTGTCGGTTTGTTTTTCTCTGTATGTGTGTGTGTGTGTGTGTGTGTGTGAATGTGCCTCTTGTCATCCGCACGATATCCTTTGTGTGCGTACTCTTCTGTTTCATATATATTTTTTGGCCCCCCCCCCCCTTAGTTGCCCTCCCTGTTTACTCAACCAGCCAACGAATCTGCGCTCCCTCTTCTCGTTTCTCTTCTCTCCTCTTCCTCCCTTTATCTCATTCTCTCTTGCAGTCTTTCTCATTCGCTCACACTGTGTAGATGCGCATGCATCATACGTGCTCAGTGATGATCGTGGTGATGTGTGGCAAACGTTGATACCGCGATAGCGCTGACTACACTTGAACAGGAAAGTTAGGCACACCAACAGCAGCACCGAAGGAGTCGAGCTCGTCACGTGGGGTGACGACTTCTGTACTTCTCGCTGTGCCCCCCATCCAAAGAGTACATTGGTGTCTTGCCGCAGCTGTTGGGAGCAACGAGGGTGAGTAGAAGGGGGGGGGGGGATAGAGGGAACAGATGTTCTGGATCGGCGGTTCGGCGAGTTGCACAAAGCGGACTGGGGTCGTTGGTGAAGGGTGCCTCTCTTCTGGCTTTTTTTTTTGGCTTCTTCTTGACACCTGCCTTTGGTGGTGCATTGAAACCTGTCATGCCGCTGGAACGTGTGTGTCTGTGCACGTGCAGAGCACTCTCTCTCTCTGTGTTTCTCTCTTTCTCATGGCTACTCACCGCAATACGAGAAAATTTCCTTCTTTGCATCTCTGTATGCGTGGAGTTCAGCACCACTACCTCTCTCTTTTCTCTCTCTTTCCCCATCTTTTTTTCCTCCTCCTCCACACACACACACACACACACACACACACACCACCCCTTGCTCCCATACCTGCCTTGGTAGCGTGAGGCAGCTCACACGTACACGCCCACTCACCAAAGCACGGACTGGGTGTGGAGTGCATACATATATATTTATTTTCCTTTTTTGGGGAGGGCGGTGTTTTAGGACAGTAGAAGGCAATAATAAGCGTTTCGCTGGCTGCTGGTCTCACAGGCGCTGTGACCCCCGCTTCTTCTCTGTGTGTCGTCTTGGTTCTACCCCCCCAACCCCGCGACACCGAGGTGTCTGTGTGTGAGTGTGTGGATCGTTGCAAGCTGCGCTTTGTACATAGACGATTCTTTCGTTTGACTCCCCCTTTTTTCCTTCCTCCACTTGATTGACTTGAGTGGTTCAGTCGTGAGCTCACAACGGCAGTTTTTTTTTGCGCAGGTGTGCGTGCGCGTCTCAGCGTTTGGGCGTGTGGAGATCTTTCTTTTTTTTCTTTTGTTATATATTTGTGGGTGTTTCGAGCGTGCCTAGTTTATCCCTCTTTTTTTTCTCCCCCCTCCCCCCCCCCTCGCCCCTTCGGTGGTTGCCGCGGATCGCTTTTCCCCCTCACTGCTCGAGATCGGTTTGCTGTGCATCTGAGATCTGGCTCGACAGCCAAGGGTACGGTTTAGTGTTTTGACTCTTCTTTTTTTTCTCGCAGGGCGCCTCAGGACCGTACGTGCGCGCGCCGGCTCACAGAAAACACACACAAAAAAGCATACGAAGCAGGGGGAAGAAGGGGAGGGGCGGGGTCACACGTGCACACTCGAACGTGCGCCATAGCAGATCATTGGGTACCCCTGAGTCTAAACGCGTAGTTCCTTCTACCTTGAAATAAGGTCGTGAAGGAAAAAGTGAGTTCTTGTCTACCGCAGACAGCTTCCATCCCCCCCCCCTTTTTTTCACACGCCTCAGTGACACGAAAAGCATTCGAAAAATATGCTGCGGAGTTTTCTTCGGCCTGACAGCAGCATCGAGGCCGCGTCGGCAGTCGACGATGCAGCGCAGACTATGCCATTCAATGGGTCCACGATGGAGAGCCACCGTCTTGGTACCCAGAAAGGTACGAATGCCGTTTGCACGGAGTATGCGGCTCCCAGTGAGCTTCCCATTAGCAGTACATACAAAGAGTCCTCACTCCGTTTCCCAACCGCGTTCCCCGGCACGTTCGAGCCGAAGGTGCAGGTTCCGTATGCATACAAGCGGGGCATAATGCCACGCGATGTCGAGATAGAGCGTCGCCGCCGTGTGTACGATAGTGAGAGCGTCGAACGTCTCTTGTCTGTCAGCGGGCTAACGTGGGAGGTGCTGGCACGTCGTAGTGCGCAAAACCTGCCACTGGAGATTTTCGACGACACTTCTTACGATTGCCGCAATCCGTCCGAGTGGATGGCGATGGCGGCCGCGGCCCCTACGCAGTCGTCTCGCTTTCTCCCAGCTGAGGCCGTGTACCACCGCGAAGACGTGGACGCCTTTGAGCTCCGCCCATGCCGTGTGGTTGGATGGGATGAGAACACGAACATGATTCAGTTGCATTGGGGTGCCACCTCCACGGTAGCGCGTCCCGAGGGTATCGACGATGACAGGGCTGAGTCTGGAGAGTTTGGAAGAGACAGGGAGTCGGTGGCAACGTTGCCGCGTATCTTTGTGCGTTTTCTTGCCGAGGACCCTATTGTGTACGTGGAGCGGTTGGTCAGCGCTCACACTCAGCGACACAAGACAACTTCGTGGATTCTCTACCGACTGTGCTGCGACTCCATGCCAGTGGAAAAACTTGAGGAGCTGGACGCCGGATTGGCCGAGCGGCTGCGTCACCTCGGCACGGACATCCCTCAGCTCAGCCCTGCCGAATTCCCCGATGTGGCAGAGCGTGTGGAGCGGCTGATCTCTGAGATTACGCTAGAGTGGCAGCGAAGCCATAATCGCCTGTCATTGCGCGATCGCCTCAGCAACGACGAGTCTGTGGCCCGTATGGTTGTCAACTCCACCCACATGGACCCCGAGGAGCTTCTGTGTGGCCCCAACCTTGCTGTGGATCGGACCCACTTTGGCGACCCGTCCACAGTGATCTCTGTGGAGGGCGACAACTTTGTGTTCACAGAGCGGGAGCAGGCTTTTACATTTGCAACGTATTTCACGCAGCCGGAGGTGGTGCAGGCATTGACAGGCGTGCAACGGGAGTGTATGAAGGTGCTGGAAGGCTCCTTGTTCAATCTGCCCAAGGAGCGGCAGCTCCCACTTGCTGTATTTGTGAAATCCCAGCGTGACCACATCGCTGCGGTGTCGCACCAACTGAAGGAGGAGTGGTTGCCACGCATTTGCGAGTCTATCGTCAGCAGTTTCCAGTCGGCGGGAAAGGGTTGGCTGAACACGCACGAGGCCAAGCAGAACATCTACGAAATATCCAAACTCAAAAAGTTTTTTGTGACGGTGAAGTTCATGATGGAAGACACACTCTTCCAACTCGTCTACGCCTCGCTCCACTCCTTCACGGAGTTCTTTGAAGAGGTATCCAATTTCACTGTAACGGTGCAAGACATGAATCACGTAGTGAACGCGTGGCCCGGCAGCGATGCCGAAGATTGCGTGGAGAAGCAGCCCCTCTTTACAATCGACTTGACGGAGAGGGATGGGTGTTTCTCCTACTCTATACCTTTCAGCGACTTCGAGGCTGCCATTGTGGATCTATTCAACGACGCCATCGTGTGCACCGACTCCATCCCGCAAGTGGAACGCTCTGTGATGACGCAGTACTTCTGGAGCCGCGATGGCGAGGGTCCATTTCTCGACTCCGTGAAGAAGGAGGAGGAGCACGTGTGCTCGCTACGCGAACGCGTGCAGAACTCTGTGCGGGCCTCTCTGGAACCACTGCAGGCGTACCTGGAAACATATGACGAGCTTCTCCCTCTCATCCAACTGGATCAGGCGGATTTCATTAAAAAATATGCCGAGGCGGGGCACTCCATGGATGAGATGAAGGAGGAGATCGCGCAGCACCTCCGCGCCAAGAAGTCTCTGGCTGAACGACTGCCGCTTTTCCTCACGGTCGGTAACTTTGTCGTTGACTGTCAGTCTTTCAGCTACCTCATGTCGATGAAGGAGGAGGAGTTGGCAAGGCTAGTGATGCGGCTCATCAGTAAAACCGGCAGGGAGGAGGCGATGCACGTGCGTGACACATTCACACGTCTGGCCAACACCATTGAGAAGACACCGCAGAGCCCAGAAAAGCTCTACGAGCTGTACGCTTTCATGGATGGCATGGGAGAGCAGGTTGCGGGGCTTGTGGAGCATATCGCGGAGGTTCGCCAGTGCTACGCCATCCTTGACGGGTTTCAGTTCGAGCTCAGCGACGACGAGTCACGGTTGAAGTGGGAGGCGATCGGATGGCCGCGCCAGATGGCCTTGCGCAGTCACGCCGTGCACAAGCAGCTCGAGCAGGTGCAAGAGGAGCTGCACTCAGGACTGCAAAAGCGACAGGAAGAGTTCTCGAAGAGAGTTGAGCTGCTGCAGCGCGTTGTGGCCACCTTCTCGAAGCACACTGACGCCGCCGAGGCGGACAAAGTGGCAGCTGAGGTCAAGACACACAACATTGAAATTCGTCAGTGCATCGAAGAGGCTCGCTCCATCAACAGCGACCAGCGCCTTTTCGGTGACAAGCTTTCCGACTACCGTAACGTGTTTGAACTAGACAAGGAGTTCAAGCCGTACAGCGACTTGTGGCTGACAACGTACACCTGGCAGGAGTCGTACCGCCGCTGGCACACCGATGCCTTCACTACACTCGACGCGACGGAGATCGAGTCCACTGTGGCTGCCGCCTTCAAGACAATGGTGAGCCTCTCCAAGACGTTCAAGGATAAGGCAGCGTTGCTCAGGATTGTGGAGGATATCAAGACGGCTGTCGAGGACTTCAAGCCGTGGGTGCCATTCCTAACTTCCCTGCGTCACCCTGGCATGAAAGACCGCCACTGGGTCGCTCTGTCTGAGAAGCTCGGGATGAGGCTGGTGCCCGGCGAGACGCTGATGCTGCTGCAGGACTGCGAACCACTCCTCGCTCATCATTCCGCCATCATCAGCTTCTGTGAGGTGGCAGCAAAAGAGTCGCAGATCGAGACGTCGCTCAAGGAAATGCGCGCCAAGTGGGAATCAAAGTGTTTCGCTATCGTGGCGTACAAGGAGACGGGCACGTTCATCCTCAAGGACACCAGCGAGGCCGTGGAGCTCCTCGACGAGCACCTCAACATTGTTCAGCAGCTGCAGTTTTCTCCCTTCAAGGCCTACTTCGAGGAGGCGATCACAGACTGGGAGCGCTCCCTCAGCCTCATCTCTGACATCCTGGAGCAGTGGCTGGAGTGTCAGCGAGCGTGGCGTTATCTGGAGCCGATCCTCAACTCAGAGGATATTGCTATGCAGCTGCCGAGACTGTCCGCGCTTTTCGAGAAGGTAGATCGCACATGGAGACGGATTATGGGTAGCGCACACGCGCAGCCAAACGTACTAGAGTACTGCATGGGCACGAGCAAGCTATTGGATCACTTGCGCGAAGCGAACCGGCTACTTGAGGAGGTGCAGCGCGGGCTGAACGACTACTTGGCAGACAAGCGGCAGACGTTCCCACGCTTCTATTTTCTCTCCGATGAGGAGCTGTTGGAGATTTTGTCGCTGGCGAAGGAGGTGCGCCACATCGATGCAAATATCGCAAAGCTGTTCGAGGGCATCTACCGCCTCCAGTGGAACAACATCCATCCTGACGGTTTCCCCGCTGCGGGCGCGGAGGGCGATGCCTCCAGAGAAGCGACTGCCACAATTACAGAGACGATAACTGGTTTCTATAGCAGCGAGGGGGAGTACATACCAGCGGTGACACCAGTGATACCACAGGGGAACGTGGAGGATTGGCTGAAGCTTGTGGAGAGGATGATGAAGGATGGCGTGCATGCACAGGTGAAGCGTGCTGTCGAGGGGTACCTGGGCACGCGTCGCACCGAGTGGGTCTTGCAGTGGCCTGCGCAGGCGGTCATCGCTGTGGCGCAGATTTACTGGACACAAGGCTGCGAAGAAGCCCTCACTACGAAAGGGGAGGTGGATGGCTATGCAAAGGTACTCGACAAACAGCTGCGGCAGTTGGTGGGGGTGGTCCAGTCGCCGTTGACGGCGGTCCAGCAGATCAACATGGGTGCGCTTATCACGATCGAGGTGCACGCCAAGGACACCGTCGACGGCATGTGCTCGGCGAAGGTGTCGAGCACACAGTCGTTCGAGTGGATGAAGCAGCTCCGTTTCTACTTTGAACGCAGCGATGGCTTCTGCCACATTCGCCAGGTGGATACCCAATTCGTGTACGGTGGGGAGTACCTTGGCAACACGGCTCGTTTGGTAGTGACTCCGCTGACGGATCGCATCTATCTCACCTTGACGGGCGCCCTTGCGCTGTGCCTCGGCGGTGCACCGGCCGGCCCCGCCGGTACCGGGAAGACAGAGACGACCAAAGATCTGGCGAAGGCCCTGGCCAAACAGTGTGTCGTCTTCAACTGCCAGGAGGGCATGACGTTCCGTTCGATGGGCAAATTTTTCAAGGGTCTCGCGTGGACTGGGGCATGGGCGTGCTTTGACGAGTTCAACCGCATCGACGTCGAGGTGCTTTCTGTCGTGGCGCAGCAGGTGACGGACTTGCAGCAGGCGTGCTTGACGAAGCAGTACCGCATTCTTTTCGAGGAGAGCGATATTCTCGTCGACCCCACTCACGCCGTTTTCATTACCATGAACCCTGGCTACGCAGGTCGCACAGAGCTGCCCGATAACTTGAAGGTGCTGTTCCGCCCCGTCGCCTGCATGGTGCCCGACTACGCCATGATTGGTGAGATACGGCTGTTCTCGTACGGCTACCAGAAGGCACGTTCCTTGGCGCAGAAGATGGTCATGACGTTCAAGCTCAGCTCCGAGCAGCTTTCCTCACAGGACCACTACGACTTCGGTATGCGTGCCGTCAACACGGTCATCTCAGCAGCCGGGCTCAACAAGCGGGAGCGGCCCGACGGCGATGAGGATGAGTTGCTGCTGCGTGCGCTGCGCGACTCGAATGTGCCCAAGTTTCTCAAGGACGACATCCTGCTCTTCGATGGTATCATCAGTGACCTTTTCCCCGGCACAGCCCTGCCGCAAAGCGATTATGGCGCCGTGTCGGGTGCACTGACAAAGGTCATCACAGAGGCGCGCCAACAGCCCGTCTCCGCCTTTGTCCAGAAGTGCTTGCAGCTGTACGATATCACCATGCTTCGCCACGGCCTCATGCTCGTCGGCCCCGCTGGCAGCGGCAAGACGTCGTGCTTCACGGCTCTCCAGAACGCTCTGTCCGAATGCGCGGCCCGCCAAGCGAAGGGTGAAAATATCGGCACACGCCGCATTCAAAAAGTGTTCACGCACATTTGCAACCCCAAGTCCGTTACAATGGACCAGCTTTACGGCGCATATGATGAAAATGCTGAGTGGAAGGATGGCGTGTTGTGTGTTCTGTTCCGATGTGCCGCCCGATACGGCGATGAAGGGAGCCTCTTAGGCAATCATTGGGTGATGTTCGATGGCCCTGTTGATGCGCTGTGGATCGAGTCGATGAACACTGTCCTGGACGAAAACAAAAAGCTTTGCCTCGTTTCTGGTGAAATTATTCAGATGAGTCGGGACATGACGATGATGTTCGAGGTGGAGGATCTTGCTGTAGCATCGCCGGCCACGGTTTCTCGGTGTGGTATGATATACCTCGATCCCACCACGTGCGTTCCTACATCCGCTCTCATCACGAGCTGGGTTGCGGCGCTGCCACCTTATTTGGAGTCCCAGCGCGAGACATTGAAGCGTCTAGCCAATACGTACATCGAGGGGCTCGTGCAGCTGGTGCGCAGTGGTGCTGTTCATGAGTACGTCACCTCCACTACCAGTGGCCTCGTGCACTCGTTCTTCCACATGATGAGCGGGTACGTGAAGAGTTTTGAAGTGGCGAGACTGCCATCAGGGCAGCTGCAATTGACGCCAGAGCGTCTGGCTGTCATGGCAGGAGCAGTGCCAGCGCTTTTCTTCTTCTCGTTAGTCTGGAGTGTTGGTGCCACGTGCGATGAGGCAGGGCGTCAAGTCTTCTCCTCGGCAGTGTGGCAACTCGCGGAGGCGAATGGTGACCGTGATTGGCTGCCGCATGCGCCATCCGATGGTAAGAGTGACAGCGGCAGTGGAGAAGTGTTCTTGTACGACTATGTTTACCGCTACGACCCCACTGGCGTGGAGGAGGAGGTGGAGGTGGATGCAGGGGCCGGTGACCACCCCGCCGCGTCCTCGCCGTCGGCAGCGGGCAGCTGGGTGCACTGGATGCGCGAGCAGCCAACTTTGACGATCCCCAACGGCACCCGCTTTGACGACATCATCATCCCCACCATCGATAGCACGCGACAAAATTACATACTGCAGCACCTCATGACACAGAAAATCAACGTTGCCACTGTTGGCCCCACTGGTACTGGCAAATCTATCTGGCTGACGCGTTTGGTGCTCGGTGGTGGTATGCCGAATACCTTTCTTGGCCTCAACTTCACTTTCTCGGCGCAGACAAAGTGCACTGTGCTACAGGATTCACTGATGGCCAAGCTCGACAAGCGCCGATCGCACGTTTACGGGGCTCCTGCTGGTAAACACTTTTTGATCTTCATTGACGACGCGAACCTTCCGCAACCCGAGAAGTACGGCGCACAGCCCCCAGTAGAGCTTCTGCGCCAGATGCTCGCCCAAGGCGGCTTTTACAGCTTTACAAGCGGTATCAAGTGGACTTCCATCATAGATTGCTCTCTGGCGCTGGCGATGGGGCCGCCTGGCGGGGGCCGCAACCGCATTTCGAACCGCTTCATGCGGTACTTCAACTACCTTGCCTTCCCTGAAATGTCGGACACATCGAAGCGAACCATCTTGCAGGCTATCCTTTCCGGCGGTCTTACCCAACGCAACCTCGCCGACAGCCTGGCAAACGTCTCCTCTGCGGTCGTCGATAGTACGCTGCGTGTCTTCAGAAAATGTGTTCAGACTTTTCTACCGACGCCAGCGCACGTGCATTACTCCTTCAACATGCGAGATGTGATGCGTGTCTTTCCACTGCTCTACGCGGCGGACAAATCGGTGCTGGAGTCTGAGACGTCCTTTGTGCGACTATGGATGCACGAGATGCAGCGCGTCTTTTACGATCGCCTCGTCGATGCGACGGACAGGAGACTTTTTCTCGAGTATCTCAATGCCGAGCTGCCATCTATGGGTGTCGACAAGTCGTACGAGGAATTAGTAGCCGCAGATCGTCTCATTTTTGCCGACGTGTTAAGCGACAGGGGTGTTTACGAGCAAATCACGGACATGGGCGCTCTCATGACACGCATGGATGAACTTCTCGGGACGTACAATGACGAGAACGAAGTGAGGATGAACCTCGTGCTCTTCCTCGACGCGATTGAGCATGTTTGCCGGATCTCGCGGGTGCTTCGATTGCCCAACGGGCATTGCCTTCTGCTCGGCGTCGGCGGGTCAGGCCGAAAGTCTCTAACACGTCTCGCGTGCTCACTGATTCCTGAAATGATGGTGTTCACGATTGAGCTGACGAAAAGTTTTGGGGTGAAGGAGTGGCACGAGAACTTGGCGAAGCTGCTGCTCGAATGTGGCAAGGATGAAAAGAAGCGGACTTTTCTCTTCTCCGACACCCAGCTGGTTCACCCAACCTTTCTAGAGGATGTTGCAGGTTTGCTCACATCTGGTGATGTGCCGAACCTATTTGAAGAGCAAGACATTGAGCTCATCAACGACAAGTTTCGTGGCGTTTGCCTCAGCGAGAACCTGCCCACAACGAAGGTATCCGTGTACGCGCGCTTTGTCAAGGAGGCGCGGGCCAACCTGCACCTTGTCTTGGCCTTTTCTCCCATTGGAGAGGCGTTCCGCAGCCGCCTGCGCATGTTTCCCTCGCTTATCGCGTGTTGCACCATCGACTGGTTCGCCGAGTGGCCATCGGAGGCGCTGTTGTCGGTAGCCACAGTGGAGCTGAATGCCCCCGACGGCGCTGGCATGTCGGGGGATGTTAGAGATGTCGAATTGGCCAGCTGCTTCGAGGCTGTGCATCGATCGGCGGCCGACGTGACAGAGCGGTTTTTCGTAGAGACGCGTCGCCGCTCGTACGTTACGCCTACGTCGTATCTATCGCTTCTCTCCAACTTCAAGTCGATGGTGACGGCAAAGCGCCGCTTTATTCATGAGCAATGTGGTCGCCTTGAGAAGGGGCTGGAGAAGCTGCGGTATACCGAGGTGCAAGTGGCGGAGCTGGAGGCCCAGCTCAAGGCGCAGCAGCCGGTTCTTGTTGAAAAAAAAGCGGAGATCCAGTTGATGATGGAGAGGTTAACGGTGGACCGAAAGGACGCAGCGGTCAAGGAAGCGGCTGCGCGCAAGGAAGAGGCGGAGGCCTCCGTGAAGGCGGAGGAGTGCGCCAAGATGCGACACGAGTGCGCCGACCGCCTTGCCGAGGCGGAGCCAGCCCTCGTGGAGGCTGTGAAGGTGTTGTCGAAGATCAAGGCGGCGGAGATTTCAGAACTGAACAAGTACTCTAATCCGCCGAAGGGCGTCCAGTACGTTATGGAGGCTGTAGCGCTGCTGCTCACCTTTGGCAACTGTCCAAGGGAATTCTACACCGGTCCTCCCGGTGGCCGCAAGGTGCCGGACTGGTGGCTTTGTGCGAAATCCTACATGAAAGACGCGAATCGGCTCCTGGACATACTCGTCCAGCCCCCGGAGAGGGGCGGCTTCAACCGTGAGGCGATGGACACGGCGCTGATGGAGAAGGTACGGGTTTACTACGACAACGAGGAGTTTCAACCGGAAAAGGTGAGGGCGGTTTCTCTGCCGTGCATGGCCATGTGCCAGTGGGTTCGCGCCATGTACAAGTGGTTTTTTGTGAACCGCGAGATTCAGCCACTCCGTGAGAAGCTCGCCGCGACGGAGGCGGAGTTGGCAGTGGTGACGGAGGCCCTGCGGGTCACTCAGGCAACGCTAGACCGCGTCATCGCTGCTGTGGCGGCGCTTGAAAAAGAGTACAGCGACGCCCTCAACGCACAGGCGGCCCTCGAGGCTGAGGTGGAGCACACGTCGCTGAAGCTGCAGCGCGCCGCGAGGCTCATGGACGGCTTGGGCGGCGAGAAGACGCGCTGGTTGACGCTGGTGGAGCAATACCGAGAGAAGGAGCGCTACATTGTGGGCGATATGGTGATCGCTGCTGCCACTGTGGCCTACTGCGGACCTCTTACAGCACCGTATCGCAATGACGTGCGTCGACAGTGGAAGGAGCACCTCACCGCAGCAAATGTGGCGACAAGCACCGACTTTGACCTTGTCTCTACCTCTGGTGATGCGGTACAGATACAGGAATGGCAGTTGTGCGGCTTACCGACAGACACGCTGTCCACCGAGAACGCTATCATCCTCGCCAACTCGCGGAACTGGCCGCTGCTCATTGATCCCCAGGGACAAGCCAACTCGTGGGTGCGCAATATCCATCGGAACGACAATCTGCAGGTGTGCAAGGCGTCAAATGACAAATTCATGAAGACGGTTGAGAACGCCATTCGACTGGGGTTTCCGTGCCTTATCGAGAACGTTGGTGAGTCGCTGGACGCTGCCCTGGAGCCGTTGCTGCTGAAAAATATTTTCCTCATTGGTAGTACGCCGCACGTCCGCATCGGCGACAGCGCTATCCCGTACGATCACAAATTCAAGCTGTACCTCACCACGAAGCTGCCGAACCCAACCTACACTCCCGAGACTATTGTCACGGTGTCACTGCTCAACTTCTTTATTACACCGAGTGGACTGGAGGAGCAACTTCTTGGCAAGACCGTTGAAAAGGAGCGAAACGACCTCGAGCTCGAGAAGCAACGGCTGACTCGGTCCAACGCAGAGAAGAGCTCCGAGTTGAGGGGTCTCCAGGAGAACATTCTGCTGCTGCTCGAGCAAGCAGAAGGCGACATCCTTGACCAGGAGGAGCTCATCATCACGCTGGAGAAAAGTAAGTCCAAGTCGGTTGAGATCAACGAGGAACTGGGTAAGGCGAAGGCGATGGAGACGGTGATTGATGAGACGCGTAACAAGTACCGCCCTCACGCGGAGCGCGGCTCGCTGCTGTTCTTCTGCGCCTCACAGCTTGCCATTGTGGACCCCATGTATCAGTTTTCCTTACAGTGGTTCATGAACCTATTCCTGAACGCCGTGGACAACGCTGCGCAGGCGCCGGCGGCGCAGGAGGGGGCGGAAGACGGCAGCGTCAGTCTCGAGGACCCGGTGGCGGTGCGAGTGCACAACTTGATGGACTACTTCACTTATTCCTTCTACAGTAATGTGTGCCGTTCCTTGTTTGAGAGACACAAGCTCACCTTCTCATTTTACCTCTGCGCCAGCCTCGTGCAGCATAGTGGGGCCATGGTCGAGGAGGAGTACCGGTTTCTCCTCACTGGCCCTACCGGCACCCCTCCTGCCGATGCTATGCCCAACCCGGCTCCGTCGTGGATGACAGACGTCAGTTGGGCTGAGGTGCTCTTCCTCAGTACACACCTCTCCACCTTCGCCGGCTTTGCCGAGCACGTGCGGGAGAACTTGGTGCACTACAATGAGCTCTTCGACAGCAACGAGGCCGACAGCTTTCCCCTGGCGGGCGAGTGGCGCGACAAGGCCACACCGATGCAGCGGTTACTGGTGATGCGGTGCTTCCGTGTGGACAAGGTTGCACCGGCTATTCAGCATTTTATTGAGCACTACATGGGCGGCCGGTATATTGTAGTGCCGCAGTTCGACTTGATGGATGCTTACAAGGACAGTGACTGCTTGACGCCACTCATCTTCATCAACTCGGCCGGCTCGGATCCGATGAACGACCTTCTGCGATTCGCAGAGACGATGCGGATGTCGAAGCGACTAGAGAAGGTCTCTCTCGGTCAGGGACAAGGCAAGAGAGCAGAGGAGCTGATCCGCGGCGCGCGTGAGAAGGGGCAGTGGGTACTGCTCCAGAACTGCCATCTTGCTGCGTCTTGGATGCCAACGCTGGAGTCCATCGTGGAGAGTTTTACCCCGGAGACCGTGAAAAAGGAATTTCGCCTCTGGCTAACGTCGATGCCGTCTGCGAGTTTCCCGGTGGCCGTGCTGCAGACGGCAGTGAAGATGACGAATGAGCCGCCGATGGGGCTGCGGGCAAATGTGACGCGCTCCTACTACGGATTCAGTCCCGAGTACCTTGAACAAGAGGAGAAGCCCGCTGAGTTCAAAAAGATGGTCTTTGCCCTATGCCTTTTCCACGGTGTTATCCAAGAGCGTCGT
Source organism: Porcisia hertigi (assembly GCF_017918235.1). Classification (NCBI taxonomy): domain Eukaryota; phylum Euglenozoa; class Kinetoplastea; order Trypanosomatida; family Trypanosomatidae; genus Porcisia; species Porcisia hertigi. Next base: position 394,276 of record NC_090587.1, on the reverse strand, counting down.
AAGTTCGGGTCTCTCGGGTTCAACATCGCCTACGAGTTCAACGACTCGGACCGTAACGTCTGCTTGCTGCAGCTCCGCAAGTTCTTGACTATGTACGACTCCATCCCTTACGACGTGCTCACTTTTCTCACAGGCGAGATCAATTACGGAGGGCGCGTCACGGATGACTGGGACCGTCGTTGCCTCATGACCCTCATCCGGCACTTTGTCAACCCACAGGTTCTCCAGGACGGGTACGCCTTCTCGCCGTCAGGACTGTACTGCACCCTCGAGCCTGGCACTCGCAAGGACTACCTCGAATACCTTGACTCATGGCCACTGAACCCTCAGCCGGAGATTTTCGGGCTGCACGAAAACGCTGACATCACGTGCGCGCAGAACACGGCACATGACATATTAGCGACGGTGCTGTCGCTCGAATCACGCGGTGGCGCCGGCACGGCGTCTGGCTCACGGGAGCAGCTGTTAGCGGCGACGGCGACGGAGATATCCGCAAAGCTGCCTCAGATGTTCGACATGGGCGCCTTCACCTCAAAGTACCCGACCAAGTACGAGGAGTCGATGAACACGGTATTGGTGCAGGAGGCTGGGCGCTACAACCGTCTACTCAATTTTATCCACACGTGCCTGACCGAGTTCCTCAAGGCAGTGCGCGGTGAGGTTGTCATGTCGGCGGAACTGGAGGCTGTTGGCTCGAGCTTCTTCGTCAACAGCGTGCCGGTGTCCTGGAGTGCGCTGGCCTATCCATCCCTGAAGCCGCTTTCGAATTGGGTAGAAGACTTGGTGAAGCGGGTCCGCTTCATTGCAGACTGGTACGCCCATGGCCCACCCGCCTCTTTCTGGTTTGGAGGCTTCTTTTTCCCCCAAGCCTTCTTGACAGGCACGCTGCAGAACCACGCCCGTAGGGTCCAGCAGGCCATCGACAGCATCTCCTTTCAGTTCAGCTTGCAGGATACGTCACTGGACCACAGGACGGTACCCCACCCGGACAAGGGAGCGCTGATCTACGGCTTGTACCTGGAGGGTGCGCGGTGGGACCCGGTACAGCACTCTTTGGAGGAGTCTCGCCCTAAAGAGCTCTACGTCGAGATGCCAATGGTTCTCTTGGAACCTGTGGTGAACCGTGTCCGCAACCCGGAGAATTACGTGTGTCCAGTCTACAAGACGCTGACACGCGCTGGCACCCTTAGCACGACAGGGCACTCCACAAACTTTGTCCTCTCCATTGAGATACCCACCAAGGTGGATCCGGCGCACTGGATCGAGCGCGGCACTGCCGCTGTGGTGTCACTGAATTACTGAGCTGTGGTGGCCAGTGCATGCACAACGGAGGCTTTGTGCTCTTGAACTCTATCCCCGCCTCCCTTGATCGATTTCACTCCTTGCACGCGGATGGCCACGCCTGTCGCTCCTTATTTGATTTCGCTCCCCCCCCTCCCTTCCTCCCCGTCTTGTCTCTCTCTTTTGTGGTCCAACATCTCCGTAGACGTGCGAGAAGGAATGTTTGTCTAGCATGCGGGATCACTGCTGGATTACAGTTTCTTCTTCTTTCCATATCCGCTACCGGCTCCGTGTATACTCATTGAGCCACCTTTGTTGTTGTTGTTTTCGTAAGTTTGAACTACCGCGGCCATCTTTGTGGCACGTGTTCAATCAGCGTGTTCACACGGGGGGGCACCCTCGTACGGAGTGCCGGTTCTTCTTTGTACAAGGCGGTGTGCCTCACATGGTGATGAATCAGGGAGCGGCACGGAAGGGGATAAAACAGATGTTTGTGTTTCTGTTTTCGAAGTTGGTGTTGTTCGCCTTTACAAGCATCTACAGATAAGCGCGGGCAATGCTTCAAGAAAGCACACATCAGAGTCACTCACGTGTTGCGTTGAATCTCTGATCGCTGTATCGAGCTCACCGGATTGCCTCCCTCACTCAGCGGAGTCTTCTCTGGATGTCACTAAACACCCCCCTCTTTTTTTTTTTCACTGTGTGTGTGTGTGTGTGTGTGTGTGTGTGTGTCGTGACGTTATGGACCCCTGCGTGGATTTGACGGCAAAAAGAGAACACACACCCACACACAAACCCAGGCATCTTCACTTATGATGTATAGGCGTGTGCACTCTTTCTCTCCTCCTCTGATGTATCAAAATTTTTGTTCCTTTTTTGCTTTTTATAGTTCTTTCGGAGAGTGTGGGTGAGTAGTGAGAGAGGAGGGGGGTGGGTGGGTGCGGGGGGGGGGTGAGGTGTCAAAGCGAAGAGATTGAAGGGAAGATGGCTCCTTCCTTTCATGCGATGTGTGACGCTGTGCCACACGCGTCCGAGCTCTTTGTACAGTTCCATCATTTTCGCTCTCTACTCATCTTTGCACGAATACGCACACATCCCCCCCCAAATCCTCCCCACTCCCCTAGAGAGACATGTTCATCAGGCACCACAAAAACGTTTACCCATGAGCTCTGCGGTGAAATGCGCCGCGGAGACGATCCTCCGCTCCCCCTCCCCCCTCCTCCACTGTTGGAGATGTGCGGGTGTGACCCAGAGAGAGAGAGAGGTGGGCGAGGACACACGTGTGCGAAGTAAGGAAACGGGCATGGTGTGCATGCTGCACTCCCTTGGCTCCTTTCTGTTCTTTTTTTTTCCTCCGCACAAAAAAAAAGACAAAGCAAGATGGCAGCAAAGCACCAGCACCGGCCCTAAAAGCTGTCCAACCGCTTATTTTCTGTTTCATCGAATGAAAGAGTTTTTTATAGTTTCCCGCTGCTCCTCGCACTTCTCCTCTCTGACAACTGCTGCCTCTCCTTCTTTTCTCGCTTTTTTTTTGTCTATATATTTTTTTTCGGATCGCAAACTTCGCTCCCTTCAGGGTACCGCGCGCCTCGAGCACATCACTCAGCATCTCCGTTTTTTTTTCTCGCCTCCTCCTCACACTACACAGTGTAGGCTTTGCAGGCGATATAAAAAATAATACATATTAAAAAAAATTCATAGTAGTTTCCCTTGCACCCCTCTTCCCGGCTTCCCTCACTCTCAGGATTTCGTCTTTACTGTGTTCCACGTTGTCCTCTCGCTCTTCTTCAATCTCCCCCCCCCCTCATACCTAGCGAGCGAGATGGCTCAGAAATCATTGCGCAGCAAGGCGCACAAAAAGAGTGCAGGCGCGTTGCGCAAGTATGTGGGCGAGGCCAAGAAGAAATCAACGTACACAAAAGCCAAGAAGACACCAGAGACGAAGGCCAGGGCAAACTACATCAGCGCTGTCGAGACTGTCATGGCGTCGCGCGTGCCCTCAGATCAGCGATCGAAGCTGTCCATTGTGAAACCCAGCGGCCCCATGGGGAAAAAGAAACATATGAAGAAACCATTGACCCGTGGTCGCAAGCGTAAGGGCAGCTCGTAAGAGAAGACACAGCCACGCCATCTCGAATGTGGTGTGTGTATGTGTATGTGTATGTGTGTGAGCGAGGAGGTTGGCGGGCTAACGGCGATTATCTACTCAACATGCATCATTGTCTTTGTGTATTGTGCTGCTCATATGCCTTCCTCACCCTCCCTCCTCCCCATTTTGGCCTTTGCGCACCTCATTCATACGAGCTTGTATACTGAAGCGGAGTGCATTTGTGCGCGTCTTTCTGTTTCTTTACACTGTGGCTTCACGTGGATTAGCGAGAGAGAGAGAGACGACTAGGGTGCTTCGACAGTTAGCATTACCTGGGTGATAGCGCGTATGCACGGTATTGACACATTCGTCTGATAATGAAGTCGTGTGCTGAATGGCGAGACTCGCGACGCGGTCCCACATGTGGATAAAGAAAGGAAAAGTTTTGCACACAAAAAAAAACTGTGCATCGAGGGACGTGCAACGCTGAACTGATGCATCATTGACTCCACGGCTTGATTCGTTGCAGCATCTCTCCTCCCCAGCTATCCGATTCTATAGAATATATATATATATATTCATATACACCCATATATATATATATGTATGTTTATGTGTATTTTTAAAGGTGGATGTGGCGTTCCGTTCTCTGAGCCGGTATGAGCAATTCATGTATTCGGCAGTGCGAGGTGCGCTTTATACTCCCTCGAACAAACAGCTCCTTCTGTTTTTCTTCGTGTCTCCACAACGATAGCGTCCAGCTTTGCTTCCACCTTCGATCCGCGCTGTGTTCTCACGTGTACGTCTCTACGTCGCTCATTTTTTTTTTAAAAATTTCCATGCACTTAGTAACCTCAACGGCTTCTATCCTTTGTCCTGCTCACTCTCTCGTAGCACAACGCGCCCCCCCCTCCCCCCCACATGTGTAGCGACACCAACGAAGCTCACACTGCTGAGTGATACGCGTAAATACACACACACACACACATAAAAGGGGGAAAAAAGAAGATACGCCATGTCCGCGAACACTGGCCTTTCCGGGTCGACAATCCCTGCCCGTGACCCGAGCTTGCCGGGCGCGGCTGCAGTGTTGGAGGAGAACTCGTCCATGCCATTCTACATGACTGTTCTGCACACTTTCAACAAACTTTGCGAGTCGTACTTGGAGAGAAATACGCCACGTCGAGACTACGGCACCCACCAAAGTGCCCTGCAAGTACGCACATCTGTCAACGTCCAGTCTCCTGGCCTCGCCAAGGACCAGACACTCGTGGCCGAGATCGCATCGCCCTTCTTGGCTGTCCCACCCGAATTGAGTCGAGAATACACACGGCTGAAGGAGGAGACACTCCGGAGCTGTCATGGCAACAACACACCCGTGGCCTTCTCGACGCGAAGCACGGAGGAGTTGGAGGCTGAGAATGCATATCTACGCGCGCTTGTTCTTTGGTCCGAGAGGCAGCATAAGCATGTCACCTTGTTTGAAGCTCGGCCGGACGAGATCGTGTCTTCATTGCCCTCCCCTCAGTCCATGCAACACGGCGATGACTCGCCGACCATCGAGCACCCACGGAGCCCGTCTGCGTCGTGCCCGCAGCCACCTACACAACCGACGGGGGGGAAGTGTGCCTCGCCCGTTCTTCGCCGCAGTTCAGAGACGTCTCCAATTCCAGCCTCGCCGTCTGATGTGAGCAACTTGCAGGGACAGATCGACCACCTGCGCCAGGCGGTACGAGAGCTCAGCCAGCGAGCTTCTGTCACACGGGGTCATTCTGCTAGTCCTTTCTCCGGTGACGCCGCTCTGCTCTCACGACGGCTGAGTGCCACTACTCCTTCCCCTCGCTGCGCCACGCCAACCTGCACGACCGATGTGCGGACACTGCATCAAATTATCCTGCGGCAGCAACAGACGATCCACACCCTACAACAAGAGATGGAGGATGTCCGCACCGCCAAGGCGCAGATGGAGCAGGCGATGACGCACCTACGCGAGGCTACCGCCACCATCACAGCGGCTGAGGAAAGGGAGGCCGAGGACGAGGACATGGGCGCGCTGGGCGCCCCGGTACATTGGCGCTCTACGTTACAGACCGATGATCGTGTCTCTCGCTTCACCCCAGTTTTAGGGGCAGGCTCACCCGATTATGCAGGGCGGGATACCGCCGATCCGGTTGATAGGGCCACCGTCGCCGTGACTGCTGGTGAAGGGAGCGCAGCACAAGAGATGCTTCGGATGAACGCAGAGGCTGCGGCAGAGTTGGCTTCAGAGAGACGGCGGGCTGCCACCTTTGGTGGAATGCGTCCACCATTGTGGTTCGACCTGAATTCGTCGTCGGCAGATCCCACTGGGATGCCTGACGGGGCGGCGGGGGAGGACGAGGACGAGGCGTCCAGCGGTATGCGGACCCCGCTGCCGCGTCGTACAGTAGTGCTGCACCAGCGCTTTTCCTCGGCAACTGGCGACGCGTCGTCTTTGGGGTGCGGTGTCGGAGCCGATGAGAGTCCGTACACCCGGTACACGCAGATGAGTTGCGGCACACTGTCGAATCGCCGAACCTCCGCTGCCGGCTCGATCGTCTCCATGTGAAGGGCAAAGGGACGCAGTCCGGCCCCTGCGCATCATTTCGCTTTTCTGTACAACAGCGATTTTTTTTTTGGATGCGTCTCTCTGTGCTGGAACTAGGGCTGGGCTGATCTGAGGTGGTGGTGGTGGTGGTAAGTCTACGTGGCCACATCATGATTGTTTATCGCCCCTTCTTTCCTCCCGCCTGTCTGTCTGTCTGTCTGTCTGTCTGTTTACTCGTTTTATTCTTAGATTGCACGTCCCCATTTTTTTTCTTGTGAGCCTTTCTTCAATAGACCGCAGCTTCCTGCACCCCTCCATCCTCCACCACGTACTTCTCTAAAGTCTTTTGGACCTTTGTCGCCATGATCATCGTTCGCCCGGCCCAGAAGTGGCTCTGTGCGGCTTCTGGCTTCTTTTGGTTGCGTATGTGCGGTGATGACCACTGTGGGGGTAGCTAGAGCAAGGAGATGGCTCATACGCGTGAGAAAATGTGAGAGGGAGTAAATTGTGTAGGCGCGCGCATGATAGAATCGTTTGGAGGGTTGGGGTGGGGGATAGGGCGAAGGGGGAGGGACATGGGTGGGGTTCGCAGCAGTTTTTTTTATTCTTGTAGGGCTCGGCTCCGTGTGTTTGGGAATGTACGGGAGTCATGATTCAGCCGTCTAACAGATTTGTCTACTCGTATACCCCTTCCCCCCCTCCCCCCCCTTCCACGCCCTGTGAAAATCGACACGCCAATACCACCTTTTGTCTTTTTGTTTAAAAAAAATTATTCGCGGAGAATACTTGTAACCGTCTGGACACTCCCAGGTCTTCGGCCACACGCTTGTACGTTCACGCAGCCCAAAGCTCAATAGTTGTGATCAAAAGAGTAAAATGCTTTCATTTTTTGTATTTGTTTCGATTGAGCCCCCCCCCCCCCCACCCCTTCCTCCCCCCACCCGCCCCGCTTCTAGAGGCTCCAACATCGAGCAAAACAAAAGGGGAAGGGAGGGAGAAAGGCAGCCACTTTCAGAACGAAGTGACGGTGTAGCCTCCTTTGGTTCTACTTTCACTGGGACAATGAGTGATACACATGCATCTTGCTGGTCGTCGTTCGACTTGTACGTGTGCGCATGCGTGCAGCTCCACAAAGAATTGCATACTCAGCCCTCTATGTTTCCCTCTCTCCACCGCTTCACTTTTATTTCTCGAATATGCATTTCTATTCGCATGCTCAACTATGCCAAGTCTCTCTAATTTTCTATATATTTTTTCGGATCCTGGAGGGGAGTATCACAGAAGTTCACCTCTTCATACACTCCCCCCTCCCTTCCCCCCCTCACCTCATCTTTTTTTTCGCACCACTCGTTGCGTTTTCTTTATTTCCAGGCAATCGGGAGTGTGTGTGTGTGTTCTATTGCTGGTGTCGCAGCGCTGCTGCTGCTGCTGCTACTACTAGAGGGGGGTGGGTCGTTGGGTGGGTGGGCGCAGTTATAGCAGTCCGAATTTTCTGTACGCCGCAATACATAACGCCCCTTTTATTTTAGGTTATATATATATATATATGGAGATTCGTGGTCGCTCTTTTCTGCCTTTCTTTCCCACGAATACAGTGGTCTTCACCACACACACACACACACACGCAGACGCACACACCGTTCCAGCACCACCGCTAACGTGCTCGTCTCCTTCTTCCCTCAGCCGACTCTCTGCAAACAACAACAAGTGCTATTTAATATCACACCAACTCCTTAAAGTGTACGCTCCGCAAGCTTTGAGAAGCCGTTGTCTCACGGTCGTCCTCACAGACAGACGTGGTTGAGGCGGAGGCGGCATTCATACGAAAGGGTGCGCGTCTACACCCGGAACTCCGGAGATAGCCAAGTCAGCGGAACGGGCTGCTATTACTTTTCTTGTGAATCGCGTCACACGCGGGGAAGGAAAAAACAAGTTGCGTATTCTTCTCACACGTTGACACACACACGTTGACACACACACACACACGTTTATAGACAGCCCCAGGGTCGCGACAAGGATCACAAGAGGAAGCACACATATGCAGGCTTGTACACTCTTCTATTATATACATTTACAGATAGAGACACTGAAACCGCTACGCGGAGAAGCTTCGAAAGGGTGGGGGGCGTTAGAGAAGTGAGAGACGCATTCGGTCTCCTCTCATAGGCCGTTGGTATCCCCCCGCTTCACTCATTTGATATTAATTGTGTGGCACTGTGCCCCCCCCCCCCCCAACTCTGGCTACTGAGCCTTTTTTCTCTGCTCTTCTTTTTCCTCCTCGAGTGCACAGTGGTGTTGTTTTCTGGTAAAGGGGAGGGGGAGGGCCATTAAGAATAGTGACTGACGGCGGCATGGTTGTGGGAAAGTATTGCCAGCATCGTTTTTTTTTTTTACAAAGATTATCTTTGCTTTTGAAGCATCTCTTTTCCTTGCGCGGCGCTTGTGGACGTGACTGTATGCATATGGGTATGTATGTGCGCTTTGATTGGCTAAAACATCGTTGGCTTTTTCTTTCTAATTTTTGACATTCATCGGGCACGAGCTATCATCTCTTGTGACACCCGTGCCAGCGCCCGTGTGTGTGTGTGTGTGTGTGTGTCTCTCGCCCGTTTGTTTCTTTTCCATATGTATACCTCTATAGTTATTCTCTTTCTCTGCTATCTTTTTCTGCGCTTTGGTTCTCTCTTTTTGTTTTTTTGGCTCCCCCCCCTCTTCTTCTTCCCTCGGTCTCATTTCATCACACCATTTTTTCTCCACCACCCGCATTTGCTTCCATCCGAAATAGCATCTCTACGCATCATCTTACCTGCCCTGCTTTCTTGTTTTATCCCCCCCTCTCTCCCCCTCCCCCCCCATCTGGCGCTTTCCGGCACCTCGAACACTCAGACACACACACACACACACACACACACATATATATATATATATATTCATATATGCGTACATACACACCACTCACCCCACCTCACCCTTAAATCAGTGACGGAAGCTGGAGTTGTTTGCATTTCAGCTTTGTGTACGTGTACTCGTTTGTGTGTGTGTGTGGCACTCTAGCTTACCCCCCCCATCCCATTTTTCTGCCGTTGTGTTACTCTGCAGCCGTTCCTCCTCCCCCCCCCCCTTTGAAGGAAGGAGTGAAGGAAGAGAGGGGCAGACGATATTTTTACTATATTTCATATCTTATATGTTATATATTATTTTCATTTTTGATTTTCAGTCCCTTGTGTGTGTCTGTATCCCCCCCTCCCCCCTCCTCCCCGTCCGTGTGGGTCCTGTCGCGTGCTGATTTCAAAAGCTTTCTACCGTGTCATAGCTCGCTTCTCGTCTTCCCCCCCCCCTCCTTTTCGCGTCCTTCCGTTATAAGCAACCCAGAGAAGGCGAGTGAGGAGGTGAAGGTGAGGCGGTCCCGGAGAGCTCAAAAAAAAAAGAAGTACACGAAAAATTAGGAAAAAATCAACTTGCGTCGTTGTGTGTATCAGGCACATCACACCCATAGACCCCTAGACAGGAAAAGAGTCGCGAGCACGCGGGGACGCGCTTCGGGTTTGCATTGCGGATCTACTTGTACCTTTTTCTAAAAAAATATTTATTCATCGACTTTTGCTGATTTTCACTTTTTTTTTTGTTGGTGTTTGTGTAAAACTTTTCTTTTCGGTGTTGTTTGCCTCCCTTTCATTCCTCCCCCCTCTCCCCGCAAACCACCACCACCACATTCACGCTATCATCGGCGCGCTCCATCTCTCTCACCCCACTTTTCTTTTTTCTCATTCTTCCTCGTGCCGCCAAAAGGGTAGTTAAGTACGTCAGGAAGTAAACACTCGAAATCTCCACATACCTGGATTTGCAGGATGGATCACTACGATGTACTTGAGGTCATCGGTGAGGGTACCTACGGGGTTGTCTTCAAGTGCCGCGATAAGAGGACCAATCAAATAGTTGCGGTAAAGCAGTTCAAGAACTTCCAGACGAACGCATACATACGAGTCACGATGCAGCGCGAGCTTTGCGTCGAGCAGCTGCTCAAGGGCGAGCCCAACGTGACGCAGTTGCTCAAAACGTTCCAGGAGAAGAACCGTCTTCACCTGGTCATGGAGTACATACCGCGAAGCCTGCTGGACGTTCTGGAGGAGGTACGACACGGCCTGCGCGAGGACTCGTTGGTGTTGCTTCTTTTCACCATTCTCTTGGGTCTTCGCTCCTGTCATCGAAACGGCATCATTCACCGTGATTTGAAGCCAGAGAACATCTTAGTTAGCGACGACGGGGTAGCCTTCCTGTGCGACTTTGGGTTCTGCCGGCCGCTTTCCCAACAGCTTCAGCCGCAGCACCAGCCGCAACCACGCAAGTTCCCTGCCTTCCCGAAAGATATCGCCTCATCGGCGGCATCGATAACCGGGCACAGCAGCGTTGGATCCAACTCCCTGTCACCACTTCACAATACGCAGTGCACTCGCAGCGGCACCTCTCTTTCATCCGCAAACTCTGCAATACTCAGCGAGCTTGTCCTCGCAGATCACCAGGCGGTCATGACGAACTATGTGGCAACGCGGTGGTACCGAAGCCCGGAGATGCTCCTGGGGATGCCTAGTTATACATACGCCGTGGACATGTGGGCTGTCGGGGTCATCATGGCGGAGGCTATCGACGGTGAGCCGTTGTTGCCAGGCAAGACGGAGCTGGAGCAGCTTTCACTCATTCAGGCCCGGGTCGGGGACTTCCCCAAGGCCTACGAAGCGGAGGTTCGAAAGCGGAACGGCGGTATTCTGAGCCTCTGTGCCTTGAATCCACTCGCAGCCCCGCCACAGGGGCTGCACCTCAAGTCGACGCAGCCGAAGGCACGGCGATCAAGCGGTGGAGTGGGCCATGCACCAGAGAATGCAGGGGTGAGTCAGGCTACCGGGGAGGGCTATTTGAATGAGCGTTACGGAGGGCGGATTTCGAAGGATGGCATGAACCTACTCTGTCGGCTTCTGCGCGTCGACGCGGCGGAGCGCATTACTGTGGAGGAGGCGATTGAGCACCCTTACTTTGACGAGATGCGAGGGCGGTTCAATGCAACCACGAATAGGGCTCATGCACTCCGAAGTGGGATTGGGATCAGCAACGAGGCTGCAGAAATGCAGTCGATCACTGGTGAAACGGCGGAGCAGACGACAGGGCCCCAAATGACTAGCAAGCCTCACCAAGAGTTTTCTTCTCCCGTCAATACCACCGGGGCCGTTGACTCTACCTTGCCGTCTATCTCCCTGTCGTGTGTCGCTGATGGCAGTGTCTCGCCCGCTGTAGAGGCCGCGCCTATCGAGGGGATGGGGGTGCAGAATTCTCTGGTAAATGAGATGAGCGCGGGAGTGGACGACGTTGTCGGTGATTCTTTGTCGATGGCGTCTTCCACGGAGCTCTCGCCTCGCGTGATGGCTATTGCGTGTATGGCGCCGGCATCTACTCCCGCAACGCACGCACTACGCCCCGAAAGCAGCGGCAACGCATCGCCTGCTGACTCGGTGAGTTCCTCACTCTGGACCGCCTCGGAGACCTCAGCTAAAACTGCACTGCTCCCCGGCCTCACGAAGGAAGGCCAGGTTTGTTCGCCGCATTCGCATGGTGTGGCGTGCGCACCAATTCCTATGGGCCCGCCAAATGTGAGCGAGGCGGGCGGCGGTTACTTTTGCGCAGGGGCGCGCAACGGGGCTGTAGAGGTTCGTGACTTGACGTCACCATCGCCGCCATCGCTGGTGCTCGACAAAAACGGTACTGCGAATCAGCCTGGGCCAGGTCGACAGGATACCGTCAGTGACGGTGCCAATGTTCGTGGCGTTGAGCGTGATGCGTCATATCATACTCACTGTAGCAGTTCAGCCACCCCATTCCACTCCCACCGGGGCCACATCAACTCACGAGATGCGCGGCGACTTCCAGAGCGAACACCCTACCTCGAAAGCGGCGCGCGCGTCACGGCGCTGACCCAAACCGATATCCCCACTACAAGCAGATTAGTGCAGGGATCTAATGGTGTTGTTGACGCCGCCGAGGCGGCCGCGGCGCATGACGTGAACTCCTCTGCATCTCCGTCTTCGCAGAAGCCTCGACGAACGACGAAGAAAAGTGTCTGCGGTTTCGCGGATGCACGGCGACATGCAGGCAAAGGTCCTTCGGCGAGTGTGTCTCGTACCAAGTCACTCTCGTCTATGCTTCCGCCGTCGTGCTCAACTGAGAGGGTCTCCTTGGACCAGTCGAAACCGTTGGTGGGGTCGCTGGCGACTACCGGGGTACAGTCCAGCTCTACACACATGCGGCATACTGCGCGAGAGGATCATCCAGAGAAACTTCGACATTCTAGCGGAGCGTTGAGTGCGCCACGCATCAAAGGTAGCGGCTGCGGGGAGAGAGAGAAGGCTGCTGTGAATTCAGAAAGCAAATGCACGCATAGAAGCAGCTGTGCGACGACCAGCACGATGCAGAGTGTGCGCGGCGATACTGGTGGTATGGCTTCTGCGAGACAAGGGCAGCGCTTCAGCTCAGGCAGAGGCCATAGTGGAAGTACGCCGCACGACATTATATCCGCTCGTTCTCGTGTAAAGGAGAGGACTCTGGCTAATTCTTGTCGTGAAGCCGCACAGAGTCTATCGGATACGCCGGCGCAGAGGCGTCAGGGCTCGATCGATTCGCTGCCACCACCGCCGCCGCCTCGTTATTGCACCCGCACGCCCACTCTCGCTGTAGAGACCACCAACGATGATTCCCACAGGCATGGTGTGCGAAACCCTTTTCTCGTTCGAAGTTCTCCAGAAGTGCCCTCGTCGCTTCCGGTAAGCGACGTCCGTGCCGGTGATAGTGGTAGGCGTGGCTCCTTGCGCTTCGCATCTCCCCAGCTCCCACGCGAGGTGCTGCCGCTGCCCGCAGGGGAGCGCGTGACGTTGCTGAAGGAAATAGATAGCCCCGGCTTCTCAGTGAGTACGCCCGGTGCTGTAGAGGAACTGCTGCCGGTCGAAGTTTCGCCTGCCGCTCGCTGGCCAGAGCACGCTGTGCGGGACAGCGACGTTGAAGAGGAGGGCCAGAGCAGAAGCCAACAGTGTGCAAAGGACTCTGCCGTATTTCGTGCGGAGCCCGTGGTGCCAGCATCTAAGCCGCCCAGGCTTTTAGGCAATGAAGTACCTTCCTGCAAGAGCTGCGGCAGAGGTGAAGTCGCCCCCTCGGCAGGGCTCGTAGAAAGAAAGAGGCAGTGCTCAGAGGCAGCAAGCTTGCATGCCTCGGTTGCAAAGCGACACTCTGCAGCTTCTCGGGTGACCTTAGCTCTCGCCGAGCGCACCACCGGCAGAAGCCCACATGGTGATGGAGAGACGCAAAGCCATCAACAGCCACCTCCCCCCGGTGACAGGATCAGCATGCGTACCCCTCCAATGGGCCAGAATTCGCTTGCCGGTACCAAAACCACAAGTGCCGCGAGTGTCACCGCAGACAATAAAAGCCGCGCAGCACCCAGTCTCATTTTTCGGTCCTCCCGCACCGTTTCGTCGTCCTTGAAACTGGCAGCCTTTCATCCGCCCTTCTCTCCCAACCAGGGAAAAAGTGCGCCCCGTGAGCTGTCAATCAACGGCCTTCATACAGGCCCGGGCGCAAATGTTGGCGTGCCTTCCCTCTCTTCTCCAAACACTTCTTCCTCGGCTCTCACACGCCGACTCGCTCCAGCGCTCCAGCGCTGTTATCACCTCAGCAGTGGTGCGGGTTCGCATTCGCTGCACGCATCAACTTCCCTTGGCACCGGTCCTCTCCTCGTCAGTAGCGCTCTTTCTCCACAGTCGCCTGATGTTGCTGGCTGCTCTGCACTATCGCCGACATTCTCACAATGCACTCAACAACCAAACGCCAGTGATGTGCAGAACACCTCGATGGACGCACCGATGATATCCCTGTCTGGTGCGAGGCATCAGCGCCACCTCTCTGACAGCCCCATTGAGCTCTCTCCCAGTGCAGAGCTCTTTGCGGATTCTACAGCCAAAGGCTCACGAGGAGCGTGCCACAGAGAAAAGATTACATCACTCTCGACAGCCCCCTTTAGTACAACATGCGATGACTTGGAGACTGTGATGCTCAGAGAGACTTCACCAGCCAGCCGGAACGTCGGAGCGCCACGTCAAGAACAGGGGCCCATTGCTGAGGGCTGGACGCCGAACCACAGCCCTACCCCTGCTATCATCTCAACAAGTCTGCGAGACAACCCTACCCCGTCGCAAAGCCCCGACCGAGAGGGCGATGCCCTGCCACCCTCCTTTGAAGCGAACGGCTCTGTGCCGACGCTGGACGGGTCGGGCATCGCTGCAGGGGCTACATGGTACAGTACCATACCAGAGTCGCTTGTTGCCACACTGTCAGGGGACCTGGACGGTGTAATGAACCTCCGCGACGCGCCGGCAAAGACGGTGCCGGACTCTGTGGATACACATGGGATAGCGAATAACACGTCTAGGTTGGCATGTGCGAGGCTGGGGCTATCATTAGCACCTCCCCAGCCACTCCTTGGCGGAGCGAGCGTGCCAAGCGCGCGACAGCTACATGCCGGTGAGGGTCGGAAAAAAAGCCGCTTGGCTCTTTGAATGCGCGTCTTATTCAAAACGAGAAAGAGGTGAAAGCTGCGAGTCTTTGGCTCTCTGATTTCCATTGAATAGATCTCGCAAGGCACCGCACACGTCAGCTTTTTCGGTCGCAAGTTCCACATGCGCTCTTCTCTCTCTCTCTCTGTCTCTGTCTGTCCCTGTGTGTGTGTGTCACGTCAGTCGCATGACTTTCTAAATTTCCTGCGGTGTTGTGCCCCTGCCTGCTCAACGTCCCCCTTCGGGGAGCAGATGCCCCCCCCTTTTTTTTTCTTTTTTCAACTCATTTCGGCAAATCAAGGGATGCCATCACATGGGAGGGGGGCGCGTGCCAGAAAGGACCGGGCCGAAAGAAGACTGAAGCTGCACACCACTGTTCTGTTTGCAAGAAAAAGAATTGGGCATGTACCTCTACGTGTGTGCGTGTGGTGGTGGTGGGGGTGAGGGTGAGGGGCAATAAGTCTTTGAAAGTCGACAACTGAGGGAGAGATGGAGAGGCGGGAGGCAAGAAAGTGTTCACCACTGAGAGGCACTGCAAGTACCGATGCGCGAAGCCCGGTCTGAAGTAAAAGAGGTGGTGGTATAACCCGAGAAGCGTTCGCATGTCTCTACCTTACTTCCTCGTCAATCGAGAGGTGAGGGCGGGGTACAACGAGAAACTTTTTACAAAATTGAAGGGCACCACGGGGCGTAGGGGTTGTCAAGCTAGCGCGCTAGTCGATGGCCTACGCGGCTGGTCACGTCAACTTGACTGCTATAGAGCGGCAAAAGAACATCGTCTGAGGCTAGCGAGGAAGGGCTTTCAGCTGCCACACAGAGTGATGCTTCGTTCTCAGGTCAGTGATGGCCTCTGCTTTGCGGTGCAAGGCCCACTATGACCCTTGCTCTTCCCGTATCATTACCGTCTCCATCAGAGACGTACACTCATACATGGATGGCACTTCTGCTGCTGCTGTTGAACTTCCCCTCCTTTCTCCTCTGCACGTGATCCACAACCCACTGATCCGGCGTCTCTAATGGGGCTGAGTGCTTGTCGTCATGGATGCGAGACAGACCCTGACTCTACTTCAAAGACCTTTTCGTTCTCTCTTCCTCTGGTGTGTGCACCCTCTCTTTTCCCTCCGTTGATTCTGCTCATCAAATTGTTTGCACCTCGCTCTATTTGTTTTTCCAGATTTTCTGCAGCCACTGTATATTACTATCTTGTTTCTTGCCTTTCCGTGTATATCCGCCCACACGGACTGTCCTGCTCCTTCAACCTCCCTTCCCCCCCCCTTTTCTCTCTATGAGCCCCCTCACACTGTGTGTAGCGATTGTGTCGACTGCATATTTCTCAGGTGGCCCTGTTTTGTTTATCTTCCCTCTTCCATATGACGAGTTCAGCCACTGAGTTGAAAAAAGGCCGCGTGCACTCGCCATCATCGCACACATAATATTGCAGCTCAGCATCATTGCACTTACCCCCCCCCCCCGGAGCACACTCACAGACGCTGTCTTCTACCCGCACATTTCAACAATGTCCAAAGCGTCCCTGTCAGCTGCGGTGGCCATAGTGGTGGTGATGCGTTGCTGTTGGTGGTGCAGTTCAGGTGCCGTTGTGAACAGCCCGCTCCGGTCTGCATCGCTGCGTGTTCGACGAGATGCAGGCGCGTGTTATGGGCACTGGCGTGAGCCTGGTGGGCGACGCGGAGGTGCCTGCAGGTGAGCGGGCTGTTGTGTCTGCTGCAGCGAGGCCGTGGCTGCCGATTCGCATTGCTGTGTTCACGGATGACATCACCAACAGCAGCCGGCACTGCACTGCCGCGGGGCAGCCGCGGTCGGACTATGGTGGTGGGACTGTGACGTGCACCGCAGAGGACGTCCTTACGAAGGCGAAGAAGCAGACGCTGTTGGAGCTGCTGATCCCGTCTGCCGTGCAGCTGCACCGCGAGCGGTTGAATGTGCAGCGGGAGAGTGGCAACATCGTCGTGACACCTTCTGTCAAGGAAGAACCTTTCTGCGGCGATTTCAGCATCCCCGCGTCGCACATGACGACGGGTGTGCCTGACGCCGACTTTGTTTTGTATATCGCAGCGGGCCCTACGTCCGGTGATACTGTGCCCTGGGCGCTGACGTGCCAGGATTTTGTCAACGGCCGCCCGTCTGTGGGTGTGGTGAATGTCTCGCCCAAGTACATCTCTGCTGAACCAGTGACTGTGCGTATGATCGCACACGAGATGTTGCACGCGCTGGGTTTCAATGTTCATAAATTCAAAGCGCACAAGATGTTCTCGATGGTGAGCCTTCGAGGGAAGGGTGCGTCACCCGTGATCACCTCGGAGAATGTGGTGGCCAAGGTGCGTGCGCAGTACGGGTGCAACACGAGTGCCTTCATGGAACTGGAGGACGAGGGAGGTGAGGGCATCGCCTTTTCGCACTGGAAGCGCCGCAGCGCCAAGGACGAGCTGATGGCGGGTTTCAGGAGCGCCGGCATCTACTCTGCGATCACGATTGCGGCCATGGAGGATCTGGGCTACTACCGTGGCAACTACAGCAACGCGGAGCCGATGGCGTACGGGCAGAACGCCGGTTGCACCCTGGCCACGACCAAATGTGTGATCGATGGCGTGTCGCAGTTCCTAGATATTTTTTGTGAGACCCTCAAACGCGGCAGAGAGTGCACCACTGATCGCGGTGGGATGGGACGGTGCTCCATATTTTCACAGCTTTCACCTTTGCCCCCAGTGTACCGATACTTCAACGATGCGAATACGGGGGTGCCCTTCCTCAGATGGACTACTGCCCGTACATCGAGGAGTACGCTGACACGAAATGCTCAGTGAACGGACATCAACTCGCAGGTAGCGTGTACGGTGTCGCGTCGCGGTGTTTAGACACGTCAGGCGGTTTCTCTGTGAAGGGCAAGCACCAGCGGCAATATGGAATCTGTGCGGATGTGCTGTGCGACGTATCGTTCTACAGTGTCAAGGTGGCTGGGGCATCCCGCTTCTCGTTGTGCCCGCCTGGAGTGCGACTCGAGCTCGCGTCGATGAGCTCGTTGTTCACGGAGGGTACGCTGACGTGCCCCTCTTACGATTCCGTTTGTGCTGTAAAGGTGGACGCGGCGCTGTACGGCAAGTACGCTGCGCTCCTGGCCGACCACAGCGTTGGCCGTGTGCGGGCTTTCGCGATGGCAGTAGTGCCGGTGGCGGTGCTGCTTGCGGTGCTGCTGACGGCTTGATTGTTTCCGGTGTCGCGCACCGCTCCAGGCGAACCCTCCCGCGTACGTGGAGGACGTGTGCACGACGAGATGTTGTGCCGCCCCGCGGAGACGCGTGGGCGTGGCAGTGCCTCGACTAATAATGAAGAGTGTACTCTTTTATAACTGACACACCCCTCCCCCTTCCCCCCTTTCTTTCTTTGACTGTTTCGTTGTTGACAGGGCTGTGGCGCTGTGGGAGCGGGGGGTGGTGGGGGGTGGGTCGCCGCCGACGGCGTGCTACTCGCTGTGTGCGTGTGTTCTCCAGTGGGTGTGCGTGTGCGCGACCTGCGCTGCAATGGCCCCCCCCCCTCTCTCCTGCCTCTCTCTCTGTGTCCCTCCCTATTCTCTCCTCCTCCTTTTTTCTCTTTTACTATTCCCCCTTTTTCGGCTGCCCTTTTATCCCTATCCCCCCTCTCCCTCCCTCTCCCCCTCTCTTTGTTCCTATTCCCCGTGCCGCCATTGCGGTGTGCAGTTGACCGTCTTTTTCATTACCCCCGCGTGTCTCTGAGTTCGCCTGTTCATTTTATCACTATGGTTTCTTGACGAGTTGTTTGTGTGATTGTCGTACGTGAAGTACGATGGGTGGTGTGTCGTCGCGAGTTGAGCGCTTCTCTTTCGTGCCGTCCTCTCTAGCTTCCTCGACTCTTTCTCCTCTGCGCAGAAGGAGAGTTGGGTGTCCTGCGCGCTTGGACATGCTCGTGCACGCCACTGCCTTGCTGGAGGCACAGAGGGACTCGCCGCGGATGCGTGTGGGGCGATGCAGGCTCCACTCGGTCTCCTCCACCCGTGGCGCGGACTCGAGGGGATGCGGCGTGCCTAGGCAGCGACCCACCCGCGTCACTGAGCGCCAGGCCACACTGCCGTCGGCGACGCCTGTGGGTTGCGTGTGTATGGAAGGTATGCATGGCGTCGAGAGCTGCCCTGGAGAACCCGACCAATGGTGAGTGTAAGTATGAGGTGACGCGTGCGAGTGCACCCCGCATGGCTGTCTATGTGTGTGTGTGTGTGTGTGTGTCTGTATCGCAGATTCGATGTGTGTGCTGATTGTTTTTTTTTCTCCCCCATTATCCCTTTTGTTGTTTTAGGTGTTCTCGCATAGTCGCATATTTTCTGTTCTCCCGCCTCAGAAGTACTCCCACCCCCTCTTTCATCCCCTCTTTCACCCCATGTCCACTTCTTCCTCCCCTCTTCTTCCCCCTTGCGCCCGATCACTGCATTGTGGCTGTCTGTTTCTTTTCAACGCAGCTGAGCGCTAACTGCGGTTTTTTTCTCATGCCTGTGCATGTTGTAACACGCTCGCACCACCTGTCCCATGTGGTGTGCTGCAGCAGCGCTTGTGCTGCGTGTGGCGGGTCCTGCGTGATGCGCTGCGCGTGCGCGATGGGCATGTCGTACCTGTCGGGGCATGTGTGGCGCCGCGCCTGCGATGCCGCTTCCGTTGCTTATTGCTCTCGCCGCACCTGGTGCAGGCGCTGTGTGGAGGCGCTGTGTAGCTGGACCCCGCCCGTCTCTCCCCCTACTGGCCGCTGATTGCGTTGCGCGCTGTACTTCCGCATATCTTCTCCCTCCGTGACTTGTCTCTCTTCCCTCTGCCGCCTGCGGACTCACGCTGTCTGACTCCGCGCCACTGCGCCATTACTTTATAACCGTTGCCCGTCGACATCTGTGCAACACGCACACACACACCCACATATATATATATATATATACATGAGCTACGA
This sequence comes from Porcisia hertigi, assembly GCF_017918235.1. Classification (NCBI taxonomy): domain Eukaryota; phylum Euglenozoa; class Kinetoplastea; order Trypanosomatida; family Trypanosomatidae; genus Porcisia; species Porcisia hertigi. The sequence goes on along the minus strand of NC_090587.1, from coordinate 374,790 downwards.
GCGGTGGAATCATCTGCGGCCGATCAGCCCAGACGCCAATTGTGTCCTCCCTACGCGTTGACCGACGCGTTGTCACCCGATTGTGTGCCCGACACGGACGTCTGTGATTGCCGTGGACGCGTTCTTCTTACGCCGTTGTTAGTGCGCCTCAAAGCGTCTTTTCTCCTCCCCCCCGCTGCTGCGACCACCTTCTGCTCTTTGATTCTCGCCTCTATTGGTGCTCTCCGCTGCTGCTCCGGCCTCCCTGCGTGCGTGCGTGTGTGCGTGCCGTTGCCGGGGTGAGTCTTCCCTCTCTCTTTTTATTTGTGTGCCGGACTCGCGACGACCGCGGGCGGCGGGGGGGGGTGTCCTCTCTCCTGCCTGGATCTCTGTTTTTTTCTCCAGTCGCGGTAGTTCTGTCGGCGGGGACTGTGTCGTCGATGCGCGTGTCTGTACGCTGCGCGGCGGTGAGGGCGGGGCTGGTGGCAGCTGCTGTGGTGCTGCTGTGTGCTGGGGCAGGCGCTGGTGGCGCTGGCTCAGCTCAGCTGCCTGTCGTCGCCGATCGACTTCGCTGCGGGTTCGACGAGATGCAGGCGCGTGTTATGGGCACTGGCGTGAGCCTGGTGGGCGACGCGGAGGTGCCTGCAGGTGAGCGGGCTGTTGTGTCTGCTGCAGCGAGGCCGTGGCTGCCGATTCGCATTGCTGTGTTCACGGATGACATCACCAACAGCAGCCGGCACTGCACTGCCGCGGGGCAGCCGCGGTCGGACTATGGTGGTGGGACTGTGACGTGCACCGCAGAGGACGTCCTTACGAAGGCGAAGAAGCAGACGCTGTTGGAGCTGCTGATCCCGTCTGCCGTGCAGCTGCACCGCGAGCGGTTGAATGTGCAGCGGGAGAGTGGCAACATCGTCGTGACACCTTCTGTCAAGGAAGAACCTTTCTGCGGCGATTTCAGCATCCCCGCGTCGCACATGACGACGGGTGTGCCTGACGCCGACTTTGTTTTGTATATCGCAGCGGGCCCTACGTCCGGTGATACTGTGCCCTGGGCGCTGACGTGCCAGGATTTTGTCAACGGCCGCCCGTCTGTGGGTGTGGTGAATGTCTCGCCCAAGTACATCTCTGCTGAACCAGTGACTGTGCGTATGATCGCACACGAGATGTTGCACGCGCTGGGTTTCAATGTTCATAAATTCAAAGCGCACAAGATGTTCTCGATGGTGAGCCTTCGAGGGAAGGGTGCGTCACCCGTGATCACCTCGGAGAATGTGGTGGCCAAGGTGCGTGCGCAGTACGGGTGCAACACGAGTGCCTTCATGGAACTGGAGGACGAGGGAGGTGAGGGCATCGCCTTTTCGCACTGGAAGCGCCGCAGCGCCAAGGACGAGCTGATGGCGGGTTTCAGGAGCGCCGGCATCTACTCTGCGATCACGATTGCGGCCATGGAGGATCTGGGCTACTACCGTGGCAACTACAGCAACGCGGAGCCGATGGCGTACGGGCAGAACGCCGGTTGCACCCTGGCCACGACCAAATGTGTGATCGATGGCGTGTCGCAGTTCCTAGATATTTTTTGTGAGACCCTCAAACGCGGCAGAGAGTGCACCACTGATCGCGGTGGGATGGGACGGTGCTCCATATTTTCACAGCTTTCACCTTTGCCCCCAGTGTACCGATACTTCAACGATGCGAATACGGGGGTGCCCTTCCTCAGATGGACTACTGCCCGTACATCGAGGAGTACGCTGACACGAAATGCTCAGTGAACGGACATCAACTCGCAGGTAGCGTGTACGGTGTCGCGTCGCGGTGTTTAGACACGTCAGGCGGTTTCTCTGTGAAGGGCAAGCACCAGCGGCAATATGGAATCTGTGCGGATGTGCTGTGCGACGTATCGTTCTACAGTGTCAAGGTGGCTGGGGCATCCCGCTTCTCGTTGTGCCCGCCTGGAGTGCGACTCGAGCTCGCGTCGATGAGCTCGTTGTTCACGGAGGGTACGCTGACGTGCCCCTCTTACGATTCCGTTTGTGCTGTAAAGGTGGACGCGGCGCTGTACGGCAAGTACGCTGCGCTCCTGGCTGACCACAGCGTTGGCCGTGTGCGGGCTTTCGCGATGGCAGTAGTGCCGGTGGCGGTGCTGCTTGCGGTGCTGCTGACGGCTTGATTGTTTCCGGTGTCGCGCACCGCTCCAGGCGAACCCTCCCGCGTACGTGGAGGACGTGTGCACGACGAGATGTTGTGCCGCCCCGCGGAGACGCGTGGGCGTGGCAGTGCCTCGACTAATAATGAAGAGTGTACTCTTTTATAACTGACACACCCCTCCCCCTTCCCCCCTTTCTTTCTTTGACTGTTTCGTTGTTGACAGGGCTGTGGCGCCGTGGGAGCGGGGGTGGTGGGGGTGGGTCGCCGCCGACGGCGTGCTACTCGCTGTGTGCGTGTGTTCTCCAGTGGGTGTGCGTGTGCGCGACCTGCGCTGCAATGGCCCCCCCCCCTCTCTCCTGCCTCTCTCTCTGTGTCCCTCCCTATTCTCTCCTCCTCCTTTTTTCTCTTTTACTATTCCCCCTTTTTCGGCTGCCCTTTTATCCCTATCCCCCCTCTCCCTCCCTCTCCCCCTCTCTTTGTTCCTATTCCCCGTGCGGCCATTGCGGTGTGCAGTTGACCGTCTTTTTCATTACCCCCGCGTGTCCCTGACTTAGCCTGTTCATTTTATCACTATGGTTTCTTGACGAGTTGTTTGTGTGATTGTCGTACGTGAAGTACGATGGGTGGTGTGTCGTCGCGAGTTGAGCGCTTCTCTTTCGTGCCGTCCTCTCTAGCTTCCTCGACTCTTTCTCCTCTGCGCAGAAGGAGAGTTGGGTGTCCTGTGCGCTTGGGCATGCTTGTGCACGCCACTGCCTTGCTGGAGGCACAGAGGGACTCGCCGCGGATGCGTGTGGGGCGATGCAGGCTCCACTCGGTCTCCTCCACCCGTGGCGCGGACTCGAGGGGATGCGGCGTGCCTAGGCAGCGACCCACCCGCGTCACTGAGCGCCAGGCCACACTGCCGTCGGCGACGCCTGTGGGTTGCGTGTGTATGGAAGGTATGCATGGCGTCGAGAGCTGCCCTGGAGAATCCGACCAATGGTGAGTGTAAGTATGAGGTGACGCGTGCGAGTGCACCCCGCATGGCTGTCTTTGTGTGTGTGTGTGTGTGTGTGTCTGTATCGCAGATTCGATGTGTGTGCTGATTGTTTTTTTTTTCTCCCCCATTATCCCTTTTGTTGTTTTAGGTGTTCTCGCATAGTCGCATATTTTCTGTTCTCCCGCCTCAGAAGTACTCCCACCCCCTCTTTCCCCCCATGTCCACTTCTTCCTCCCCTCTTCTTCCCCCTTGCGCCCGATGACTGCATTGTGGCTGTCTGTTTCTTCTCAACGCGGCTGAGCGCTAACTGCAGTTTTTTTTCCCATGCCTGTGCATGTTGTAACACGCTCGCACCACCTGTCCCATGTGGTGTGCTGCAGCAGCGGTTGTGCTGCGTGTGGCGGGTCCTGTGTGATGCGCTGCGCGTGCGCGATGGGCATGTCGTACCTGTCGGGGCATGTGTGGCGCCGCGCCTGCGATGCCGCTTCCGTTGCTTATTGCTCTCGCCGCACCTGGTGCAGGCGCTATGTGGAGGCGCTGTGTAGCTGGACCCCGCCCGTCTCTCCCCCTACTGGCCGCTGATTGCGTTGCGCGCTGTACTTCCGCATATCTTCTCCCTCCGTGACTTGTCTCTCTTCCCTCTGCCGCCTGCGGACTCACGCTGTCTGACTCCGCGCCACTGCGCCATTACTTTATAACCGTTGCCCGTCGACATCTGTGCAACACGCACACACACACCCACATATATATATATATATATACATGAGCTACGAGCGGTGGAATCATCTGCGGCCGATCAGCCCAGACGCCAATTGTGTCCTCCCTACGCGTTGACCGACGCGTTGTCACCCGATTGTGTGCCCGACACGGACGTCTGTGATTGCCGTGGACGCGTTCTTCTTACGCCGTTGTTAGTGCGCCTCAAAGCGTCTTTTCTCCTCCCCCCCGCTGCTGCGACCACCTTCTGCTCTTTGATTCTCGCCTCTATTGGTGCTCTCCGCTGCTGCTCCGGCCTCCCTGCGTGCGTGCCGTTGCCGGGGTGAGTCTTCCCTCTCTCTTTATTTGTGTGCCGGACTCGCGACGACCGCGGGCAGCGGGGGGTGTCCTCTCTCCTGCCTGGATCTCTGTTTTTTTCTCCAGTCGCGGTAGTTGTGTCGGCGGGGACTGTGTCGTCGATGCGCGTGTCTGTACGCTGCGCGGCGGTGAGGGCGGGGCTGGTGGCAGCTGCTGTGGTGCTGCTGTGTGCTGGGGCAGGCGCTGGTGGCGCTGGCTCAGCTCAGCTGCCTGTCGTCGCCGATCGACTTCGCTGCGGGTTCGACGAGATGCAGGCGCGTGTTATGGGCACTGGCGTGAGCCTGGTGGGCGACGCGGAGGTGCCTGCAGGTGAGCGGGCTGTTGTGTCTGCTGCAGCGAGGCCGTGGCTGCCGATTCGCATTGCTGTGTTCACGGATGACATCACCAACAGCAGCCGGCACTGCACTGCCGCGGGGCAGCCGCGGTCGGACTATGGTGGTGGGACTGTGACGTGCACCGCAGAGGACGTCCTTACGAAGGCGAAGAAGCAGACGCTGTTGGAGCTGCTGATCCCGTCTGCCGTGCAGCTGCACCGCGAGCGGTTGAATGTGCAGCGGGAGAGTGGCAACATCGTCGTGACACCTTCTGTCAAGGAAGAACCTTTCTGCGGCGATTTCAGCATCCCCGCGTCGCACATGACGACGGGTGTGCCTGACGCCGACTTTGTTTTGTATATCGCAGCGGGCCCTACGTCCGGTGATACTGTGCCCTGGGCGCTGACGTGCCAGGATTTTGTCAACGGCCGCCCGTCTGTGGGTGTGGTGAATGTCTCGCCCAAGTACATCTCTGCTGAACCAGTGACTGTGCGTATGATCGCACACGAGATGTTGCACGCGCTGGGTTTCAATGTTCATAAATTCAAAGCGCACAAGATGTTCTCGATGGTGAGCCTTCGAGGGAAGGGTGCGTCACCCGTGATCACCTCGGAGAATGTGGTGGCCAAGGTGCGTGCGCAGTACGGGTGCAGCACGAGTGCCTTCATGGAGCTGGAGGACGAGGGAGGTGAGGGCATCGCCTTTTCGCACTGGAAGCGCCGCAGCGCCAAGGACGAGCTGATGGCGGGTTTCAGGAGCGCCGGCATCTACTCTGCGATCACGATTGCGGCCATGGAGGATCTGGGCTACTACCGTGGCAACTACAGCAACGCGGAGCCGATGGCGTACGGGCAGAACGCCGGTTGCACCCTGGCCACGACCAAATGTGTGATCGATGGCGTGTCGCAGTTCCTAGATATTTTTTGTGAGACCCTCAAACGCGGCAGAGAGTGCACCACTGATCGCGGTGGGATGGGACGGTGCTCCATATTTTCACAGCTTTCACCTTTGCCCCCAGTGTACCGATACTTCAACGATGCGAATACGGGGGGTGCCCTTCCTCAGATGGACCACTGCCCGTACATCGAGGAGTACGCTGACACGAAATGCTCAGTGAACGGACATCAACTCGCAGGTAGCGTGTACGGTGTCGCGTCGCGGTGTTTAGACACGTCAGGCGGTTTCTCTGTGAAGGGCAAGCACCAGCGGCAATATGGAATCTGTGCGGATGTGCTGTGCGACGTATCGTTCTACAGTGTCAAGGTGGCTGGTGCGTCCCGCTTCTCGTTGTGCCCGCCTGGAGTGCGACTCGAGCTCGCGTCGATGAGCTCGTTGTTCACGGAGGGTACGCTGACGTGCCCCTCTTACGACTCCGTGTGTGCTGTAAAGCTGGACGCGGCGCTGTACGGCAAGTACGCTGCGCTCCTGGCTGACCACAGTGTTGGCCGTGTGCGGGCTTTCGCGATGGCACTAGTGCCGGTGGCGGTGCTGCTTGCGGTGCTGCTGACGGCTTGATTGTTTCCGGTGTCGCGCACCGCTCCAGGCGAACCCTCCCGCGTACGTGGAGGACGTGTGCACGACGAGATGTTGTGCCGCCCCGCGGAGACGCGTGGGCGTGGCAGTGCCTCGACTAATAATGAAGAGTGTACTCTTTTATAACTGACACACCCCTCCCCCTTTCCCCCTTTCTTTCTTTGACTGTTCCGTTGTTGACAGGGCTGTGGCGCCGTGGGAGCGGGTGGTGGGGGTGGGGGGTGGGTCGCCGCCAACGGCGTGCTACTCGCTGTGTGCGTGTGCTCTTCAGTGGGTGTGCGTGTGCGCGACCTGCGCTGCAATGGCCCCCCTGCCTCTCTCTCTGTGTCCCTCCCTATTTCCTCCTCCTCCTTTTTTCTTTTTTACTATTCCCCCTTTTTCGGCTGCCCTTTTATCCCTATCCCCCCTCTCCCTCCCTCTCCCCCTCTCTTTGTTCCTATTCCCCGTGCCGCCATTGCGGTGTGCAGTTGACCGTCTTTTTCATTACCCCCGCGTGTCCCTGACTTAGCCTGTTCATTTTATCACTATGGTTTCTTGACGAGTTGTTTGTGTGATTGTCGTACGTGAAGTACGATGGGTGCTGTGTCGTCGCGAGTTGAGCGCTTCTCTTTCGTGCCGTCCTCTCTAGCTTCCTCGACTCTTTCTCCTCTGCGCAGAAGGAGAGTTGGGTGTCCTGCGCGCTTGGACATGCTCGTGCACGCCACTGCCTTGCTGGAGGCACAGAGGGACTCGCCGCGGATGCGTGTGGGGCGATGCAGGCTCCACTCGGTCTCCTCCACCCGTGGCGCGGACTCGAGGGGATGCGGCGTGCCTAGGCAGCGACCCACCCGCGTCACTGAGCGCCAGGCCACACTGCCGTCGGCGACGCCTGTGGGTTGCGTGTGTATGGAAGGTATGCATGGCGTCGAGAGCTGCCCTGGAGAATCCGACCAATGGTGAGTGTAAGTATGAGGTGACGCGTGCGAGTGCACCCCGCATGGCTGTCTTTGTGTGTGTGTGTGTGTGTGTGTGTCTGTATCGCAGATTCGATGTGTGTGCTGATTGTTTTTTTTTTCTCCCCCATTATCCCTTTTGTTGTTTTAGGTGTTCTCGCATAGTCGCATATTTTCTGTTCTCCCGCCTCAGAAGTACTCCCACCCCCTCTTTCCCCCCATGTCCACTTCTTCCTCCCCTCTTCTTCCCCCTTGCGCCCGATGACTGCATTGTGGCTGTCTGTTTCTTCTCAACGCGGCTGAGCGCTAACTGCAGTTTTTTTTCCCATGCCTGTGCATGTTGTAACACGCTCGCACCACCTGTCCCATGTGGTGTGCTGCAGCAGCGGTTGTGCTGCGTGTGGCGGGTCCTGTGTGATGCGCTGCGCGTGCGCGATGGGCATGTCGTACCTGTCGGGGCATGTGTGGCGCCGCGCCTGCGATGCCGCTTCCGTTGCTTATTGCTCTCGCCGCACCTGGTGCAGGCGCTATGTGGAGGCGCTGTGTAGCTGGACCCCGCCCGTCTCTCCCCCCTACTGGCCGCTGATTGCGTTGCGCGCTGTACTTCCGCATATCTTCTCCCTCCGTGACTTGTCTCTCTTCCCTCTGCCGCCTGCGGACTCACGCTGTCTGACTCCGCGCCACTGCGCCATTACTTTATAACCGTTGCCCGTCGACATCTGTGCAACACGCACACACACACCCACATATATATATATATATATACATGAGCTACGAGCGGTGGAATCATCTGCGGCCGATCAGCCCAGACGCCAATTGTGTCCTCCCTACGCGTTGACCGACGCGTTGTCACCCGATTGTGTGCCCGACACGGACGTCTGTGATTGCCGTGGACGCGTTCTTCTTACGCCGTTGTTAGTGCGCCTCAAAGCGTCTTTTCTCCTCCCCCCCGCTGCTGCGACCACCTTCTGCTCTTTGATTCTCGCCTCTATTGGTGCTCTCCGCTGCTGCTCCGGCCTCCCTGCGTGCGTGCCGTTGCCGGGGTGAGTCTTCCCTCTCTCTTTATTTGTGTGCCGGACTCGCGACGACCGCGGGCGGCGGGGGGGGTGTCCTCTCTCCTGCCTGGATCTCTGTTTTTTTCTCCAGTCGCGGTAGTTGTGTCGGCGGGGACTGTGTCGTCGATGCGCGTGTCTGTACGCTGCGCGGCGGTGAGGGCGGGGCTGGTGGCAGCTGCTGTGGTGCTGCTGTGTGCTGGGGCAGGCGCTGGTGGCGCTGGCTCAGCTCAGCTGCCTGTCGTCGCCGATCGACTTCGCTGCGGGTTCGACGAGATGCAGGCGCGTGTTATGGGCACTGGCGTGAGCCTGGTGGGCGACGCGGAGGTGCCTGCAGGTGAGCGGGCTGTTGTGTCTGCTGCAGCGAGGCCGTGGCTGCCGATTCGCATTGCTGTGTTCACGGATGACATCACCAACAGCAGCCGGCACTGCACTGCCGCGGGGCAGCCGCGGTCGGACTATGGTGGTGGGACTGTGACGTGCACCGCAGAGGACGTCCTTACGAAGGCGAAGAAGCAGACGCTGTTGGAGCTGCTGATCCCGTCTGCCGTGCAGCTGCACCGCGAGCGGTTGAATGTGCAGCGGGAGAGTGGCAACATCGTCGTGACACCTTCTGTCAAGGAAGAACCTTTCTGCGGCGATTTCAGCATCCCCGCGTCGCACATGACGACGGGTGTGCCTGACGCCGACTTTGTTTTGTATATCGCAGCGGGCCCTACGTCCGGTGATACTGTGCCCTGGGCGCTGACGTGCCAGGATTTTGTCAACGGCCGCCCGTCTGTGGGTGTGGTGAATGTCTCGCCCAAGTACATCTCTGCTGAACCAGTGACTGTGCGTATGATCGCACACGAGATGTTGCACGCGCTGGGTTTCAATGTTCATAGATTCAAAGCGCACATGATGTTCTCTATGGTGAGTCTGCGAGGGAAGGGCGAGTCACCGGTGATCACCTCGGAGAATGTGGTGGCCAAGGTGCGTGCGCAGTACGGGTGCAGCACGAGTGCCTTCATGGAGCTGGAAGGGGACAAGGGCATCGCCTTTTCACACTGGAAGCGCCGCAACGCCAAGGATGAGCTGATGGCGGGTTTCAGGAGCGCTGGCATTTACTCTGCGATCACGATTGCGGCCATGGAGGACCTGGGCTACTACCGTGGCAACTACAGCAACGCGGAGCCGATGGCGTACGGGCAGAACGCCGGTTGCACCCTGGCCACGACCAAATGTGTGATCGATGGCGTGTCGCAGTTCCTAGATATTTTTTGTGAGACCCTCAAACGCGGCAGAGAGTGCACCACTGATCGCGGTGGGATGGGACGGTGCTCCATATTTTCACAGCTTTCACCTTTGCCCCCAGTGTACCGATACTTCAACGATGCGAATACGGGGGTGCCCTTCCTCAGATGGACTACTGCCCGTACATCGAGGAGTACGCTGACACGAAATGCTCAGTGAACGGACATCAACTCGCAGGTAGCGTGTACGGTGTCGCGTCGCGGTGTTTAGACACGTCAGGCGGTTTCTCTGTGAAGGGCAAGCACCAGCGGCAATATGGAATCTGTGCGGATGTGCTGTGCGACGTATCGTTCTACAGTGTCAAGGTGGCTGGGGCATCCCGCTTCTCGTTGTGCCCGCCTGGAGTGCGACTCGAGCTCGCGTCGATGAGCTCGTTGTTCACGGAGGGTACGCTGACGTGCCCCTCTTACGATTCCGTTTGTGCTGTAAAGGTGGACGCGGCGCTGTACGGCAAGTACGCTGCGCTCCTGGCCGACCACAGCGTTGGCCGTGTGCGGGCTTTCGCGATGGCAGTAGTGCCGGTGGCGGTGCTGCTTGCGGTGCTGCTGACGGCTTGATTGTTTCCGGTGTCGCGCACCGCTCCAGGCGAACCCTCCCGCGTACGTGGAGGACGTGTGCACGACGAGATGTTGTGCCGCCCCGCGGAGACGCGTGGGCGTGGCAGTGCCTCGACTAATAATGAAGAGTGTACTCTTTTATAACTGACACACCCCTCCCCTTTCCCCCTTTCTTTCTTTGACTGTTTCGTTGTTGACAGGGCTGTGGCGCCGTGGGAGCGGGGGTGGTGGGGGGTGGGTCGCCGCTGACGGCGTGCTACTCGCTGTGTGCGTGTGTTCTTCAGTGGGTGTGCGTGTGCGCGACCTGCGCTGCAATGGCCCCCCTCTCTCCTGCCTCTCTCTCTGTGTCCCTCCCTATTCTCTCCTCCTCCTTTTTCTCTTTTACTATTCCCCCTTTTTCAGCTGCCCCTTTATCCCTATCCCCCTCTCCCTCCCATCTTCCCCTCTCTTTGTTCCTATTCCCCGTGCCGCCATTGCGGTGTGCAGTTGACCGTCTTTTTCATTACCCCCGCGTGTCCCTGACTTCGCCTGTTCATTTTATCACTATGGTTTCTTGACGAGTTGTTTGTGTGATTGTCGTACGTGAAGTACGATGGGTGCTGTGTCGTCGCGGGTGGAGCTGCTCTCTCTCTCGTGCCGTCCTCTCTAGCTTCCTCGACTCTTTCTCCTCTGCGCAGAAGGAGAGTTGGGTGTCCTGCGCGCTTGGACATGCTTGTGCACGCCACTGCCTTGCTGGAGGCACTGAGGGACTCGCCGCGGATGCGTGTGGGGCGATGCAGGCTCCACTCGGTCTCCTCCACCCGTGGCGCGGACTCGAGGGGATGCGGCGTGCCTAGGCAGCGACCCACCCGCGTCACTGAGCGCCAGGCCACACTGCCGTCGGCGACGCCTGTGGGTTGCGTGTGTATGGAAGGTATGCATGGCGTCGAGAGCTGCCCTGGAGAACCCGACCAATGGTGAGTGTAAGTATGAGGTGACGCGTGCGAGTGCACCCGCATGGCTGTCTATGTGCTGTGTGTGTGTGTGTGTCTGTATCGCAGATTTGATGTGTGTGCTGATTGTTTTTTTTCTCCCCCATTATCCCTTTTGTTGTTTTAGGTGTTCTCGCATTGCCGCATATTTTCTATTCTCCCACCTCACAAGTACTCCCACCCCCTCTTTCATCCCCTCTTTCCCCCCATGTCCACTTCTTCCTCCCCTCTTCTTCCCCCTTGCGCCCGATCACTGCATTGTGGCTGTCTGTTTCTTTTCAACGCAGCTGAGCGCTAACTGCGGTTTTTTTCTCATGCCTGTGCATGTTGTAACACGCTCGCACCACCTGTCCCATGTGGTGTGCTGCAGCAGCGCTTGTGCTGCGTGTGGCGGGTCCTGCGTGATGCGCTGCGCGTGCGCGATGGGCATGTCGTACCTGTCGGGGCATGTGTGGCGCCGCGCCTGCGATGCCGCTTCCGTTGCTTATTGCTCTCGCCGCACCTGGTGCAGGCGCTGTGTGGAGGCGCTGTGTAGCTGGACCCCGCCCGTCTCTCCCCCTACTGGCCGCTGATTGCGTTGCGCGCTGTACTTCCGCATATCTTCTCCCTCTGTGACTTGTCTCTCTTCCCTCTGCCGCCTGCGGACTCACGCTGTCTGACTCCGCGCCACTGCGCCATTACTTTATAACCGTTACCCGTCGACATCTGTGCAACACGCACACACACACACGCACATACATATACATATACACGAGCTACGAGCGGTGGAATCATCTGCGGCCGATCAGCCCAGACGCCAACTGTGTCCTCCCTACGCGTTGACCGACGCGTTGTCACCCGATTGTGTGCCCGACACGGACGTCTGTGATTGCCGTGGACGCGTTCTTCTTACGCCGTTGTTAGTGCGCCTCAAAGCGTCTTTTCTCCTCCCCCCCGCTGCTGCGACCACCTTCTGCTCTTTGGTTCTCGCCTCTATTGGTGCTCTCCGCTGCTGCTCCGGCCTCCCTGCGTGCGTGCGTGTGTGCGTATCGTTGCCGGGGTGAGTCTTCCCTCTCTCTTTATTTGTGTGCCGGACTCGCGACGACCGCGGGCGGCGGGGGGGTGTCCTCTCTCCTGCCTGGATCTCTGTTTTTTTCTCCAGTCGCGGTAGTTGTGTCGGCGGGGACTGTGTCGTCGATGCGCGGGTCTGTACGCTGCGTGGCGGTGAGGGCGGGGCTGGTGGCAGCTGCTGTGGTGCTGCTGTGTGCTGGGGCAGGCGCTGGTGGCGCTGGCTCAGCTCAGCTGCCTGTCGTCGCCGATCGACGTCGCTGCGGGTTTGACGAGATGCAGGCGCGTGTTATGGGCACTGGCGTGAGCCTGGTGAGCAACGCGGAGGTGCCTGCAGGTGAGCGGGCTGTTGTGTCTGCTGCAGCGAGGCCGTGGCTGCCGATTCGCATTGCTGTGTTCACGGATGACATCACCAACAGCAGCCGGCACTGCACTGCCGCGGGGCAGACGCGGTCGGACTATGGTGGTGGGACTGTGACGTGCACCGCAGAGGACGTCCTTACGAAGGCGAAGAAGCAGACGCTGTTGGAGCTGCTGATCCCGTCTGCCGTGCAGCTGCACCGCGAGCGGTTGAGTGTGCAGCGGGAGGGTAGCAGGGTTCTACTCAGGAGGTGCGTGAAGAGGCACCCGATCTGTGGCCAGTTCAGTATTCCTGCGTCGCACATGACGACGGGTGTGCCTGACGCCGACTTTGTCTTTTACATTTCTGGGGGACCGACCTCAGGTGACACCACCGCGTGGGCCAGAGGTTGCCAGTACTTTGTCAACGGCCGCCCGTCTGTGGGTGTGTGTAATCTGTCGCCAAAGTACATTACTCCCAATCCCCAGACTGTACGTGTAGTCGCGCATGAGTTGATGCACGCGCTGGGCTTCAATGTTCATAGATTCAAAGCGCACAAGATGTTCTCGGTGGTGAGTCTGCGAGGGAAGGGTGCGTCACCCGTGATCACCTCGGAGAATGTGGTGGCCAAGGTGCGTGCGCAGTACGGGTGCAACACGAGTGCCTTCATGGAGCTGGAGGATGCACAACGGAAAGGCACAGCCCGTTCTCACTGGAAGCGCCGCAGCGCCAAGGACGAGCTGATGGCGAGTGTCAGCGGCGCCGGCATCTACTCTGCGATCACGATTGCGGCCATGGAGGATCTGGGCTACTACCGTGGCAACTACAGCAACGCGGAGCCGATGGCGTACGGGCAGAACGCCGGTTGCACCCTGGCCACGAGCAAATGTGTGATGAATGGCGTGTCGCAGTTCCCTGAGATGTTCTGCGACGAGGTGAATCTGGATATGAGATGCAGCACTGATCGTGTCGGTATGGGGCGGTGCCGGATCTCCACCATCTCAACAGAATTGCCAGCATATTTCCAGTATTTCCGAAACTCGAGAGATGTTGGATCAGATGCGCTGATGGACTTTTGTCCCGAGGTAGAGGTGCATCACAAGACCACTTGCATAGTGAATGGAAAGACATTATCTGGCGGACTGTACGGGATCACCTCACGGTGTCTGGACACATCCAGGGGCTTCTATGTAGATAAAAGGTGGCAGTGGCAATACGGCATCTGTGCTGATATCCAGTGCGGCATCAGCACATACAGCGTCAGGGTGGTTGGGTCGTCAGCTTTCACAGCGTGCCGGCCGGGCACTGTTCTTCCATTGAGGTCACTCAGCTCCGTTTTCTCCGGAGGGAGTCTGACATGCCCTTCTTACGCCTCTGTGTGTGCCGTAAAGGTGGACGCGGCGCTGTATGGCAAGTACGCTGCGCTCCTGGCTGACCACAGTGTTGGCCGTGTGCGGGCTTTCGCGATGGCAGTAGTGCCGGTGGCGGTGCTGCTGGCGGTGCTGCTGACGGCTTGATTGTTTCCGGTGTGCGCACAGCGGAGGCCTCGCACACGCGCGTATGTGGGGGACATGTGCGATTTTTATATCCCGCGCTGTTCCCCGCATTTGTGAACAGATGCCAGCGATGCTGACGAGGTGGCTAATAAGTAAACTAATCGTGCATAATCCCCTCCCCTCCCCTCCCCCTTCCTCCCCCTTTTCGATCTTTTTTCTTTTTCATTTCTGTTCTTTAAACACACGCTGGTTTGGCTGTGATGACTGGTGAGGGCCCGGTGCTGACGGTGTGCTACCCACTATTTCGGGTGTGCCCACGCGTGCGTGTCACTGCAGGGCGTGTGCGTGGGCCCTCCTTTATCGCCCCTTATTGGATATCCCCGTCCCCCTTTCATCGCACACACTGCGTGCGTGCATTTTCTGTTGTTCCTCCAATTGCAGCGTCTTTTTGACCTTTTCTTCTGTAATCCATGACTCCCTTTGTATCGTTTCTGTTTTTCCGGGGAGGCGATTGTCGATGGTGAAATACTGTGGGGCAACGTGCTGTCCAGCGTGGAGCGCTTCTCTCGTCTTGCGCTCTTGTCCCCTGCCACCCCTCTCGGAATGACATCAAAGGGGACGGCGGACTATGACAGCGACCCACCTGCCCCACCGACTGGCAGGCCACACGGCTGTCGGCGACTCCCTTGGGGCCGCGTGTGTGTGGCATGCATGCACGGCGTCGAGAGGTGCCCAGAGAGCCCGAGCGATGGTCGAGTGAGGTGCGAGGTGACGCGCGCGAGTGCACAGCGGTATGGTCGTGTGTGTGTCTGTGTGTGTGGATTCATGCATATGTGTCTGCCCCGCGCATACGGCATCCCTGAGGTACGGCCAGGTGTGAAGGGGAGTAGATGAGCTGCAGCGATGCCGGCGGACAGTGAGAAACATGTGCTGAGCGCCGCCGCGGTGCGCCTGCGTGCTGCACTGAGCGAAGCTGGCATGCCATGAGGGCTGAATACAGGGTGTACGGTGGCCCGAGAGGCAAGCGCTCGATGCCTCTACGGTGTGAGCTGTACCGCCAGTTCGGGCAGCCGAGACGGTTGGTGGGAGTCAACGTGTTTGTGGCTGCCATGCACGAGAGGCAGAGACAAGCGACTGCTCTGTGGGTTTCTGTGTGCGCGCCGAGTGGTTTCTGGCGCAGGGGACAGCGATAGGTGGAGGTGAATATGTATACGTTTATCTTTTTGTTCTCCCTGCGCATCCAGCTATGTACAGATGGTGACACGCTGCACGGGTTGTGGAGGTGGACCTCGCACAGGTATGTGGTGGTGGTAGTGCGTTTTGCGAGCTCGGCAGCTGCACGGAGCTGTTGGCTGCCTTGCCTTCTGATGCTAGTGGTGATGCCTGCGCTGTGACGAGCCTGCCAGTGTTTCTGTAGTGCGCGGCGTAGAGGCGTGCGCTGGATGGTCGCCCATGGTCAACGCAGGCTTGGAGTTGGGTCCAGAGAGTGCTGTGCTGGGCTTTATCTTGGCGAGTGTCGCAACGTGTCGCTACACCCACTCATGTGTGGAGGTCACCTCACCCTGGTCTTTTTCGTCTTAACTGTGTTGCTTGTTGTTGTGTTTTTTTTGTCTTCCCGCTCCCCTGATTTCGGCTGCTTTCGTTTGCCCGTGTGTGTGACGTCGGCGTGACCAATTATCAATCTTCATCAGCGGCATATGATGATTGGAGGCACGCACGCCGCGACGCAGTGCTCCCTGTACCTGGTGCATGCGTTCGCCTGCGGGGTTGCGTGTCTGCATCCGCCCCTCCCCCCTCCTCCCTCCCTTTGTATCTCTTGCTCTCCAAGATGACCATTCCTTGCATTGTCGGTCACTGGAGATCTTTCCCCTGGCGCGTAGAAGGGTGGGCCCCAGTGTAGGCAATCGCACCCGGCCAAAGATGTGGTGTGCGGCAGAGAGGCCTTGCGTCACTCTGAACCAAGAGAGATAGGAGTTGCTAGCTTACTGATCGTCTCTGTCCTTCCCCACCTTTGTTGTTGTCCGTGGATGTCCATGTTAGTGTGTGTGTGTGGCTCCTATTCGTGGCTTCCTTTTCACATTTTCGACTCGCATTCTGCCCCGGGAACATCTAGCGCATCACGCCCCCTCCCCGCGCCCTTTGACACTCACGGAGCTGTTCGCTGCTGCGCGTGTCCTCGCCATGCCTGGAGGTCGCAATGCGCAGCTGGAGGAGCTGCGGCGGCAGTTCCCCTTAACGTCTGTCGTTGTCGAGAGCGCAGAGGAGACGGTGCTGAAAGTGGATCATGCTCTGCGCATCAGCCCCACGACCGAGTATGCCCTGTCCCTGCACGTTGAGCTGCCGTCGACGTTCCCAAATGCGGCACCGCGAGCGACAATGCCGTACTGCTGCCACGAGGTGCCGATAACGCCTCCCGGCCTCAGCCCCTCCGAGGCGCTTGCGTACCAGTGGAGCAGCACTACGTCCACCTTGGTCGAGGCGGTTCGGAATGGATTTCAGAATGCGGCAGATTACTGGGGCCCTGTAGAGCCGCCGAGCATGCGCAGCGCGGCTTTGCAGCTGAGCGGGGAGACAGACCTGCTGCTGAGGGATCTGGCGAATAACCCGAGCTGCCTCGACGCGTACTGCTACCAGCTGCCGATTGTGAAGTCGATGCGTGAAGCTGGTCGGCAGACCGTCGAGGAGATGGAGCGACTTGCCGGCGAGAGCATGACGCTGCGCGCCGAGGTGGAGACGCTGGAAACGAAGGTGGCGGAACTGCAGCAGCGCCTCGGTGAGCGCGTGTCGCGCCTACAACAGCTGGGTGAGAATCGACTCCTCTCCTCTGTCTGCACCCCTGAGGCGCTTTTGAAGACCCTCGAGGGTGATGTACGGAGAATGAGCAGCGCTTGCGTGGCCGTCGGGAAGCGCGCCCTGGACGCATGCAGAGTCGGCAAAAGTGGCTTTCAGGACTTGTTGGAGCAGTACAGGGCGCAATCCAAGGCGATGCACATGCTTGATCTGAAGCGGATCTCCTATCGTGCGCAGTGCGCCACCCGCTGACGGGGAGCTGCATGGGCTAATCGGTGCGCACACCGTCCATGGCGGCACAGCCTCCCCCCTCCCCTGAGAAGCAGCGGCCGTCCTCTGGGGGTTTTCCTCGCCCCCGTGTCTACCTCTGCCATGCGCGCATGCGTTACTGCGTTTAAGCTGGGGGGCCCTGCGCGACAGGGACTGCTCCCCCCCCTCCCCCAGACACACACACCAGCACATCATCGGCTGTCTTCTCCAGCCGGGCACCGAGGCCCCTTATTTGGTGTCCTACCGTTTTAGGCCAGAGCTGGCGATGCGGGCGTGTCGGTTTCGGCAGTGGCTCGTGTCGGGCGGGCATGGGAACACGCCGCCACGCACGTACCCCCACCTCTGTATTTCCTCCATGCGGTGGCAGTCGTGGAGCCGGCGGGAGTCTACGCATGTGTGTGTGTGTGTGTACCTGTGGGCTTCTTTTACCGCTGTGCGCACGGTGCGACGAGATGAGGCGCCGCCCACGATGTCTTCTTCACGTTCCCATCAACGAGTTCGTGGTTCTTCTTGGTCTATCCTCCCTGATCACGGTGCCTTTTTTTTATCTGTTGGCGCGCACGTGTGTGTTGCCTCAGGCTGGCGGTAGGGTGTGTGGAGCGCATCTCCTGATCGAGCGGTGCCGAATGGAATCGGATGACGCGTTTGTCTTCCTCGAGCTATCTACACTGGAGATTGTCGGCTGTGTGCGGCCGGTGCAGGGCATTGCCAGTGGTGTGCGGAGCGGCATCACGCCGCCGCTGTGTGCACTGTGAAGGGCGTGCGTTGAGATGTGATTATGGAGATCTGTGTTTGGGGCGCCATGCGTTATACCATGCGCTGCAGCGCCCCTGTTGTGGAGGTTTATCGCCGTTGTGGATGGTGTGTGGTGCAGAGGCACGGGAGGGCGCACAAGGCTGGTTGCGCGGTGCGCGGACCGTGTGTGCGTAGGCGCATGCCAGCACGGCCAGCGGCGCGCGAGGAGACACGGGTGCTCACAGACGCACACACACACACACACACACACACACACACACACACACACACACACACACACACACACACACACACGCACAGGAGGCGGGTTGGAGTGGGGGCGATAAAATGGATGTGCTTCTCGGGGCGGCAGCTCCTCTTCGCCCCACCGCTCTCTTTCTGCCCTCTGCCCTCCCGGCACCCCATGCTGTGCCTGCGCATGTGTAAGCATCGTCTCGACGGCTGTTATTGGGCTGTCGGTCTCAAACGATGTTTTTGTTTCAGGTGTGGCCGTAGCACCGAACGTCTCTTCTCGTGTTCCCTCCTTTGTACCGCTTTGCGGGACCCCGCGCGCTACGTGCGTGTCCGTCTGTCCTTGTGTCTCGCGGCTCTCTCTCTCTAGGCGATGCTGTTTGGTCGCAGCTGCGCCCTCGCTCGTGATCCCCTAATCCGGCATGTCGTTTCAGTCTTGCGCACTTGTCTGCCTGCCTTCATTCCGCGCCGCACATCTGTCGGTGTGCTTCATGCCCTCGTGTCGCTCGCGTAGACCCTCTTGTGTCTCTGCTTTCACTCCCTCCTCTCCCACGCCTCCCCCTTCTGGGGTTTTCGGACGTCCGGCTGCCTCTGGTCGCGTGTTCCTCTTTTTCCGCTACCCCTCGTCCTCCTCACGGCTGACTCGAACTTACTTGATCGAAGCGCACATATGTCACGGGCTTTGGGGGAGGGCGGGGCGGTGGACTGAACGGAAAAGCGCAAGTGCCGGGCGAGAGGTATGGAGGTGAGCAGGCGCATTGACACAACATATGTGCTCAGCAGAAAACACAAAGCCTACATTTGAAAAGGGTGCGCCTCCTCTCCCCCCTTCCCCTGTAGCGGTGCCTTGACGTGTGCGTGCATGTGCAGACGTTTGTGCTCGGCTAGGCAGGTCGGGGGGAGGGTGCGTTCGAGGTGGCGGGGATGCGAGGGTGTGTACCGTTTTCCGCACCTAACGCTGTCGTTCCGCTCGTCACTATCCCCGTCGCCCGCCCGCGTAAGCCCTGCCGCCACACGCCGGTGCGTGTGTTTTGTGTTTGCCGCTGGAGCACGCGCATGTACCCAGACGCCTCTCGGCCAATCGACCCCCGCGCCCTCGCGGTCTCTTCGTTTGATTGTCTGTGGTGTCTCTCTGTCTTATAGTGAAGACCATCACGGTTCGTTATTCGCCTTTTTCCCGTGGCTGCGTCATATGAGGAGCTCCCCCCATCTGGTGGAGTGGTTCTATGCAAAGCGCCCTTGCTCCGCCCATTCATCTATCTGCGTTCGCGCGCACATAACGTCCCAGCGACACGGCACAACAGGGGCTGAAAAGAGAGACGGTGTGCGTCGACACACACACACACAGATACATTATATATATATGTACACCCGCACATTTTTTTGTGATCCAGAGACGGTGTACGTGTATCTCACGCCGTTCCCGCAAGTCCAGTTGGAGGGGATGCGCACCTCTGCCTCCGTGTCTTCCTCGTGCTCAGAACACGAGACCCCCTCCCCCAATCGCGTGTGAAGGCGGTGTGTATGAGGTGTGCATCGGGAGGGAGATGTGAGGCGCGCGGTCAGTTCTACGCTGGCCTCACGCGTGTGTTGCTGCGAGGCGGGACGCGCGGCGTGCGTTCATGTTCGCCGTTGACTGACCATCTTCGCTTTCATCGCTTGTTCGACTTCCCCCGTCTCTCCTCTGCTCTCAGCGAGTGCGCGCGCGCGTGCGCTTGGCTGTAAATCTGTCCGGCGTCACTGCCAGGTGTACTCTCCACGTATTCATTTCCTGTTGGCCTGTCCCCCCCTCCCCCCCTCTACCCGCGCTCGCGTTAATAAGCGCGTGTGCACACACAAAGGTACATGTACGGAGACGAATGCAGGTGCATGCGGACACAGTGTTCTCGCTTTATCCCCATTGGGGCACCCCACAGAAGGAGGAAGGTTGTGGGATGCGCAAAGGGACAGCAAAAGAGTCGCCAGCAACGCAGCGGCGCGGAGGAGAGCGAGCTGGGGCGGCACGTGTAATCGCCTATTAGCTGTGTAAAGCAGCAGAGCACCGGAAAGAAGGTGTGAGGGGTCGTGACATCACGATTGGAGGCGGCTAACATGCTTTTGTGTAGCCTTTGCCACAGACTCCACCATGAGTCGGTAGTCGCGAATGCGCTTCCATGCGCAGCAACAGCGCCGCGAAGCCCCCCCGCCCCCTCCCCTACTGGGTAGTACTCTCCGCAGGGAAGGGCCCGATAAACGGCCGACAAAGGACAAGCGATGCGGAACAGCACTTGAGGAAGGAGGGGGGCAGATACCAGGCGCGATTTCCCTGAAGAGCCGCTGTACGGTGCTCTGCAGGTGTTGTGTCCTGTGCTTGTGCATCCCCGTAGCTTCCTCGCCACAAGTTTGGCATCGCAGGTTTCTCGCTTTTGCGACATCCTTGAGGCGGTCCGCAGCGGGCACGCACGACCACACTGGTGGGCCCGAGCCCGCTTTGATGAGGCTGTTCTGCAGCCCTTTCCCCCCATTTATACATTCTCTGCTCTCCAATCCTTGGGTGCTTTTTTATTGTTCCTATAGATGTCGCCGTTGCGGCCGCGGCACGCCCTGCCGAGCCAGCAGCGGATCCGACTACCTGCATTGCACACGAGAAAAGGGTCTTTCCTCTCTTCTTCTTTCCGTGGCGCGTGTGTGTGCACCGCCCCTCCTCTCCTTTCCCCTTTATTGACACTATGTTTGACTCCCTCCGTGCCGGATTCGCGCCTCTCGCTGGCTCTGCGCGCGTGGCCGCTCCCCTACTTTTTCTTTTCCCTGCGCGGGGATCGAGGTGTGGTGTCGCCACTGTACGCACTTGTCTTGCGGGCTCTCGTAGGGTATTCAGTCGCGCATGTTTCACAGCTTGTGTCAGCCTTATCTCCCCGCTCTCTGCTCCCCCGCTGCGGTGGCGGGGAGGCCCATGCCTTCGAGTGCTGCGCCTTCGCAGGTGGCAGCGTCCATTCGCAGCGTCTGCTAGCTCCGTGCCCACAACTCTTTTCTTTCCTTGCCGACATGCCTGGTGCATTGTTCCCGGTCTGCTGCAGACAAGTACACCGATGGTGTGAGCACTCCATTGTGCCAGGAGAGGTGGTCTTCCTGTGTTCCAGCACCCAGCCAGCCAGCTGTGCCGACGCCTCCACTGCAGCTTGCCACGCTGTCGGCGTGGATGCCGTGGCAG
Organism: Porcisia hertigi; assembly: GCF_017918235.1. NCBI lineage: Eukaryota > Euglenozoa > Kinetoplastea > Trypanosomatida > Trypanosomatidae > Porcisia > Porcisia hertigi. The sequence continues at coordinate 353,841 of NC_090587.1, read as the reverse complement.
AGACTGCGGTATTGCATGTTGTTCGGCGCTGTCGTATCACTGGCTGCCGCGCTGCTCGCTGCTGTGTGTGCGTCTGAGGTGTATTGTCCGTGAGGGCTTCTGTGTGGTTGCGCTGGTTCATGCCTGCATTGTGACCGGCGGTGCAACGGCCATCCCGGGGTCTGCTTTGCTCGTGTATTCTAGGCCGTTACCCACGAGGTGCATGGCGGAGGTGGTGATGGGCAACGGCGTCTCAGGCCGCATTGACTCTGCGCTGCGCACCGTCATCGAGACTGGCTTGCTGCCAGCGTTGTCGGGCGTGAGGACGCGTGTAGCTCATTGTGTTTTTCCCCACTGGCACTGTGGCGATGGTGGCTGACATGACATTCACGGAGTTCCCTCATCGCCGCGTTGGCACTGTGAACCCCGTGTGGTCGAGGGGTGCGGGGCTTGCCGACCACGTCTTGTTCCGATCTCAATGTCTGGACAGCGGTGGCGTCCGTCTTCCTGCCCTGGAGGCTTTGGAGCGTCGCCTTTTTTTTAGCTTTCGGTCTCCCCCCTTTTTGTGGTGTGTGTTTGTGGGGCTCGGATGAGGAAGAGGGGTACTGTCGCGGACGTTGGTTCAACCGGGAGGGGGGGGTCAGTCGCGCTACGATCCCGCACCCCAATTGCGCAGCCAGCATCTCTCCTCCTTTTTCCACTAGAGCTACACGTATTTCACTCGATACGAACGTCCGGTCGCTGTGCGTCATGAACGCAGACCGCGCAACGTGCGCCGGAGTCAGCCGGTGTGTGTAGTGCTCCTCCGTCCCTGTTTGTCGCTCTCGTTGTCTCCTCTCTGTTGTTCAGTGCGCCACTGCCTTGCTGGAGGCACTGAGGGACTCGCCGCGGATGCGTGTGGGGCGATGCAGGCTCCACTCGGTCTCCTCCACCCCTGGCGCGGACTAGAGGGGATGCGGCGTGCCTAGGCAGCGACCCACCCGCGTCACTGAGCGCCAGGCCACACTGCCGTCGGCGACGCCTGTGGGTTGCGTGTGTATGGAAGGTATGCATGGCGTCGAGCGCTGCCCTGGAGAACCCGACCAATGGTGAGTGTAGGTATGAGGTGACGCGTGCGAGTGCACCCCGGTATGGCTTTCTGTGTGTGTCTGTGTCGCAGATTTGATGTGTGTGCTGATTGTTTTTTTTTCTCCCCCATTATCCCTTTTGTTGTTTTAGGTGTTCTCGCATTGCCGCACATTTTCTGTTCTCCCGCCTCACAAGTACTCCCACCCCCTCTTTCCTCCCCTCTTTTCCCCCCTTTTTTCCCCCGTGTCCAATTCTTCCTCCCCTGTTCTTCCCCTTTGCGCCCGATCACTGCATTGTGGCTGTCTGTTTATTCTCAACGCAGCTGAGCGCTAACTGCAGTTCTTTTTTTACCATGCCTGTGCATGTTGTAACACGCTCGCACCACCTGTCCCATGTGGTGTGCTGCAGCAGCGCTTGTGCTGCGTGTGGCGGGTCCTGTGTGATGCGCTGCGCGTGCGCGATGGGCATGTCGTACCTGTCGGGGCATGTGTGGCGCCGCGCCTGCGATGCCGCTTCCGTTGCTTATTGCTCTCGCCGCACCTGGTATAAGCGCTATGTGGAGGCGCTGTGTAGCTGGAACCCGCCCGTCTCTCCCCCTACTGGCCGCTGATTGCGTTGCGCGCTGTACTTCCGCATATCTTCTCCCTCCGTGACTTGTCCCTCTTCCCTCTGCCGCCTGCGGACTCACGCTGTCTGACTCCGCGCCACTGCGCCATTACTTTGTAACCGTTGCCCGTCGACATCTGTGCAACACGCACACACACATACATATACACACACACACATATACACGAGCTACGAGCGGTGGAATCATCTGCGGCCGATCAGCCCAGACGCCAACTGTGTCCTCCCTACGCGTTGACCGACGCGTTGTCACTCGATTGTGTGCCCGACACGGACGTCTGTGATTGCCGTGGACGCGTTCTTCTCACGCCGTTGTTAGTGCGCCTCAAAGCGTCTTTTCTCCTCCCCCCCCGCTGCTGCGACCACCTTCTGCTCTTTGGTTCTCGCCTCTATTGGTGCTCTCCGCTGCTGCGCCGGCCTCCCTGCGTGCGTGCGTGTGTGCGTGCCGTTGCCGGGGTGAGTCTTCCCTCTCTCTCTTTATTTGTGTGCCGGGCTCGCGACGACCGCGGACAGCGGGGGGTGTCCTCTCTCCTGCCTGGATCTCTGTTTTTTTCTCCAGTCGCGGTAGTTGTGTCGGCGGGGACTGTGTCGTCGTCGATGCGCGGGTCTGTACGCTGCGCGGCGGTGAGGGCGGGGCTGGTGGCAGCTGCTGTGGTGCTGCTGTGTGCTGGGGCAGGCGCTGGTGGCGCTGGCGCAGCTCAGCTGCCTGTCGTCGCCGATCGACGTCGCTGCGGGTTTGACGAGATGCAGGCGCGTGTTATGGGCACTGGTGTGAGCCTGGTGAGCGACTTGGAGGTGCCTGCAGGTGAGCGGGCTGTTGTGTCTGCTGCAGCGAGGCCGTGGCTGCCGATCCGCATTGCTGTGTTCACGGATGACATCACCAACAGCAGCCGGCACTGCACTGCCGCGGGGCAGACGCGGCCGGACTATGTTGGTGGGACTGTGACGTGCACCGCAGAGGACGTCCTTACGAAGGCGAAGAAGCAGACGCTGTTGGAGTTGCTGATCCCGTCTGCCGTGCAGCTGCACCGCGAGCGGTTGAGTGTGCAGCGGGAAGGTAGTAGAGTTGTTCTTACGACACGCCTGAAGAGGGAGCGGATCTGCGGCGAGTTCAGTACTCCTGCGTCGCACATGACGACGGGTGTGCCTGACGCCGACTTTGTTTTGTATATCGCAGCCGGCCCTACGTCCGGTGATACTGTGCCCTGGGCGCTGACGTGCCAGAGCTTTGTCAACGGCCGCCCGTCTGTGGGTGTGGTGAATGTGTCGCCCAAGTACATCTCAGCTGACCCCCAAATCGTGCGCGACATCGCACACGAGATGTTGCACGCGCTGGGTTTCAATGTTCATAGATTCAAAGCGCACAAGATGTTCTCGGTGGTGAGCCTGCGAGGGAAGGGTGCGTCACCCGTGATCACCTCGGAGAATGTGATGGCCAAGGTGCGTGCGCAGTACGGGTGCAGCACGAGTGCCTTCATGGAGCTGGAAGACAATGGGGAAATAAATGCGGCTTTCTCGCACTGGAAGCGCCGCAGCGCCAAGGACGAGCTGATGGCGAGTGTCAGCGGCGCCGGCATCTACTCTGCGATCACGATTGCAGCCATGGAGGATCTGGGCTACTACCGTGGCAACTACAGCAACGCGGAGCCGATGGCGTACGGGCAGAACGCCGGTTGCACCCTGGCCACGACCAAATGTGTGATCGATGGCGTGTCGCAGTTCCCTGAATTGTTCTGTGATGGAGATGTCATTAAGAGGGTTTGTGCAACTGACCGCAGTGCCCTCGGCACATGCACGCTCACCTTTCTCCCAGAAGGGCTCCCGTCGTACTTCCGATATTTCACGCAGCGGAAGGTGGGCGGCTCGGACCCTCAGATGGACCACTGTCCGCATATTGAGAAGTCCGTCTTGATGAACTGCACTGTGAACACACCGCAACTCATAGCAGGAGTGTTTGGTGTGACGTCACGCTGTTTGGACACACCCATGGCATTTCACATTGCGGGAAAGCGACGCGCTCAGTACGGTATATGTGCAGACGTGCAATGTGGCACCTCCACCTACTCTGTCAAGGTGGCTGGCGCGTCTAGCTCCACTATCTGCAACCCTGGCACAGTTATTCCGCTGCGCTCGATGAGCTTGCTTTTCACGAACGGTGTGCTGAGGTGCCCCTCTTATCAGTCGGTGTGTGCCATGAAGGTGGACGCGGCGCTGTACGGCAAGTACGCTGCGCTCCTGGCAGACCACGGCCTTAGTGCGGCGCGGCTTAGTGTGATGGCAATGTTTCCTGTGTCGCTGCTGCTGGCGGTGCTGCTCACGTCTTGATGGTTCTCGGTTTAGCGCAGCTGCGGGACTTTAAAGGAGGAGGTGCCGTAGAACTGCGCACTGTAGGTTTACACGCTGGCCGAATGCTGCGAATAAGCGTTGCAGTGCATATAAAGTATTCATGAACATACTGTATTGTTTGATAAATGACTCCCCCTCTCCGATTCGACTTTCGTTTTGTTTTGCCCTCATTGCGTCGCGGGAGCGGGAAGAAGTTGCAGCTGAAGGGGTGACCGTCGCTGTGTTCCCCCCCTTTTTCACCATTTCATCTCGTCCCCTCCGCTGGCCCTTGTCCCCTCCCCCCCCTTCCCCCTCCCCCCTTCCAGGAGCTCTTAGTATATACATATATATGTTTCCTCTTCTATTCTCACACGTGTGCGTGTGTTCGACTTTGGTTGTTCTTTTTACCCTTAAAAAATTGTTAGTTATCGCTGAAAGTAAATGATTGTGGCGGACAGGATCATCAGCACTAGAACACTGTTTTTATTTCTTCTCTTGTTCTCTCCGAGTAACCTCTCGCCGTACAGTGACCTGTGGCGTTCAAAGCAGCGTCGAACACTCCATGCACTGGTACACATCTCAGCAGTGACAGCAGTTGCAAGGCACTCGCCCTGTGCCTAACCACGGGGCGCTGGAAGCGGTCCCCGCAGCGGCGGAGGTTTGCATGTCGTGCCGCTTTGTAGGACATGCGGCCTCCCTCTTCTAGCCCGTGGCGTGCGCTCAACGGTTCAGTCTGTGGGTTTGCTCGGTGTGGATTAGAGCAGGGTGCCGAAGCTCACATAATTGCCGAGTACGCCCACCGATAAATGTCCCATCAGCTCCGGTACTCAAGAGCATAGCTGGGTGTGTCCATACCGAATCCTGCGTTTCCTCGAAACTCCCCGATCGGGGACGCGACAAGTTTGGGCAAAGGCTTCCTGGCATGTGACAGAACTCACCTGTGAAAACCGCTGTGTAGGCTGCGGGGCTGCGGCACACCACTGTGGCGCACCAGTGCATGAGTGTCAGTGACGCCATGACGTGCTGATGGTAGGCTGCGCGCTTGGACATGCGTGTGCACGCCACTGCCTTGCTGGAGGCACTGAGGGACTCGCAGCGTATGCGTGTGGGGCGATGCAGGCTCCACTCGGTCTCCTCCACCCCTGGCGCGGACTCGAGGGGATGCGGTGTGCCTAGGCAGCGACCCACCCGCGTCACTGAGCGCCAGGCCACACTGCCGTCGGCGACGCCTGTGGGTTGCGTGTGTACGGAGGGTATGCACGGCGTCGAGAGCTGCCCTGGAGAACCCGACCAATGGTGAGTGTAAGTATGAGGTGACGCGTGCGAGTGCACCCCGGTATCGCTGTCTATGTGTGTGTGTGTGTGTCTGTGTCGCAGATTTGATGTGTGTGCTGATTGTTTTTTTTTCTCCCCCATTATCCCTTTTGTTGTTTTAGGTGTTCTCGCATTGCCGCATATTTTCTGTTCTCCCACCTCACAAGTACTCCCACCCCCTCTTTCCTCCCCTCTTTTCCCCCCGTCTCCACTTCTTCCTCCCCTGTTCTTCCCCCTTGCGCCCGATCACTGCATTGTGTCTGTCTCTTTCTTCTCAACGCGGCTGAGCGCTAACTGCAGTTCTTTTTTTACCATGCCTGTGCATGTTGTAACACGCTCGCACCACCTGTCCCATGTGGTGTGCTGCAGCAGCGCTTGTGCTGCGTGTGGCGGGTCCTGCGTGATGCGCTGCGCGTGCGCGATGGGCATGTCGTACCTGTCGGGGCATGTGTGGCGCCGCGCCTGCGATGCCGCTTCCGTTGCTTATTGCTCTCGCCGCACCTGGTGCAGGCGCTATGTGGAGGCGCTGTGTAGCTGGACCCCGCCCGTCTCTCCCCCTACCGGCCGCTGATTGCGTTGCGCGCTGTACTTCCGCATATCTTCTCCCTCCGTGACTTGTCCCTCTTCCCTCTGCCGCCTGCAGACTCACGCTGTCTGACTCCGCGCCACTGCGCCATTACTTTGTAACCGTTGCCCGTCGACATCTGTGCAACACGCACACACACATATACACGAGCTACGAGCGGTGAAATCATCTGCGGCCGATCAGCCCAGACGCCAACTGTGTCCTCCCTACTCGTTGACCGACGCGTTGTCACCCGATTGTGTGCCCGACACGGACGTCTGTGATTGCCGTGGACGCGTTCTTCTCACGCCATTGTTAGTGCGCCTCAAAGCGTCTTTTCTCCTCCCCCCCGCTGCTGCGACCACCTTCTGCTCTTTGGTTCTCGCCTCTATTGGTGCTCTCCGCTGCTGCGCCGGCCTCCCTGCGTGCGTGCGTGCGTGCGTGCCGTTGCCGGGGTGAGTCTTCCCTCTCTCTCTTTATTTGTGTGCCGGGCTCGCGACGACCGCGGACAGCGGGGGGTGTCCTCTCTCCTGCCTGGATCTCTGTTTTTTTCTCCAGTCGCGGTAGTTGTGTCGGCGGGGACTGTGTCGTCGTCGATGCGCGGGTCTGTACGCTGCGCGGCGGTGAGGGCGGGGCTGGTGGCAGCTGCTGTGGTGCTGCTGTGTGCTGGGGCAGGCGCTGGTGGCGCTGGCTCAGCTCAGCTGCCTGTCGTCGCCGATCGACGTCGCTGCGGGTTCGACGAGATGCAGGCGCGTGTTATGGGCACTGGCGTGAGCCTGGTGAGCGACTTGGAGGTGCCTGCAGGTGAGCGGGCTGTTGTGTCTGCTGCAGCGAGGCCGTGGCAGCCGATCCGCATTGCTGTGTTCACGGATGACATCACCAACAGCAGCCGGCACTGCACTGCCGCGGGGCAGACGCGGCCGGACTATGTTGGTGGGACTGTGACGTGCACCGCAGAGGACGTTTTGACGGAGGCGAAGAAGCAGACGCTGTTGGAGCTGCTGATCCCGTCTGCCGTGCAGCTGCACCGCGAGCGGTTGAGTGTGCAGCGGGAGAGTTGCAACATCGTCGTGACATCTTCTGTCAAGGAAGAACCTTTCTGCGGCGATTTCAGCATCCCCGCGCTGCACATGACGACGGGTGTGCCTGACGCCGACTTTGTTTTGTATATCGCAGCTGGGGCTTTATCCAAAGACCATGTGGCCTGGGCATTGATTTGCCAGGATTTGGTTAACGGCCGCCCGTCTGTGGGTGTGGTGAATGTGTCGCCCAAGTACATCTCAGCTGACCCCCAAATCGTGCGCGACATCGCACACGAGATGTTGCACGCGCTGGGTTTCAATGTTCATAGATTCAAAGCGCACAAGATGTTCTCGGTGGTGAGCCTGCGAGGGAAGGGTGCGTCACCCGTGATCACCTCGGAGAATGTGGTGGCCAAGGTGCGTGCGCAGTACGGGTGCAACACGAGTGCCTTCATGGAGCTGGAAGACAATGGGGAAATAAATGCGGCTTTCTCGCACTGGAAGCGCCGCAGCGCCAAGGATGAGCTGATGGCGAGTGTCAGCGGCGCCGGCATCTACTCTGCGATCACGATTGCGGCCATGGAGGATCTGGGCTACTACCGTGGCAACTACAGCAACGCGGAGCCGATGGCGTACGGGCAGAACGCCGGTTGCACCCTGGCCACGACCAAATGTGTGATCGATGGCGTGTCGCAGTTCCCTGAATTGTTCTGTGATGGAGATGTCATTAAGAGGGTTTGTGCAACTGACCGCAGTGCCCTCGGCACATGCACGCTCACCTTTCTCCCAGAAGGGCTCCCGTCGTACTTCCGATATTTCACGCAGCGGAAGGTGGGCGGCTCGGACCCTCAGATGGACCACTGTCCGCATATTGAGAAGTCCGTCTTGATGAACTGCACTGTGAACACACCGCAACTCATAGCAGGAGTGTTTGGTGTGACGTCACGCTGTTTGGACACACCCATGGCATTTCACATTGCGGGAAAGCGACGCGCTCAGTACGGTATATGTGCAGACGTGCAATGTGGCACCTCCACCTACTCTGTCAAGGTGGCTGGCGCGTCTAGCTCCACTATCTGCAACCCTGGCACAGTTATTCCGCTGCGCTCGATGAGCTTGCTTTTCACGAACGGTGTGCTGAGGTGCCCCTCTTATCAGTCGGTGTGTGCCATGAAGGTGGACGCGGCGCTGTACGGCAAGTACGCTGCGCTCCTGGCAGACCACGGCCTTAGTGCGGCGCGGCTTAGTGTGATGGCAATGTTTCCTGTGTCGCTGCTGCTGGCGGTGCTGCTCACGTCTTGATGGTTCTCGGTTTAGCGCAGCTGCGGGACTTTAAAGGAGGAGGTGCCGTAGAACTGCGCACTGTAGGTTTACACGCTGGCCGAATGCTGCGAATAAGCGTTGCAGTGCATATAAAGTATTCATGAACATACTGTATTGTTTGATAAATGACTCCCCCTCTCCGATTCGACTTTCGTTTTGTTTTGCCCTCATTGCGTCGCGGGAGCGGGAAGAAGTTGCAGCTGAAGGGGTGACCGTCGCTGTGTTCCCCCCCTTTTTCACCATTTCATCTCGTCCCCTCCGCTGGCCCTTGTCCCCTCCCCCTCCCCCTCCCCCTTCCAGGAGCTCTTAGTATATACATATATATGTTTCCTCTTCTATTCTCACACGTGTGCGTGTGTTCGACTTTGGTTGTTCTTTTTACCCTTAAAAAATTGTTAGTTATCGCTGAAAGTAAATGATTGTGGCGGACAGGATCATCAGCACTAGAACACTGTTTTTATTTCTTCTCTTGTTCTCTCCGAGTAACCTCTCGCCGTACAGTGACCTGTGGCGTTCAAAGCAGCGTCGAACACTCCATGCACTGGTGCACATCTCAGCAGTGACAGCAGTTGCAAGGCACTCGCCCTGTGCCTAACCACGGGGCGCTGGAAGCGGTCCCCGCAGCGGCGGAGGTTTGCATGTCGTGCCGCTTTGTAGGACATGCGGCCTCCCTCTTCTAGCCCGTGGCGTGCGCTCAACGGTTCAGTCTGTGGGTTTGCTCGGTGTGGATTAGAGCAGGGTGCCGAAGCTCACATAATTGCCGAGTACGCCCACCGATAAATGTCCCATCAGCTCCGGTACTCAAGAGCATAGCTGGGTGTGTCCATACCGAATCCTGCGTTTCCTCGAAACTCCCCGATCGCGGACGCGACAAGTTTGGGCAAAGGCTTCCGGGCATGTGACAGAACTACCCTGTGAAAACCGCTGTGTAGGCTGCGGGGCTGCGGCACACCACTGTGGCGCACCAGTGCATGAGTGTCAGTGACGCCATGACGTGCTGATGGTAGGCTGCGCGCTTGGACATGCGTGTGCACGCCACTGCCTTGCTGGAGGCACTGAGGGACTCGCCGCGGATGCGTGTGGGGCGATGCAGGCTCCACTCGGTCTCCTCCACCCCTGGCGCGGACTCGAGGGGATGCGGTGTGCCTAGGCAGCGACCCACCCGCGTCACTGAGCGCCAGGCCACACTGCCGTCGGCGACGCCTGTGGGTTGCGTGTGTGTAAGGAAGGTATGTATGGCGTCGAGAGCTGCCCTGGAGAACCCGACCAATGGTGAGTGTAAGTATGAGGTGACGCGTACGAGTGCACCCCGGTATGGCTGTCTATGTGTGTGTCTGTGTGTGTGTGTCTGTGTCGCAGATTTGATGTGTGTGCTGATTTTTTTTTCTCCCCCATTATCCCTTTTGTTGTTTTAGGTGTTCTCGCATTGCCGCACATTTTCTGTTCTCTCGCCTCACAAGTACTCCCACCCCCTCTTTCATTCCCTCTTTCCTCCCCGTGTCCACTTCTTCCTCCCCTCTTCTTCCCCCTTGCGCTCGATGACTGCATTGTGGCTGTCTTTTGCTTCTCAACGCAGCTGAGCGCTAACTGCAGTTCTTTTTACCCCATGCCTGTGCATGTTGTAACACGCTCGCACCACCTGTCCCATGTGGTGCGCTGCAGCAGCGCTTGTGCTGCGTGTGGGGGGTCCTGTGTGATGCGCTGCGCGTGCGCGATGGGCATGTCGTACCTGTCGGGGCATGTGTGGCGCCGCGCCTGCGATGCCGCTTCCGTTGCTTATTGCTCTCGCCGCACCTGGTGCAGGCGCTATGTGGAGGCGCTGTGTAGCTGGACCCCGCCCGTCTCTCCCCCCTACTGGCCGCTGATTGCGTTGCGCGCTGTACTTCCGCATATCTTCTCCCTCCGTGACTTCTCTCTCTTCCCTCTGCCGCCTGCGGACTCACGCTGTCTGACTCCGCGCCACTGCGCCATTACTTTGTAACCGTTGCCCGTCGACATCTGTGCAACCCGCACACACACACACACACGAGCTACGAGCGGTGGAATCATCTGCGGCCGATCAGCCCAGACGCCAACTGTGTCCTCCCTACGCGTTGACCGACGCGTTGTCACTCGATTGTGTGCCCGACACGGACGTCTGTGATTGCCGTGGACGCGTTCTTCTCACGCCGTTGTTAGTGCGCCTCAAAGCGTCTTTTCTCCTCCCCCCCGCTGCTGCGACCACCTTCTGCTCTTTGGTTCTCGCCTCTATTGGTGCTCTCCGCTGCTGCGCCGGCCTCCCTGCGTGCGTGCGTGTGTGCCGTTGCCGGGGTGAGTCTTCCCTCTCTCTCTTTATTTGTGTGCCGGGCTCGCGACGACCGCGGGCAGCGGGGGGTGTCCTCTCTCCTGCCTGGATCTCTGTTTTTTTCTCCAGTCGCGGTAGTTGTGTCGGCGGGGACGGCGCGTCGTCGATGCGCGGGTCTGTACGCTGCGCGGCGGTGATGGCGGGGCTGGTGGCAGCTGCTGTGGTGCTGCTGTGTGCTGAGGCAGGCGCTGGTGGCGCTGGCTCAGCTCAGCTGCCTGTCGTCGCCGATCGACGCCGCTGCGTGTTCGACGAGATGCAGGCGCGTGTTATGGGCACTGGCGTGAGCCTGGTGAGCGACTTGGAGGTGCCTGCAGGTGAGCGGGCTGTTGTGTCTGCTGCAGCGAGGCCGTGGCTGCCGATCCGCATTGCTGTGTTCACGGATGACATCACCACCAGCAGCCGGCACTGCACTGCCGCGGGGCAGACGCGGCTGGACTATGTTGGTGAGACCGTGACGTGCACCGCAGAGGACGTCCTTACGAAGGCGAAGAAGCAGACGCTGTTGGAGCTGCTGATCCCGTCTGCCGTGCAGCTGCACCGCGAGCGGTTGAGTGTGCAGCGGGAGAGTGGCAACATCGTCGTGACATCTTCTGTCAAGGCAAAATCTCTCTGCGGCGATTTCAGCATCCCCGCGTCGCACATGACGACGGGTGTGCCTGACGCCGACTTTGTTTTGTATATCGCAGCCGGCCCTACGTCCGGTGATACCTTGCCCTGGGCGCTGACGTGCCAGAGCTTTGTCAACGGCCGCGCGTCTGTGGGTGTGCTGAATGTCTCGCCCAAGTACATCTCTGCTGAACCAGTGACTGTGCGTATGATCGCACACGACATGTTGCACGCGCTGGGTTTCAATGTTCATGAATTCAAAGCGCACAAGATGTTCTCGGTGGTGAGCCTGCGAGGGAAGGGTGCGTCGCCCGTGATCACCTCGGAGAATGTGGTGGCTAAGGTGCGTGCGCAGTACGGGTGCAGCACGAGTGCCTTCATGGAACTGGAGGACGAGGGAGGTGAGGGCATCGTCTTTTCCCACTGGAAGCGCCGCAGCGCCAAGGATGAGCTGATGGCGAGTGCCAGCGGCGCCGGCATTTACTCTGCGATCACGATTGCGGCCATGGAGGATCTGGGCTACTACCGTGGCAACTACAGCAACGCGGAGCCGATGGCGTACGGGCAGAACGCCGGTTGCACCCTGGCCACGAGCAAGTGTGTGATGAATGGCGTGTCGCGGTTCTCTGAGATGTTCTGTGACTCTGTTAAACACGGGTTCCAATGCAGCACTGATCGTGTCGGTATGGGAATGTGCGCGATTTGCACGTACACGTCGGCGTTGCCCGCTCCTTTTCTGTACTTCCATAACTTCAGGGAAGGGGGATGCGACGAACGGATGGAGTACTGTCCTGAGGTCGAGATGGACGGGGACTCCAGCTGTCTAGTAGGAACCGGATTACATGTAGGTGGAGTGTACGGTGTCTCGTCGCGGTGTTTAGACACGTCAGGCGGTTTCTCTGTGCAGGGCAAATACAAATGGCAATATGGAATCTGTGCGGATGTGCTGTGTGACGTATCGTTTTACAGTGTCAAGGTGGCTGGTGCGTCCCGCTTCCGGCTGTGCCCGCCTGGTATGCAACTGGAGCTCGCGTCGATGAGCTCGTCGTTCACGAAGGGTACGCTGACGTGCCCCTCTTACGATTCCGTCTGTGCTGTAAAGGTGGACGCGGCGCTGTACGGCAAGTACGCTGCGCTCCTGGCTGACCACAGCTTTGAGGGCGTACGGGGCGTTGGATGGCCGTGATACTCGTGGCGGTGCTGCTGACGGCTTGATTGTTTCCGGTGTCGCACACCGCTCCAGGCGAACCCTCCCGCGTACGTGGAGGACGTGTGCACGATGAGATGCTGTGCTGCCCCGCGGAGACGCGTGGGCGTGGCAGTGCCTCGATAAGTAAGTGAAGAGTGTACTCTTTTATAACTGACACACCTAACGCCTCCCTCTCTTTCTTTCTTTGACTGTTTCGTTGTTGACAGGGCTGTGGCGCTGTGGGAGCGGGGTGTGGTGGTGGGGGGTGGGTCGCCGCCGACGGCGTGCTACTCGCTGTGTGCGTGTGTTCTCCAGTGCGTGTGCGCGACCTGCGCTGCAATGGCCCCCTCCCCTGCCTCTCTCTCTGTGTCCCTCCCTATTCCCTTCTCCTCCTTTTTCCTCTTTCACCTTCCCCCCTTTTTTCAGCTGCCCTTTTATCCCTATCCCCCCTCTCCCTCCCTCTCCCCCTTTCTTTGTTCCTATTCCCCGTGCCACCATTGCGGTGTGCAGTTGACCGTCTTTTTCATTACCCCCGCGTGTCTTTGACTTCGCCTGTTCATTCTATCACTATGGTTTCTTGACGAGTTGTTTGTGTGATTGTCGTACATGAAATACGATGGGTGCTGTGTCGTCGCGAGTTGAGCGCTTCACTCTCGTGCCGTCCTCTCTAGCTTCCTCGACTCTTTCTCCTCTGCGCAGAAGGAGAGTTGGGTGTCCTGCGCGCTTGGAGATGCGTGTGCACGCCACTGCCTTGCTGGAGGCACTGAGGGACTCGCCGCGGATGCGTGTGGGGCGATGCAGGCTCCACTCGGTCTCCTCCACCCGTGGCGCGGACTCGAGGGGATGCGGCATGCCTAGGCAGCGACCCACCCGCGTCACTGAGCGCCAGGCCACACTGCCGTCGGCGACGCCTGTGGGTTGCGTGTGTATGGAAGGTATGCATGGCGTCGAGAGCTGCCCTGGAGAACCCGACCAATGGTGAGTGTAAGTATGAGGTGACGCGTGCGAGTGCACCCCGGTATGGCTGTCTATGTGTGTGTCTATGTCTGTGTCTGTGTGTGTGTCTGTGTCGCAGATTTGATGTGTGTGCTGATTGTTTTTTTTTCTCCCCCATTATCCCTTTTGTTGTTTTAGGTGTTCTCGCATAGTCGCATATTTTCTGTTCTCCCACCTCACAAGTACTCCCACCCCCTCTTTCCTCCTCTCTTTTCCCCCTTGCGCCCGATCACTGCATTGTGTCTGTCTCTTTCTTCTCAACGCGGCTGAGCGCTAACTGCAGTTCTTTTTTTACCATGCCTGTGCATGTTGTAACACGCTCGCACCACCTGTCCCATTTGGTGTGCTGCAGCAGCGCTTGTGCTGCGTGTGGCGGGTCCTGCGTGATGCGCTGCGCGTGCGCGATGGGCATGTCGTACCTGTCGGGGCATGTGTGGCGCCGCGCCTGCGATGCCGCTTCCGTTGCTTATTGCTCTCGCCGCACCTGGTGCAGGCGCTATGTGGAGGCGCTGTGTAGCTGGACCCCGCCCGTCTCTCCCCCTACCGGCCGCTGATTGCGTTGCGCGCTGTACTTCCGCATATCTTCTCCCTCCGTGACTTGTCCCTCTTCCCTCTGCCGCCTGCAGACTCACGCTGTCTGACTCCGCGCCACTGCGCCATTACTTTGTAACCGTTGCCCGTCGACATCTGTGCAACCCGCACACACACACACACACATATATATATATATACACGAGCTACGAGCGGTGGAATCATCTGCGGCCGATCAGCCCAGACGCCAACTGTGTCCTCCCTACGCGTTGACCGACGCGTTGTCACTCGATTGTGTGCCCGACACGGACGTCTGTGATTGCCGTGGACGCGTTCTTCTCACGCCGTTGTTAGTGCGCCTCAAAGCGTCTTTTCTCCTCCCCCCCGCTGCTGCGACCACCTTCTGCTCTTTGGTTCTCGCCTCTATTGGTGCTCTCCGCTGCTGCGCCGGCCTCCCTGCGTGCGTGCGTGCGTGTGTGCCGTTGCCGGGGTGAGTCTTCCCTCTCTCTCTTTATTTGTGTGCCGGACTCGCGACGACCGCGGGAAGTGGGGGGTGTCCTCTCTCCTGCCTGGATCTCTGTTTTTTTCTCCAGTCGCGGTAGTTGTGTCGGCGGGGACTGTGTCGTCGTCGATGCGCGGGTCTGTACGCTGCGTGGCGGTGAGGGCGGGGCTGGTGGCAGCTGCCGTGGTGCTGCTGTGTGCTGGGGCAGGCGCTGGTGGCGCTGGCTCAGCTCAGCTGCCTGTCGTCGCCGATCGACTTCGCTGCGGGTTCGACGAGATGCAGGCGCGTGTTTTGGGCACTGGCGTGAGCCTGGTGGGCGACGCGGAGGTGCCTGCAGGTGAGCGGGCTGTTGTGTCTGCTGCAGCGAGGCCGTGGCAGCCGATCCGCATTGCTGTGTTCACGGATGACATCACCAACAGCAGCCGGCACTGCACTGCCGCGGGGCAGACGCGGCCGGACTATGGTGGTGGGACTGTGACGTGCACCGCAGAGGACGTCCTTACGAAGGCGAAGAAGCAGACGCTGTTGGAGCTGCTGATCCCGTCTGCCGTGCAGCTGCACCGCGAGCGGTTGAGTGTGCAGCGGGAGAGTGGCAACATCGTCGTGACACCTTCTGTCAAGGCGAAATCTCTTTGCGGCGATTTCAGCATCCCCGCGCTGCACATGACGACGGGTGTGCCTGACGCCGACTTTGTTTTGTATATCGCAGCTGGCCCCACTTCGCGATTCGTTGCTGCGTGGGCATTGATTTGCCAGAGCTCTGTCGACGGCAGCGCGTCTGTGGGTGTGTTGAATGTGTCGCCCAAGTACATCTCTGCTGAACCAGCGACAGTGCGTATAATCGCACACGAGATGTTGCACGCGCTTGGCTTCAGTATTGAGGTATTCCGCGCGCACACGATGATCTCGATGATGAGCCTGCGAGGGAAGGGCGAGTCACCCGTGATCACCTCGGAGAATGTGATGGCCAAGGTGCGTGCGCAGTACGGGTGCAGCACGAGTGCCTTCATGGAGCTGGAAGACAATGGGGAAATAAATGCGGCTTTCTCGCACTGGAAGCGCCGCAGCGCCAAGGACGAGCTGATGGCGAGTGTCAGCGGCGCCGGCATCTACTCTGCGATCACGATTGCGGCCATGGAGGATCTGGGCTACTACCGTGGCAACTACAGCAACGCGGAGCCGATGGCGTACGGGCAGAACGCCGGTTGCACCCTGGCCACGACCAAATGTGTGATGAATGGCGTGTCGCGGTTCCCTGAGATGTTCTGCGACTCTGTACATCTCGGCTGGAAATGCACCAGCGATCGTGAAATGATGGGACGATGCTCCAAATTTTCGCTGCTTTTACCGCTTCTCCCAGTGTACCGATACTTCAAGGATGCGAATACGGGGGGTACTCTTCCCCAGATGGACTACTGCCCGTACATCGAGGAGTATAGTGACACGACATGCTTCGTAAACGGACATCAACTGGCAGGCAGCGTGTACGGTGTCTCGTCGCGATGTTTAGACACGTCAGGCGGTTTCTCTGTGAAGGGCAAACACCAGCGGCAATATGGAATCTGTGCGGATGTGCTGTGTGACGTATCGTTTTACAGTGTCAAGGTGGCTGGTGCGTCCCGCTTCTCGTTGTGCCCGCCTGGTATGCAACTCGAGCTCGCGTCGATGAGCTTGTCGTTCACGGAGGGTACGCTGACGTGCCCCTCTTACGACTCCGTCTGTGCTGTAAAGGTGGACGCGGCGCTGTACGGCAAGTACGCTGCGCTCCTGGCTGACCACAGCTTTGAGGGCGTACGGGGCGTTGGATGGCCGTTATAGTCGTGGCGGTGCTGCTGACGGCTTGATTGTTTGCGGTGTCGCACACCGCTCCAGGCGGACTCTCCCGCGTACGTGTAGGACGTGTGCACGACGAGATGTTGTGCTGCCCCGCGGAGACGCGTAGGCGTGGCAGTGCCTCGACTAATAATGAAGTGTACTCTTTTATAACTGACACACCCCTACCCCTCCCTCTCTTTTTTTCTTTGACTGTTTCGTTGTTGACAGGGCTGTGGCGCCGTGGGAGCGGGGGGTGGTGGGGGGTGGGTCGCCGCCGACGGCGTGCTACTCGCTGTGTGCGTGTGCTCTTCAGTGGGTGTGCGTGTGCGCGACCTGCGCTGCAATGGCCCCCTCCCCTGCTTCTCTCTCTGTGTCCCTCCCTATTCCCTTCTCCTCTTTTTTTCTCTTTCACCTTCCCCCCTTTTTCAGCTGCCTCTTTATCCCTATCCCCCCTCTCCCTCCCTCTCCCCCTCTCTTTGTTCCTGTTCCCCGTGCCGCCATAGCGGTGTGCAGTTGACCGTCTTTTCATTATCCCCGCGTGTCCCTGAATTCGCCTGTTCATTTTATCACTATGGTTTCTTGACGAGTTGTTTGTGTGATTGTCGTACGTGAAATACGATGGGTGCTGTGTCGTCGCCAGTTGAGCGCTTCTCTCTCGTGCCGTCCTCTCTAGCTTCCTCGACTCTTTCTCCTCTGCGCAGAAGGAGAGTTGGGTGTCCTGCGCGCTTGGAGATGCGTGTGCACGCCCCTGCCTTGCTGGAGGCACTGAGGGACTCGCAGCGTATGCGTGTGGGGCGATGCAGGCTCCACTCGGTCTCCTCCACCCCTGGCGCGGACTCGAGGGGATGCGGCGTGCCTAGGCAGCGACCCACCCGCGTCACTGAGCGCCAGGCCACACTGCCGTCGGCGACGCCTGTGGGTTGCGTGTGTATGGAAGGTATGCATGGCGTCGAGAGCTGCCCTGGAGAACCCGACCAATGGTGAGTGTAAGTATGAGGTGACGCGTACGAGTGCACCCCGGTATGGCTTTCTGTGTGTGTGTGTGTGTCTGTGTCTGTGTGTGTGTCTGTGTCGCAGATTTGATGTGTGTGCTGATTGTTTTTTTTTCTCCCCCATTATCCCTTTTGTTGTTTTAGGTGTTCTCGCATTGCCGCACATTTTCTGTTCTCCCACCTCACAAGTACTCCCACCCCCTCTTTCCTCCCCTTTTTTCCCCCTTTTTTTCCCACGTGTCCAATTCTTCCTCTCCTGTTCTTCCCCCTTGCGGCCGATCACTGCATTCTGGCTGTCTGTTTATTCTCAACGCAGCTGAGCGCTAACTGCAGTTCTTTTTTTACCATGCCTGTGCATGTTGTAACACGCTCGCACCACCTGTCCCATTTGGTGTGCTGCAGCAGCGCTTGTGCTGCGTGTGGCGGGTCCTGTGTGATGCGCTGCGCGTGCGCGATGGGCATGTCGTACCTGTCGGGGCATGTGTGGCGCCGCGCCTGCGATGCCGCTTCCGTTGCTTATTGCTCTCGCCGCACCGGGTGCAGGCGCTATGTGGAGGCGCTGTGTAGCTGGACCCCGCCCGTCTCTGCCCCTACTGGCCGCTGATTGCGTTGCGCGCTGTACTTCCGCATATCTTCTCCCTCCGTGACTTGTCCCTCTTCCCTCTGCCGCCTGCGGACTCACGCTGTCTGACTCCGCGCCACTGCGCCATTACTTTGTAACCGTTGCCCGTCGACATCTGTGCAACCCGCACACACACACACACACACACACATACATATATATATATATATACATATATATACACGAGCTACGAGCGGTGGAATCATCTGCGGCCGATCAGCCCAGACGCCAACTGTGTCCTCCCTACTCGTTGACCGACGCGTTGTCACCCGATTGTGTGCCCGACACGGACGTCTGTGATTGCCGTGGACGCGTTCTTCTCACGCCGTTGTTAGTGCGCCTCAAAGCGTCTTTTCTCCTCCCCCCCGCTGCTGCGACCACCTTCTGCTCTTTGGTTCTCGCCTCTATTGGTGCTCTCCGCTGCTGCGCCGGCCTCCCTGCGTGCGTGCGTGTGTGCGTGCCGTTGCCGGGGTGAGTCTTCCCTCTCTCTCTTTATTTGTGTGCCGGGCTCGCGACGACCGCGGACAGCGGGGGGTGTCCTCTCTCCTGCCTGGATCTCTGTTTTTTTCTCCAGTCGCGGTAGTTGTGTCGGCGGGGACTGTGTCGTCGTCGATGCGCGGGTCTGTACGCTGCGCGGCGGTGAGGGCGGGGCTGGTGGCAGCTGCTGTGGTGCTGCTGTGTGCTGGGGCAGGCGCTGGTGGCGCTGGCTCAGCTCAGCTGCCTGTCGCCGCCGATCGACGTCGCTGCGTGTTCGACGAGATGCAGGCGCGTGTTATGGGCACTGGCGTGAGCCTGGTGAGCGACTTGGAGGTGCCTGCAGGTGAGCGGGCTGTTGTGTCTCCTGCAGCGAGGCCGTGGCTGCCGATCCGCATTGCTGTGTTCACGGATGACATCACCAACGGCATCCGGTACTGCACTGCCGCGGGGCAGACGCGGCCGGACTATGTTGGTGGGACTGTGACGTGCACTGCAGAGGACGTTTTGACGAAGGCGAAGAAGCAGACGCTGTTGGAGCTGCTGATCCCGTCTGCCGTGCAGCTGCACCGCGAGCGGTTGAGTGTGCAGCGGGAGAGTGGCAACATCGTCGTGACACCTTCTGTCAAGGAGAATTCTTTCTGCGGCCATTTCAGCATCCCCGCGCTGCACATGACGACGGGTGTGCCTGACGCCGACTTTGTTTTGTATATCGCAGCTGGGGCTTTTTCCCAAGACCATGTGGCCTGGGCATTGATTTGCCAGAGCTTTGTCAACGGCCGCCCGTCTGTGGGTGTGGTGAATGTGTCGCCCAAGTACATCTCAGCTGACCCCCAAATCGTGCGCGACATCGCACACGAGATGTTGCACGCGCTGGGTTTCAATGTTCATAGATTCAAAGCGCACAAGATGTTCTCGATGGTGAGCCTGCGAGGGAAGGGCGAGTCACCCGTGATCACCTCGGAGAATGTGGTGGCCAAGGTGCGTGCGCAGTACGGGTGCAACACGAGTGCCTTCATGGAGCTGGAGGATGCTGAGGATGTCGCCTACTCTCACTGGAAGCGTCGCAGCGCCAAGGATGAGCTGATGGCGAGTGCCAGCGGCGCCGGCATTTACTCTGCGATCACGATTGCGGCCATGGAGGATCTGGGCTACTACCGTGGCAACTACAGCAACGCGGAGCCGATGGCGTACGGGCAGAACGCCGGTTGCACCCTGGCCACGACCAAATGTGTGATGAATGGCGTGTCGCAGTTCCCTGAGATGTTTTGTGATTCCTTGAGCCCGAAAGACTTGTGTGTGTCTGACCGCAGCGGTATGGGGAGGTGCTCATTATTTTTTCCTCCTGCTGGTCTGCCCGAATACTACAGCTATTCCATTCAACCAGGGCTCGGCGGCATCAATCCTCAAATGGACTACTGCCCGTACATTGAGGAGTACAGTGACACGAACTGCACAGTGGAGACGAAGATGCTACTCGGCGGAGTGTACGGTGTGACGTCGCGGTGCTTGGACACACCTGGCGGTTTCTCAATCGGATGGAACTGGCAGATGCAATACGGTATCTGTGCTGATATCCAGTGCGGTAGGTCCACGTACAAAATCAAAGTAGCGGGCGCATCTCGCTACATGCGTTGCCCACCGGGCACGAGGATCCAGCTCACGTGGATGAGCTCATTTTTCACACGTGGCGCGCTGACATGCCCTTCTTACGCCTCTGTGTGTGCTGTAAAGCTGGACGCGGCGCTGTACGGCAAGTACGCTGCGCTCCTGGCTGACCACAGCGTTGGCCGTGTGCGGGCTTTCGCGATGGCAGTAGTGCCGGTGGCGGTGCTGCTGGCACTGCTGCTGACGGCTTGATTGTTTGCGGTGTGCGCACAGCGGAGGCCTGGCACACGCGCGTATGTGGGGGACATGTGCGATTTTTATATCCCGTGCTGTTCCCCGCATTTGTGAACAGATGCCAGCGATGCTGACGAGGTGGCTAATAAGTAATCTAATCCTGCATAATCCCCTTCCCCTCCCCTCCCCTCCCCTCCCCCCTTTTCGATCTTTTTTTCTTTGTTACTTCTGTTTTTAAACACACGCTGGTTTGGCTGTGATGACTGGTGAGGGCCCGGTGCTGACGGTGTGCTACCCACTATTTCGGGTGTGCCCACGCGTGCGTGTCACTGCAGGGCGTGTGTGTGGGCCCTCCTTTATCGCCCCTCATTGGATATCCCCGTCCCCCTTTCATCGCACACACCGCGTGCGTGCATTTTCTGTTGTTCCTCCCCTTGCAGCGTCTTTTTGACCTTTTCTTCTGTAATCCATGACTCCCTTTGTATCGTTTCTGTTTTTCCGGGGAGGCGATTGTCGATGGTGAAATACTGTGGGGCAACGTGCTGTCCAGAGTGGAGCGCTTCTCTCGTCTTGCGGTCTTGTCCCCTGCCACCCCTCTCGGGATGACATCGAAGGGGACGGTGGACTATGACAGCGACCCACCTGCCCCACCGACTGGCAGGCCACACGGCTGTCGGCGACTCCCTTGGGGCCGCGTGCGTGTGGATTCATGCATGTGTGCCTGCCCAGCGCATACGGCATCCCTGAGGTACGGCCAGGTGTGAAGGGGAGTAGATGAGCTGCAGCGATGCCGGCGGGCAGTGAGAAACATGTGCTGAGCGCCGCCGCGGTGCGCCTGCGTGCTGCACTGAGCGAAGCTGGCATGCCATGAGGGCTGAATACAGGGTGTACGGTGGCCCGCGAGGCAAGGGCTCGATGCCTCTACGGTGTGGGCTGTACGGCCATTTCGGGCAGCCGAGACGGTTGGTGGGAGTCGACGTGTATGTGGCTGCCGTGCACGAGAGGCAGAGACGAGCGACTGCTCTGTGGGTTTCTGTGTGCGCGCCGAGTGGTTTCTGGCGCAGGGGACAGCGATAGGTGGATGTGAATATGTATACGTTCATCTTTTTTGTTCTCCCTGCGCATCCAGCTATGTACAGATGGTGACACGCTGCACGGGTTGTGGAGGTGGACCTCGCACAGGTATGTGGTGGTGGTAGTGCGTTTTGCGAGCTCGGCAGCTGCACGGAGCTGTTGGCTGCCTTGCCTTCTGGTGCTAGTGGTGATGCCTGCGCTGTGACGAGCCTGCCAGTGTTTCTGTAGTGCGCGGCGTAGAGGCGTGCGCTGGATGGTCGCCCATGGCCAACGCAGGCTTGGAGTTGGGTCCAGAGAGTGCTGTGCTGGGCTTTCTCTTGGCGAGTGTCGCAACGTGTCGCTACACCCACTCACGTGTGGAGGTCACCTCACCCTGGTCTTTTTCGTCTTAACTGTGTTGCTTGTTGTTGTGTGTGTTTATTTGTCTTCCCGCTCCCGTGATCTCCGCTGCTTTCGTTTGCCCGTGTGTGTGGCGTCGGCGTGACCAATTGTCAATCATCCTCAGCGGCATATGATGATTGGAGGCACGCACGCCGCGACGCAGTTCTCCCTGTACCTGGTGCATGCGTTCGCCTGCGCGGTTGCGTGTCTGCATCCGCCCCTCCCCCCTCCTCCCTTCCTTTGTATCTCTTGCTCTCCAAGATGACCATTCCTTGCATTGTCGGTCACTGGAGATCTCTCCCCTGGCGCGTAGAAGGGTGCGCCCCAGTGTACGCAATCGCACCCGGCCAAAGATGTGGTGTGCGGCAGAGAGGCCTTGCATCCCTCTGCACCAAGAGAGATAGGAGTGGCTAGCTTACTGATCGTCTCTGTCCTTCCCCACCTTTGTTGTTGTCCGTGGATGTCCATGTTAGTGTGTGTGTGTGTGTGGCTCCTATTCGTGGCTTCCTTTTCACATTTGCGACTCGCATTCTGCCCCGGGAACATCTAGCGCATCACGCCCCCTCCCCGCGCCCTTTGACACTCACGGAGCTGTTCGCTGCTGCGCGTGTCCTCGCCATGCCTGGAGGTCGCAATGCGCAGCTGGAGGAGCTGCGGCGGCAGTTCCCCTTAACGTCTGTCGTTGTCGAGAGCGCAGAGGAGACGGTGCTGAAAGTGGATCATGCTCTGCGCATCAGCCCCACGACCGAGTATGCCCTGTCCCTGCACGTTGAGCTGCCGTCGACGTTCCCAAATGCGGCACCGCGAGCGACAATGCCGTACTGCTGCCACGAGGTGCCGATAACGCCTCCCGGCCTCAGCCCCTCCCAGGCGCTTGCGTACCAGTGGAGCAGCACCACGTCCACCTTGGTCGAGGCGGTCCGGAATGGATTTCAGAATGCGGCAGATTACTGGGGCCCTGTAGAGCCGCCGAGCATGCGCAGCGCGGCTT
This sequence comes from Porcisia hertigi, assembly GCF_017918235.1. NCBI lineage: Eukaryota > Euglenozoa > Kinetoplastea > Trypanosomatida > Trypanosomatidae > Porcisia > Porcisia hertigi. Next base: position 331,262 of record NC_090587.1, on the reverse strand, counting down.
TGCAGCTGAGCGGGGAGACAGACCTGCTGCTGAGGGATCTGGCGAAGAACCCGAGCTGCCTCGACGCGTACTGCTACCAGCTGCCGATTGTGAAGTCGATGCGTGAAGCTGGTCGGCAGACCATCGAGGAGATGGAGCGAGTTGCCGGCGAGAGCATGACGCTGCGCGCCGAGGTGGAGACGCTGGAAACGAAGGTGGCGGAACTGCAGCAGCGCCTCGGTGAGCGCGTGTCGCGCCTACAACAGCTGGGTGAGAATCGACTCCTCTCCTCTGTCTGCACCCCTGAGGCGCTTTTGAAGACCCTCGAGGGTGATGTACGGAGAATGAGCAGCGCTTGCGTGGCCGTCGGGAAGCGCGCCCTGGACGCATGCAGAGTCGGCAAAAGTGGCTTTCAGGACTTGTTGGAGCAGTACAGGGCGCAATCCAAGGCGATGCACATGCTTGATCTGAAGCGGATCTCCTATCGTGCGCAGTGCGCCACCCGCTGACGGGGAGCTGCATGGGCTAATCGGTGCGTACGCCGTCCATGGCGGCACAGCCTCCCCCCTCCCCTGAGAAGCAGCGGCCGTCCTCTGGGGGTTTTCCTCGCCCCCGTGTCTACCTCCGCCATGCGCGCATGCGTTACTGCGTTTAAGCTGGGGGGCCCTGCGCGACAGGGACTGCTCCCCCCCCCGCCAGACACACACACCAGCACACCATCGGCTGTCTTCTCCAGCCGGGCACGGAGGCCCCTTATTTGGTGTCCTACCGTTTTAGGCCAGAGCTGGCGACGCGGGCGTGTCGGTTTCGGCAGTAGCTCGTCTCGGGAGGGCATGGAAACACGCCGCCACGCACGTACCCCCACCTCTGTATTTCCTCCACGCGGTGGCAGTCGTGGAGCCAGCGGGAGTCTACGCATGTTTGTGTGTGTGTGTACCTGTGGGCTTCTTTTACCGCTGTGCGCACGGTGCGACGAGATGAGGCGCCGCCCACGATGTCTTCTTCACGTTCCCATCAACGAGTTCGTGGTTCTTCTTGGTCTATCCTCCCTGATCACGGTGCCTTTTTTTATCTGTTGGCGCGCACGTGTGTGTTGCCTCAGGCTGGCGGTAGGGTGTGTGGAGCGCATCTCCTGATCGAGCGGTGCCGAATGGAATCGGATGACGCGTTTGTCTTCCTCGAGCTATCTACACTGGAGATTGTCGGCTGTGTGCGGCCGGTGCAGGGCATTGCCAGTGGTGTGCGGAGCGGCATCACGCCGCCGCTGTGTGCACTGTGAAGGGCGTGCGTTGAGATGTGATTATGGAGATCTGTGTTTGGGGCGCCATGCGTTATACCATGCGCTGCAGCGCCCCTGTTGTGGAGGTTTATCGCCGTTGTGGATGGTGTGTGGTGCAGAGGCACGGGAGGGCGCACAAGGCTGGTTGCGCGGTGCGCGGACCGTGTGTGCGTAGGCGCATGCCAGCACGGCCAGCGGCGCGCGAGGAGACACGGGTGCTCACAGACGCACACACACACACACACACACACACACACACACACACACACACACACACACACACACACACACGCACAGGAGGCGGGTTGGAGTGGGGGCGATAAAATGGATGTGCTTCTCGGGGCGGCAGCTCCTCTTCGCCCCACCGCTCTCTTTCTGCCCTCTGCCCTCCCGGCACCCCATGCTGTGCCTGCGCATGTGTAAGCATCGTCTCGACGGCTGTTATTGGGCTGTCGGTCTCAAACGATGTTTTTGTTTCAGGTGTGGCCGTAGCACCGAACGTCTCTTCTCGTGTTCCCTCCTTTGTACCGCTTTGCGGGACCCCGCGCGCTACGTGCGTGTCCGTCTGTCCTTGTGTCTCGCGGCTCTCTCTCTCTAGGCGATGCTGTTTGGTCGCAGCTGCGCCATCGCTCGTGATCCCCTAATCCGGCATGTCGTTTCAGTCTTGCGCACTTGTCTGCCTGCCTTCATTCCGCGCCGCACATCTGTCGGTGTGCTTCATGCCCTCGTGTCGCTCGCGTAGACCCTCTTGTGTCTCTGCTTTCACTCCCTCCTCTCCCACGCCTCCCCCTTCTGGGGTTTTCGGACGTCCGGCTGCCTCTGGTCGCGTGTTCCTCTTTTTCCGCTACCCCTCGTCCTCCTCACGGCTGACTCGAACTTACTTGATCGAAGCGCACATATGTCACGGGCTTTGGGGGAGGGCGGGGCGGTGGACTGAACGGAAAAGCGCAAGTGCCGGGCGAGAGGTATGGAGGTGAGCAGGCGCATTGACACAACATATGTGCTCAGCAGAAAACACAAAGCCTACATTTGAAAAGGGTGCGCCTCCTCTCCCCCCTTCCCCTGTAGCGGTGCCTTGACGTGTGCGTGCATGTGCAGACGTTTGTGCTCGGCTAGGCAGGTCGGGGGGAGGGTGCGTTCGAGGTGGCGGGGATGCGAGGGTGTGTACCGTTTTCCGCACCTAACGCTGTCGTTCCGCTCGTCACTATCCCCGTCGCCCGCCCGCGTAAGCTCCTGCCGCCACACGCCGGTGCGTGTGTTTTGTGTTTGCCGCTGGAGCACGCGCATGTACCCAGACGCCTCTCGGCCAATCGACCCCGCGCCCTCGCGGTCTCTTCGTTTGATTGTCTGTGGTGTCTCTCTGTCTTATAGTGAAGACCATCACGGTTCGTTATTCGCCTTTTTCCCGTGGCTGCGTCATATGAGGAGCTCCCCCCATCTGGTGGAGTGGTTCTATGCAAAGCGCCCTTGCTCCGCCCATTCATCTATCTGCGTTCGCGCGCACATAACGTCCCAGCGACACGGCACAACAGGGGCTGAAAAGAGAGACGGTGTGCGTCGACACACACACACACAGATACATTATATATATATGTACACCCGCACATTTTTTGTGATCCAGAGACGGTGTACGTGTATCTCACGCCGTTCCCGCAAGTCCAGTTGGAGGGGATGCGCACCTCTGCCTCCGTGTCTTCCTCGTGCTCAGAACACGAGACCCCCTCCCCCAATCGCGTGTGAAGGCGGTGTGTATGAGGTGTGCATCGGGAGGGAGATGTGAGGCGCGCGGTCAGTTCTACGCTGGCCTCACGCGTGTGTTGCTGCGAGGCGGGACGCGCGGCGTGCGTTCATGTTCGCCGTTGACTGACCATCTTCGCTTTCATCGCTTGTTCGACTTCCCCCCGTCTCTCCTCTGCTCTCAGCGAGTGCGCGCGCGCGTGCGCTTGGCTGTAAATCTGTCCGGCGTCACTGCCAGGTGTACTCTCCACGTATTCATTTCCTGTTGGCCTGTCCCCCCCTCCCCCCCTCTACCCGCGCTCGCGTTAATAAGCGCGTGTGCACACACAAAGGTACATGTACGGAGACGAATGCAGGTGCATGCGGACACAGTGTTCTCGCTTTATCCCCATTGGGGCACCCCACAGAAGGAGGAAGGTTGTGGGATGCGCAAAGGGACAGCAAAAGAGTCGCCAGCAACGCAGCGGCGCGGAGGAGAGCGAGCTGGGGCGGCACGTGTAATCGCCTATTAGCTGTGTAAAGCAGCAGAGCACCGGAAAGAAGGTGTGAGGGGTCGTGACATCACGATTGGAGGCGGCTAACATGCTTTTGTGTAGCCTTTGCCACAGACTCCACCATGAGTCGGTAGTCGCGAATGCGCTTCCATGCGCAGCAACAGCGCCGCGAAGCCCCCCGCCCCCTCCCCTACTGGGTAGTACTCTCCGCAGGGAAGGGCCCGATAAACGGCCGACAAAGGACAAGCGATGCGGAACAGCACTTGAGGAAGGAGGGGGGCAGATACCAGGCGCGATTTCCCTGAAGAGCCGCTGTACGGTGCTCTGCAGGTGTTGTGTCCTGTGCTTGTGCATCCCCGTAGCTTCCTCGCCACAAGTTTGGCATCGCAGGTTTCTCGCTTTTGCGACATCCTTGAGGCGGTCCGCAGCGGGCACGCACGACCACACTGGTGGGCCCGAGCCCGCTTTGATGAGGCTGTTCTGCAGCCCTTTCCCCCCATTTATACATTCTCTGCTCTCCAATCCTTGGGTGCTTTTTTATTGTTCCTATAGATGTCGCCGTTGCGGCCGCGGCACGCCCTGCCGAGCCAGCAGCGGATCCGACTACCTGCATTGCACACGAGAAAAGGGTCTTTCCTCTCTTCTTCTTTCCGTGGCGCGTGTGTGTGCACCGCCCCTCCTCTCCTTTCCCTTTATTGACACTATGTTTGACTCCTCCGTGCCGGATTCGCGCCTCTCGCTGGCTCTGCGCGCGTGGCCGCTCCCCTACTTTTTCTTTTCCCTGCGCGGGGATCGAGGTGTGGTGTCGCCACTGTACGCACTTGTCTTGCGGGCTCTCGTAGGGTATTCAGTCGCGCATGTTTCACAGCTTGTGTCAGCCTTATCTCCCCGCTCTCTGCTCCCCCGCTGCGGTGGCGGGGAGGCCCATGCCTTCGAGTGCTGCGCCTTCGCAGGTGGCAGCGTCCATTCGCAGCGTCTGCTAGCTCCGTGCCCACAACTCTTTTCTTTCCTTGCCGACATGCCTGGTGCATTGTTCCCGGTCTGCTGCAGACAAGTACACCGATGGTGTGAGCACTCCATTGTGCCAGGAGAGGTGGTCTTCCTGTGTTCCAGCACCCAGCCAGCCAGCTGCGCCGACGCCTCCACTGCAGCTTGCCACGCTGTCGGCGTGGATGCCGTGGCAGAGACTGCGGTATTGCATGTTGTTCGGCGCTGTCGTATCACTGGCTGCCGCGCTGCTCGCTGCTGTGTGTGCGTCTGAGGTGTATTGTCCGTGAGGGCTTCTGTGTGGTTGCGCTGGTTCATGCCTGCATTGTGACCGGCGGTGCAACGGCCATCCCGGGGTCTGCTTTGCTCGTGTATTCTAGGCCGTTACCCACGAGGTGCATGGCGGAGGTGGTGATGGGCAACGGCGTCTCAGGCCGCATTGACTCTGCGCTGCGCACCGTCATCGAGACTGGCTTGCTGCCAGCGTTGTCGGGCGTGAGGACGCGTGTAGCTCATTGTGTTTTTCCCCACTGGCACTGTGGCGATGGTGGCTGACATGACACTTACGGAGTTCCCTCATCGCCGCGTTGGCACTGTGAACCTCGTGTGGTCGGGGGTGCGGGGCTTGCCGACCACGTCTTGTTCCGATCTCAATGTCTGGACAGCGGTGGCGTCCGTCTTCCTGCACTGGAGGCTTTGGAGCGTCGCCTTTTTTTTAGCTTTCGGTCTCCCCCCTTTTTGTGGTGTGTGTTTGTGGGGCTCGGATGAGGAAGAGGGGTACTGTCGCGGACGTTGGTTCAACCGGGAGGGGGGGTCAGTCGCGCTACGATCCCGCACCCCAATTGCGCAGCCAGCATCTCTCCTCCCTTTTCCACTAGAGCTACACGTATTTCACTCGATACGAACGTCCGGTCGCTGTGCGTCATGACCGCAGACCGCGCAACGTGCGCCGGAGTCAGCCGGTGTGTGTAGTGCTCCTCCGTCCCTGTTTGTCGCTCTCGTTGTCTCCTCTCTGTTGTTCAGTGCGCCACTGCCTTGCTGGGGGCACTGAGGGACTCGCCGCGGATGCGTGTGGGGCGATGCAGGCTCCACTCGGTCTCCTCCACCCCTGGCGCGGACTCGAGGGGATGCGGCGTGCCTGGGCAGCGACCCACCCGCGTCACTGAGCGCCAGGCCACACTGCCGTCGGCGACGCCTGTGGGTTGCGTGTGTATGGAAGGTATGCATGGCGTCGAGCGCTGCCCTGGAGAACCCGACCAATGGTGAGTGTAAGTATGAGGTGACGCGTGTGAGTGCACCCCTGTATGGCTGTCTATGTCTGTGTCGCAGATTTGATGTGTGTGCTGATTGTTTTTTTTTCTCCCCCATTATCCCTTTTGTTGTTTTAGGTGTTCTCGCATTGCCGCACATTTTCTGTTCTCCCACCTCACAAGTACTCCCACCCCCTCTTTCCTCCCCTCTTTTCCCCCCTCTTTCCTCCCCGTGTCCAATTCTTCCTCCCCTGTTCTTCCCCCTTGCCCCCGATCACTGCATTGTGGCTGTCTGTTTATTCTCAACGCAGCTGAGCGCTAACTGCGGTTTTTTTCTCCCATGCCTGTGCATGTTGTAACACGCTCGCACCACCTGTCCCATGTGGTGCGCTGCAGCAGCGCTTGTGCTGCGTGTGGCGGGTCCTGCGTGATGCGCTGCGCGTGCGCGATGGGCATGTCGTACCTGTCGGGGCATGTGTGGCGCCGCGCCTGCGATGCCGCTTCCGTTGCTTTTTGCTCTCGCCGCACCTGGTGCAGGCGCTATGTGGAGGCGCTGTGTAGCTGGACCCCGCCCGTCTCTGCCCCTACCGGCCGCTGATTGCGTTGCGCGCTGTACTTCCGCATATCTTCTCCCTCCGTGACTTGTCCCTCTTCCCTCTGCCGCCTGCGGACTCACGCTGTCTGACTCCGCGCCACTGCGCCATTACTTTGTAACCGTTGCCCGTCGACATCTGTGCAACACGCACACACGCACACACATACATATACACGAGCTACGAGCGGTGGAATCATCTGCGGCCGATCAGCCCAGACGCCAACTGTGTCCTCCCTACGCGTTGACCGACGCGTTGTCACCCGATTGTGTGCCCGACACGGACGTCTGTGATTGCCGTGGACGCGTTCTTCTCACGCCGTTGTTAGTGCGCCTCAAAGCGTCTTTTCTCCTCCCCCCCGCTGCTGCGACCACCTTCTGCTCTTTGGTTCTCGCCTCTATTGGTGCTCTCCGCTGCTGCGCCGGCCTCCGTGCGTGCGTGCGTGTGTGCGTGCCGTTGCCGGGGTGAGTCTTCCCTCTCTCTTTATTTGTGTGCCGGACTCGCGACGACCGCGGGCAGCGGGGGTGTCCTCTCTCCTGCCTGGATCTCTGTTTTTTTCTCCAGTCGCGGTAGTTGTGTCGGCGGGGACTGTGTCGTCGTCGATGCGCGGGTCTGTACGCTGCGCGGCGGTGAGGGCGGGGCTGGTGGCAGCTGCTGTGGTGCTGCTGTGTGCTGGGGCAGGCGCTGGTGGCGCTGGCTCAGCTCAGCTGCCTGTCGTCGCCGATCGACTTCGCTGCGGGTTCGACGAGATGCAGGCGCGTGTTATGGGCACTGGCGTGAGCCTGGTGAGCGACGCGGAGGTGCCTGCAGGTGAGCGGGCTGTTGTGTCTGCTGCAGCGAGGCCGTGGCTGCCGATCCGCATTGCTGTGTTCACGGATGACATCACCAACAGCAGCCGGCACTGCACTGCCGCGGGGCAGACGCGGCCGGACTATGTTGGTGGGACTGTGACGTGCACTGCAGTGGACGTCCTTACGGAGGCGAAGAAGCAGACGCTGTTGGAGCTGCTGATCCCGTCTGCCGTGCAGCTGCACCGCGAGCGGTTGAGTGTGCAGCGGGAGGGTAGTAGAATTCTTCTTACGAGATGCCTGAAGAGGGAGCGGATCTGCGGGGAGTTCAGTATTCCTGCGTCGCACATGACGACGGGTGCGCCTGACGCCGATTTGGTTTTGTATATCGCAGCTGGCTCCATTTCGCGATTAGTCGCTGCGTGGGCGGTGATCTGCCAGAGCTTTGTCAACGGCCGCCCGTCTGTGGGTGTGGTGAATGTCTCGCCCAAGTACATCTCTGCTGAACCAGCGACAGTGCGTATACTCGCACACGAGATGTTGCACGCGCTGGGTTTCAATATTCATAAATTCAAAGCGCACACGATGATCTCAATGGTGAGTCTGCGAGGGAAGGGCGAGTCACCGGTGATCACCTCGGAGAATGTGGTGGCCAAGGTGCGTGCGCAGTACGGGTGCAACACGAGTGCCTTCATGGAGCTGGAGGACGAGGGAGGTGAGGGCATCGCCTTTTCGCACTGGAAGCGCCGCAGCGCCAAGGATGAGCTGATGGCGGGTTCCAGGAGCGCTGGCATTTACTCTGCGATCACGATTGCGGCCATGGAGGATCTGGGCTACTACCGTGGCAACTACAGCAACGCGGAGCCGATGGCGTACGGGCAGAACGCCGGTTGCACCCTGGCCACGACCAAATGTGTGATCGACGGCGTGTCGCAGTTCCCTGAAATGTTTTGTGATTTTGTTCAAACCCCTCTGATGTGTACGTCTGATCGCAGAGGCTTGGGGAGGTGCGCTCTCTTGTCCCACCCGTCGTCGTTGCCCCTGTTAAACCAATACTTCAACGATGCGAATACGGGGGGGATGCATTCTGACATGGACTACTGCCCGTACATCGAGGAGTACAATAACACGAAATGCTCAGTGAACGGACATCAACTCGCAGGTAGCGTGTACGGTGTCGCGTCGCAGTGTTTAGACACGTCAGGCGGTTTCTCTGTGAAGGGCAAACACCGGCGGCAATATGGAATCTGTGCGGATGTGCTGTGTGACGTATCGTTTTACAGTGTCATGGTGGCTGGCGCGTCCCGCTTCTCGTTGTGCCCGCCTGGTATGCAACTGGAGCTCGCGTCGATGAGCTCGTTGTTCACGGAGGGTACACTGACGTGCCCCTCTTACGACTCCGTGTGTGCTGTAAAGGTGGACGCGGCGCTGTACGGCAAGTACGCTGCGCTCCTGGCTGACCACAGCTTTGAGGGCGTACGGGGCGTTGGATGGCCGTGATACTCGTGGCGGTGCTGCTGGCGGCTTGATTGTTTGCGGTGTCGCACACCGCTCCAGGCGGACTCTCCCGCGTATGTGGAGGACGTGTGCACGACGAGATGCTGTGCCGCCCCGCGGAGACGCGTGGGCGTGGCAGTGCATCGACTAATAATGAAGAGTGTACTCTTTTATAACTGACACACCCCTACCCCTCCCTCTCTTTTTTTCTTTGACTGTTTCGTTGTTGACAGGGCTGGGGCGCCGTGGGAGCGGGGGGTGGTGGTGGAGGGTGGGTCGCCGCCGACGGCGTGCTACTCGCTGTGTGCGTGTGCTCTTCAGTGGGTGTGCGTGTGCGCGACCTGCGCTGCAATGGCCCCCCTGCCTCTCTCTTTGTGTCCCTCCCTATTCTCTCCTCCTCCTTTTTTCTCTTTCACTATTCCCCCTTTTTCGGCTGCCCTTTTATCCCTACCCCCTCTCTCCCTCCCTCTCCCCCTCTCTTTGTTCCTGTTCCCCGTGCCGCCATTGCGGTGTGCAGTTGACCGTCTTTTCATTATCCCCGCGTGTCCCTGACTTCGCCTGTTCATTTTATCACTATGGTTTCTTGACGAGTTGTTTGTGTGATTGTCGTACATGAAGTACGATGGGTGCTGTGTCGTCGCGGGTGGAGCTGCTCTCTCTCTCGTGCCGTCCTCTCTAGCTTCCTCGACTCTTTCTCCTTTGCGCAGAAGGAGAGTTGGGTGTCCTGCGCGCTTGGAGATGCGTGTGCACGCCACTGCCTTGCTGGAGGCACTGAGGGACTCGCCGCGGATGCGTGTGGGGCGATGCAGGCTCCACTCGGTCTCCTCCACCCCTGGCGCGGACTCGAGGGGATGCGGCGTGCCTAGGCAGCGACCCACCCGCGTCACTGAGCGCCAGGCCACACTGCCGTCGGCGACGCCTGTGGGTTGCGTGTGTATGGAAGGTATGCATGGCGTCGAGCGCTGCCCTGGAGAACCCGACCAATGGTGAGTGTAAGTATGAGGTGACGCGTGCGAGTGCACCCCGGCATGGCTGTCTATGTGTGTATGTGTGTGTGTGTCTGTGTCGCAGATTTGATGTGTGTGCTGATTGTTTTTTTCTCCCCCATTATCCCTTTTGTTGTTTTAGGTGTTCTCGCATTGTCGCATATTTTCTGTTCTCCCACCTCACAAGTACTCCCACCCCTCTTTCCTCCCTCTTTCCCCCATGTCCACTTCTTGCTCCCCTGTTCTTTCCCCTTGCGCCCGATCACTGCATTGTGGCTGTCTGTTTATTCTCAACGCAGCTGAGCGCTAACTGCGGTTTTTTTCTCCCATGCCTGTGCATGTTGTAACACGCTCGCACCACCTGTCCCATGTGGTGTGCTGCAGCAGCGCTTGTGCTGCGTGTGGGGGGTCCTGTGTGATGCGCTGCGCGTGCGCGATGGGCATGTCGTACCTGTCGGGGCATGTGTGGCGCCGCGCCTGCGATGCCGCTTCCGTTGCTTTTTGCTCTCGCCGCACCTGGTGCAGGCGCTGTGTGGAGGCGCTGTGTAGCTGGACCCCGCCCGTCTCTGCCCCTACCGGCCGCTGATTGCGTTGCGCGCTGTACTTCCGCATATCTTCTCCCTCCGTGACTTGTCCCTCTTCCCTCTGCCGCCTGCGGACTCACGCTGTCTGACTCCGCGCCACTGCGCCATTACTTTGTAACCGTTGCCCGTCGACATCTGTGCAACCCGCACACACACACACACACACACACACATATATATATATATACATATACACGAGCTACGAGCGGTTGAATCATCTGCGGCCGATCAGCCCAGACGCCAACTGTGTCCTCCCTACTCGTTGACCGACGCGTTGTCACCCGATTGTGTGCCCGACACGGACGTCTGTGATTGCCGTGGACGCGTTCTTCTCACGCCGCTGTTAGTGCGCCTCAAAGCGTCTTTTCTCCTCCCCCCCCCCGCTGCTGCGACCACCTTCTGCTCTTTGGTTCTCGCCTCTATTGGTGCTCTCCGCTGCTGCGCCGGCCTCCCTGCGTGCGTGCGTGTGTGCGTGCCGTTGCCGGGGTGAGTCTTCCCTCTCTCTCTTTATTTGTGTGCCGGACTCGCGACGACCGCGGGCAGCGGGGGGTGTCCTCTCTCCTGCCTGGATCTCTGTTTTTTTCTCCAGTCGCGGTAGTTGTGTCGGCGGGGACTGTGTCGTCGTCGATGCGCGGGTCTGTACGCTGCGCGGCGGTGAGGGCGGGGCTGGTGGCAGCTGCTGTGGTGCTGCTGTGTGCTGGGGCAGGCGCTGGTGGCGCTGGCTCAGCTCAGCTGCCTGTCGTCGCCGATCGACTTCGCTGCGGGTTCGACGAGATGCAGGCGCGTGTTATGGGCACTGGCGTGAGCCTGGTGAGCGACGCGGAGGTGCCTGCAGGTGAGCGGGCTGTTGTGTCTGCTGCAGCGAGGCCGTGGCTGCCGATCCGCATTGCTGTGTTCACGGATGACATCACCAACAGCAGCCGGCACTGCACTGCCGCGGGGCAGACGCGGCCGGACTATGTTGGTGGGACTGTGACGTGCACTGCAGAGGACGTTTTGACGGAGGCGAAGAAGCAGACGCTGTTGGAGCTGCTGATCCCGTCTGCCGTGCAGCTGCACCGCGAGCGGTTGAGTGTGCAGCGGGAGAGTGGCAACATCGTCGTGACACCTTCTGTCAAGGAGAATTCTTTCTGCGGGGAGTTCAGTACTCCTGCGTCGCACATGACGACGGGTGTGCCTGACGCCGACTTTGTTTTGTATATCGCAGCCGGCCCTACGTCCGGTGATACTGTGCCCTGGGCGCTGACGTGCCAGAGCTTTGTCGACGGCCGCCCGTCTGTGGGTATGTTGAATGTGTCGCCCAAGTACATCTCAGCTGACCCCCAAATCGTGCGCGATATCGCACACGAGATGTTGCACGCGCTGGGTTTCAATGTTCATAGATTCAAAGCGCACATGATGTTCTCTATGGTGAGTCTGCGAGGGAAGGGCGAGTCACCGGTGATCACCTCGGAGAATGTGGTGGCCAAGGTGCGTGCGCAGTACGGGTGCAGCACGAGTGCCTTCATGGAGCTGGAAGGGGACAAGGGCATCGCCTTTTCACACTGGAAGCGCCGCAACGCCAAGGATGAGCTGATGGCGGGTTTCAGGAGCGCTGGCATTTACTCTGCGATCACGATTGCGGCCATGGAGGACCTGGGCTACTACCGTGGCAACTACAGCAACGCGGAGCCGATGGCGTACGGGCAGAACGCCGGTTGCACCCTGGCCACGACCAAATGTGTGATCGATGGCGTGTCGCAGTTCCCTGAGATGTTCTGCGACTCTGTTGAACGGGGGTGGGAATGCAGCACTGATCGTGTCGGCATGGGAATGTGCGCTATTTGCACGTACACGTCGGCGTTGCCCGTTCCTTTTCTGTACTTTCATAACTTCAGGGAAGGGGGATGCGACGAATGGATGGAGTACTGTCCTGAGGTCGAGATGGACGGGGACTCCAGCTGTCTAGTAGGGACCGGAGTGCTTGCAGGCAGCGTGTACGGCGCCACGTCGCGGTGTTTAGACACGTCAGGCGGTTTCTCTGTGAAGGGCAAGCACCAGCGGCAATATGGAATCTGTGCGGAGGTGAAGTGCGGCAGCACCACATATAGCGTCAGGGTTGCTGGCGCGTCGGACTTCGAGGTGTGCGCGCCGGGAGCGTTTCACTCATTGAGGTCTCTCAGTCCCTCTTTCTCATCAGGGACGTTGTTGTGCCCCACCTACGACTCCGTGTGTGCAAAGGAGGAGGAGTCTGCTCTGTATAGGAAATACGCCGCGCTCCTGAACGACGAGGAGGTCGGTGTTCAGAGGGTGTTCGACGGTGGTCATGGTGGTGCTGATCACAACTAGGGTAGTGCATGGTTCCGAGCGCTGGTTGGAGCGTACCCGACCTACGCGCATGTGGACGAGCGCCAGCCTAAATAACGCGCTGTCCGGCACATGCGAATAGGCATGGCAGTACACGGACTAAAAACAAGGCTGTTTTTTTTTTGTAATAACTGATAACCACCCCTCTGATTCATCCTGGCTACACAGCCGCTGTGTTGTGCGAAGCGGGACAGGCTCGTCCCTCGCGGAGTGCCCCTCACCGCGCACGTGTGCTCGTGAGTGGTTTTCCTTGTGCGCGGGCCGTGTCGCCGTGTTTCTTTTCCTCCCTTCACCCTTTCCAACCCCCACTCTCTCCCGTATCACCGATCCGGTGAAAAATAAATCGTCTTCCCCGTTCTACCGCATGTGTTGCATTTCCACTGTGTTTACTTTTTTTTCCACCAGAGTGAATCAGAGTGTTGTATGTCTAATGTGTTTGGTTGTTTGTTGTCAAAAGAGCAGTGCTTCAGTGCATTGTTGCTCTTTCTTCCTTTTTGTAACCTGTGCGGAAAAAGCGGTGAGCTTACTACGGGCCTTGAAACGCCAGTTCGCGGCCCTCGTAGGTGGCCGCGTACAAGCACTCATGGCGAAGGCGTACACGCAACGGGGGTGGTCGCATGTATCAGCCACCGCGCGCTCAAAGCGGCTTCCTTGCCGTCGCGGCACCTTCTCTCAGCCGATGCAGGTTCCACTTGGTCTCCTCCACCCCTGGCGCGGACTCGAGGGGATGCGGCGTGCCTACGCAGCGACCCACCCGCGCCACTGAGCGCCAGGCCACACTGCCGTCGGCGACGCCTGTGGGTTGCGTGTGTATGGAAGGTATGCATGTCGTCGAGAGCTGCCCTGGAGAGCCCGACCAATGGTGAGTGTAAGTATGAGGTGACGCGTGCGAGTGCACCCCCGCATGGCTGTCTATGTCTGTGTGTGTGTGTGTGTCTGTGTCGCAGATTTGATGTGTGCGCTGATTGTTTTTTTTTCTCCCCCATTATCCCTTTTGTTGTTTTAGGTGTTCTCGCATAGTCGCATATTTTCTGTTCTCTCACCACACAAGTACTCCCACCCCCTCTTTCCCCCCCTCTTTCCCCCCCATGTCCACTTCTTCCTCCCCTCTTCTTTCCCCTTGCGCCCGATGACTGCATTGTGGCTGTCTGTTTCTTCTCAACGCAGCTGAGCGCTAACTGCGGTTTTTTTTCCCACGCCTGTGCATGTTGTAACACGCTCGCACCACCTGTCCCATGTGGTGTGCTGCAGCAGCGCTTGTGCTGCGTGTGGCGGGTCCTGTGTGATGCGCTGCGCGTGCGCGATGGGCATGTCGTACCTGTCGGGGCATGTGTGGCGCCGCGCCTGCGATGCCGCTTCCGTTGCTTATTGCTCTCGCCGCACCTGGTGCAGGCGCTGTGTGGAGGCGCTGTGTAGCTGGACCCCGCCCGTCTCTCCCCCTACTGGCCGCTGATTGCGTTGCGCGCTGTACTAACGCATATCTTCTCCCTCCGTGACTTGTCCCTCTTCCCTCTGCCGCCTGCGGACTCACGCTGTCTGACTGCGCGCCACTGCGCCATTACTTTGTAACCGTTGCCCGTCGACATCTGTGCAACACGCACACACACACACACACACACGCACATATATATACACGAGCTACGAGCGGTGGAATCATCTGCTGCCGATCAGCCCAGACGCCAACTGTGTCCTCCCTACGTGTTGACCGACGCGTTGACACCCGATTGTGTGCCCGACACGGACGTCTGTGATTGCCGTGGACGCGTTCTTCTCACGCCGTTGTTAGTGCGCCTCAAAGCGTCTTTTCTCCTCCCCCCCGCTGCTGCGACCACCTTCTGCTCTTTGGTTCTTGCCTCTATTGGTGCTCTCCGCTGCTGCGCCGGCCTCCGTGCGTGCGTGCGTGTGTGCGTGCCGTTGCCGGGGTGAGTCTTCCCTCTCTCTTTATTTGTGTGCCGGACTCGCGACGACCGCGGACAGCGGGGGGTGTCCTCTCTCCTGCCTGGATCTCTGTTTTTTTCTCCAGTCGCGGTAGTTCTGTCGGCGAGGACTGTGTCGTCGATGCGCGGGTCTGTACGCTGCGCGGCGGTGAGGGCGGTTCTGGTGGCAGCTGCTGTGGTGCTGCTGTGTGCTGGGGCAGGCGCTGGTGGCGCTGGCTCAGCTCAGCTGCCTGTCGTCGCCGATCGACTTCGCTGCGGGTTCGACGAGATGCAGGCGCGTGCTATGGGCACTGGCGTGAGCCTGGTGAGCAACGCGGAGGTGCCTGCAGGTGAGCGGGCTGTTGTGTCTGCTGCAGCGAGGCCGTGGCGGCCGATCCGCATTGCTGTGTTCACGGATGACATCACCAACAGCAGCCGGCACTGCACTGCCGCGGGGCAGACGCGGCCGGACTATGTTGGTGGGACTGTGACGTGCACCGCAGAGAACATTTTGACGAAGGCAAAGAAGCAGACGCTGTTGGAGCTGCTGATCCCGTCTGCCGTGCAGCTGCACCGCGAGCGGTTGAATGTGCAGCGGGAGAGTGGCAACATCGTCGTGACAACTTATGTCAAGGAGAATTCTTTCTGCGGCGATTTCAGCATCCCCGCGTCGCACATGACGACGGGTGTGCCTGACGCCGACTTTGTTTTGTATATCGCAGCTGGGGCTTTATCCGAAGATCATGTCGCCTGGGCATTGATTTGCCAGGATTTTGTCAACGGCCGCGCGTCTGTGGGTGTGGTGAATGTCTCGCCCAAGTACATCTCTGCTCAACCAGCGACAGTGCGTATACTCGCACACGAGATGTTGCACGCGCTGGGCTTCAATGTTCATAAATTCAAAGCGCACAAGATGTTCTCGATGGTGAGCCTGCGAGGGAAGGGCGAGTCACCCGTGATCACCTCGGAGAATGTGGTGGCCAAGGTGCGTGCGCAGTACGGGTGCAGCACGAGTGCCTTCATGGAGCTGGAGGATGCTGAGGATGTCGCCTACTCTCACTGGAAGGGCCGCAGCGCTAAGGACGAGCTGATGGCGAGTGCCAGCGGCGCCGGCATTTACTCTGCGATCACGATTGCGGCCATGGAGGATCTGGGCTACTACCGTGGCAACTACAGCAACGCGGAGCCGATGGCGTACGGGCAGAACGCCGGTTGCACCCTGGCCACGACCAAATGTGTGATCGATGGCGTGTCGCAGTTCCCTGAGATGTTTTGTGATTCGTTGAACTCGAAAGACTTGTGTGTGTCTGACCGCAGCGGTATGGGGAGGTGCTCATCATTTTTCCCTCCTGCTGGGCTGCCCGAATACTACAGCTATTCCATTCAACCAGGGCTCGGCGGCATCAATCCTCAGATGGACTACTGCCCGTACATTGAGGAGTACAGTGACAGGAACTGCACAGTGGAGACGAAGATGCTACTCGGCGGAGTGTACGGTGTGACGTCGCGGTGCTTGGATACACCTGGCGGTTTCTCAATGAGATGGAACTGGCAGATGCAATACGGCATCTGTGCTGATATCCAGTGCGGCATCAGCACATACAGCGTCAGGGTGGTTGGGTCGTCAGCTTTCACAGCGTGCCGGCCGGGCACTGTTCTTCCATTGAGGTCACTCAGTTCGCTTTTCTCCGAAGGGAGTCTCACATGCCCTTCTTACGCCTCTGTGTGTGCCGTAAAGGTGGACGCGGCGCTGTACGGCAAGTACGCTGCGCTCCTGGCTGACCACAGTGTTGGCCGTGTGCGGGCTTTCGCGATGGCAGTAGTGCCGGTGGCGGTTCTGCTGGCGGTGCTGCTGACGGCTTGATTGTTTGCGGTGTGCGCACAGCGGAGGCCTGGCACACGCGCGTATGTGGGGGACATGTGCGATTTTATATCCCGCGCTGTTCCCCGCATTTGTGAACAGATGCCAGCAATGCTGACGAGGTGGCTAATAAGTAAACTAATCCTGCATAATCCCCTCCCCTCCCTTCCCCCTCCCCTCCCCCCCTTTTCGACCATTTTTCTCTTTTTTTTCTTCTGTTCTTTAAACACACGCTGGTTTGGCTGTGATGACTGGTGAGGGCCCGGTGCTGACGGTGTGCTACCCACTATTTCGGGTGTGCCCACGCGTGCGTGTCACTGCAGGGCGTGTGTGTGGGCCCTCCTTTATCGCCCCTTATTGGATATCCCCGTCCCCCTTTCATCGCACACACCGCGTGCGTGCATTTTCTGTTGTTCCTCCCATTGCAGCGTCTTTTTGACCTTTTCTTCTGTAATCCATGACTCCCTTTGTATCGTTTCTGTTTTTCCGGGGAGGCGATTGTCGATGGTGAAATACTGTGGGGCAACGTGCTGTCCAGCGTGGAGCGCTTCTCTCGTCTTGCGCTCTTGTCCCCTGCCACCCCTCTCAGAATGACATCAAAGGGGACGGCGGACTATGACAGCGACCCACCCGCCCCACCGACTGGCAGGCCACACGGCTGTCGGCGACTCCCTTGGGGCCGCGTGTGTGTGGCATGCATGCACGGCGTCGAGAGGTGCCCAGAGAGCCCGAGCGATGGTCGAGTGAGGTGCGAGGTGACGCGCGCGAGTGCACAGCGGTATGGTCTTGTGTGTGTCTGTGTGTGTGGATTCATGCATGTGTGTCTGCCCCGCGCATACGGCATCCCTGAGGTACGGCCAGGTGTGAAGGGGAGTAGATGAGCTGCAGCGATGCCGGCGGGCAGTGAGAAACATGTGCTGAGCGCCGCCGCGGTGCGCCTGCGTGCTGCACTGAGCGAAGCTGGCATGCCATGAGGGCTGAATACAGGGTGTACGGTGGCCCGCGAGGCAAGCGCTCGATGCCTCTACGGTGTGGGCTGTACGGCCAGTTCGGGCAGCCGAGACGGTTGGTGGGAGTCAACGTGTTTGTGGCTGCCGTGCACGAGAGGCAGAGACAAGCGACTGCTCTGTGGGTTTCTGTGTGCGCGCCGAGTGGTTTCTGGCGCAGGGGACAGCGATAGGTGGAGGTGAATATGTATACGTTTATCTTTTTTGTTCTCCCTGCGCATCCAGCTATGTACAGATGGTGACACGCTGCACGGGTTGTGGAGGTGGACCTCGCACAGGTATGTGGTGGTGGTAGTGCGTTTTGCGAGCTCGGCAGCTGCACGGAGCTGTTGGCTGCCTTGCCTTCTGATGCTAGTGGTGATTCCTGCGCTGTGACGAGCCTGCCAGTGTTTCTGTAGTGCGCGGCGTAGAGGCGTGCGCTGGATGGTCGCCCATGGTCAACGCAGGCTTGGAGTTGGGTCCAGAGAGTGCTGTGCTGGGCTTTATCTTGGCGAGTGTCGCAACGTGTCGCTACACCCACTCACGTGTGGAGGTCACCTCACCCTGGTCTTTTTCGTCTTAACTGTGTTGCTTGTTGTTGTGTTTTTTTTTGTCTTCCCGCTCCCCTGATCTCCGCTGCTTTCGTTTGCCCGTGTGTGTGGCGTCGGCGTGACCAATTATCAATCTTCCTCAGCGGCATATGATGATTGGAGGCACGCACGCCGCGACGCAGTGCTCCCTGTACCTGGTGTAAGCGCTATGTGGAGGCGCTGTGTAGCTGGACCCCGCCCGTCTCTCCCCCTACTGGCCGCTGATTGCGTTGCGCGCTGTACTTCCGCATATCTTCTCCCTCCATGACTTGTCCCTCTTCCCTCTGCCGCCTGCGGACTCACGCTGTCTGACTCCGCGCCACTGCGCCATTACTTTGTAACCGTTGCCCGTCGACATCTGTGCAACACGCACACACACACACACACACACATATATATATATATACACGAGCTACGAGCGGTGGAATCATCTGCGGCCGATCAGCCCAGACGCCAACTGTGTCCTCCCTACGCGTTGACCGACGCGTTGACACCCGATTGTGTGCCCGACACGGACGTCTGTGATTGCCGTGGACGCGTTCTTCTCACGCCGTTGTTAGTGCGCCTCAAAGCGTCTTTTCTCCTCCCCCCCGCTGCTGCGACCACCTTCTGCTCTTTGGTTCTTGCCTCTATTGGTGCTCTCCGCTGCTGCTCCGGCCTCCCTGCGTGCGTGCCGTTGCCGGGGTGAGTCTTCCCTCTCTCTCTTTATTTGTGTGCCGGACTCGCGACGACCGCGGGCAGAGGGGGGTGTCCTCTCTCCTGCCTGGATCTCTGTTTTTTTCTCCAGTCGCGGTAGTTGTGTCGGCGGGGACTGTGTCGTCGATGCGCGGGTCTGTACGCTGCGCGGCGGTGAGGGCGGGGCTGGTGGCAGCTGCTGTGGTGCTGCTGTGTGCTGGGGCAGGCGCTGGTGGCGCTGGCTCAGCTCAGCTGCCTGTCGTCGCCGATCGACTTCGCTGCGGGTTCGACGAGATGCAGGCGCGCGTTATGGGCACTGGCGTGAGCCTGGTGGGCGACGCGGAGGTGCATGCAGGTGAGCGGGCTGTTGTGTCTGCTGCAGCGAGGCCGTGGCTGCCGATCCGCATTGCTGTGTTCACGGATGACATCACCAACAGCAGCCGGCACTGCACTGCCGCGGGGCAGCCGCGGCCGGACTATGTTGGTGGGACTGTGACGTGCACTGCAGAGGACGTCCTTACGAAGGCGAAGAAGCAGACGCTGTTGGAGCTGCTGATCCCGTCTGCCGTGCAGCTGCACCGCGAGCGGTTGAGTGTGCAGCGGGAGGGTAGTAGAATTCTTCTTACGACATGGCTGAAGAGGGAGCGGATCTGCGGGGAGTTCAGTACTCCTGCGTCGCACATGACGACGGGTGTGCCTGACGCCGACTTTGTTTTGTATATCGCAGCGGGCCCTACGTTGCAATTAGTCGCTGCGTGGGCAGTGATATGCCAGAGCTTTGACAACGGCCGCGCGTCTGTGGGTGTGGTGAATGTGTCGCCCAAGTACATCTCTGCTGAACCAGCGACAGTGCGTATACTCGCACACGAGATGTTGCACGCGCTGGGCTTCAATGTTCATAAATTCAAAGCGCACAAGATGTTCTCGATGGTGAGCCTGCGAGGGAAGGGCGAGTCACCCGTGATCACCTCGGAGAATGTGGTGGCCAAGGTGCGTGCGCAGTACGGGTGCAGCACGAGTGCCTTCATGGAGCTGGAAGACAATGGGGAAATAAATGCGGCTTTCTCGCACTGGAAGCGCCGCAGCGCCAAGGATGAGCTGATGGCGAGTGTCAGCGGCGCCGGCATCTACTCTGCGATCACGATTGCGGCCATGGAGGATCTGGGCTACTACCGTGGCAACTACAGCAACGCGGAGCCGATGGCGTACGGGCAGAACGCCGGTTGCACCCTGGCCACGACCAAATGTGTGATCGATGGCGTGTCGCAGTTCCCCGAGATGTTCTGTGATTCGTTGAACTCGAAAGACTTGTGTGTGTCTGACCGCAGCGGTATGGGGAGGTGCTCATCATTTTTCCCTCCTGCTGGGCTGCCCGAATACTACAGCTATTCCATTCAACCAGGGCTCGGCGGCATCAATCCTCAGATGGACTACTGCCCGTACATTGAGGAGTACAGTGACAGGAACTGCACAGTGGAGACGAAGATGCTACTCGGCGGAGTGTACGGTGTGACGTCGCGGTGCTTGGATACACCTGGCGGTTTCTCAATGAGATGGAACTGGCAGATGCAATACGGCATCTGTGCTGATATCCAGTGCGGCATCAGCACATACAGCATCAGGGTGGTTGGGTCGTCAGCTTTCACAGCGTGCCGGCCGGGCACTGTTCTTCCATTGAGGTCACTCAGCTCCGTTTTCTCCGAAGGGAGTCTCACATGCCCTTCTTACGCCTCTGTGTGTGCCGTAAAGGTGGACGCGGCGCTGTACGGCAAGTACGCTGCGCTCCTGGCTGACCACAGTGTTGGCCGTGTGCGGGCTTTCGCGATGGCAGTAGTGCCGGTGGCGGTTCTGCTGGCGGTGCTGCTGACGGCTTGATTGTTTGCGGTGTGCGCACAGCGGAGGCCTCGCACACGCGCGTATGTGGGGGACATGTGCGATTTTATATCCCGCGCTGTTCCCCGCATTTGTGAACAGATGCCAGCGATGCTGACGAGGTGGCTAATAAGTAAACTAATCCTGCATAATCCCCTCCCCTCCCTTCCCCCCCTCCCCTCCCCCCCTTTTCGACCATTTTTCTCTTTTTTTTCTTCTGTTCTTTAAACACACGCTGGTTTGGCTGTGATGACTGGTGAGGGCCCGGTGCTGACGGTGTGCTACCCACTATTTCGGGTGTGCCCACGCGTGCGTGTCACTGCAGGGCGTGTGTGTGGGCCCTCCTTTATCGCCCCTTATTGGATATCCCCGTCCCCCTTTCATCGCACACACCGCGTGCGTGCATTTTCTGTTGTTCCTCCCATTGCAGCGTCTTTTTGACCTTTTCTTCTGTAATCCATGACTCCCTTTGTATCGTTTCTGTTTTTCCGGGGAGGCGATTGTCGATGGTGAAATACTGTGGGGCAACGTGCTGTCCAGCGTGGAGCGCTTCTCTCGTCTTGCGCTCTTGTCCCCTGCCACCCCTCTCGGAATGACATCAAAGGGGACGGCGGACTATGACAGCGACCCACCTGCCCCACCGACTGGCAGGCCACACGGCTGTCGGCGACTCCCTTGGGGCCGCGTGTGTGTGGCATGCATGCACGGCGTCGAGAGGTGCCCAGAGAGCCCGAGCGATGGTCGAGTGAGGTGCGAGGTGACGCGCGCGAGTGCACAGCGGTATGGTCGTGTGTGTGTCTGTGTGTGTGGATTCATGCATGTGTGTCTGCCCCGCGCATACGGCATCCCTGAGGTACGGCCAGGTGTGAAGGGGAGTAGATGAGCTGCAGCGATGCCGGCGGACAGTGAGAAACATGTGCTGAGCGCCGCCGCGGTGCGCCTGCGTGCTGCACTGAGCGAAGCTGGCATGCCATGAGGGCTGAATACAGGGTGTACGGTGGCCCGCGAGGCAAGCGCTCGATGCCTCTACGGTGTGGGCTGTACGGCCAGTTCGGGCAGCCGAGACGGTTGGTGGGAGTCAACGTGTTTGTGGCTGCCGTGCACGAGAGGCAGAGACAAGCGACTGCTCTGTGGGTTTCTGTGTGCGCGCCGAGTGGTTTCTGGCGCAGGGGACAGCGATAGGTGGAGGTGAATATGTATACGTTTATCTTTTTGTTCTCCCTGCGCATCCAGCTATGTACAGATGGTGACACGCTGCACGGGTTGTGGAGGTGGACCTCGCACAGGTATGTGGTGGTGGTAGTGCGTTTTGCGAGCTCGGCAGCTGCACGGAGCTGTTGGCTGCCTTGCCTTCTGGTGCTAGTGGTGATGCCTGCGCTGTGACGAGCCTGCCAGTGTTTCTGTAGTGCGCGGCGTAGAGGCGTGCGCTGGATGGTCGCCCATGGCCAACGCAGGCTTGGAGTTGGGTCCAGAGAGTGCTGTGCTGGGCTTTCTCTTGGCGAGTGTCGCAACGTGTCGCTACACCCACTCACGTGTGGAGGTCACCTCACCCTGGTCTTTTTCGTCTTAACTGTGTTGCTTGTTGTTGTGTTTTTTTTTGTCTTCCCGCTCCCCTGATCTCCGCTGCTTTCGTTTGCCCGTGTGTGTGGCGTCGGCGTGACCAATTATCAATCTTCCTCAGCGGCATATGATGATTGGAGGCACGCACGCCGCGACGCAGTTCTCCCTGTACCTGGTGTAAGCGCTATGTGGAGGCGCTGTGTAGCTGGACCCCGCCCGTCTCTCCCCCTACTGGCCGCTGATTGCGTTGCGCGCTGTACTTCCGCATATCTTCTCCCTCCGTGACTTGTCTCTCTTCCCTCTGCCGCCTGCGGACTCACGCTGTCTGACTCCGCGCCACTGCGCCATTACTTTGTAACCGTTGCCCGTCGACATCTGTGCAACACGCACACACACACCCACATATATATATATATACACGAGCTACGAGCGGTGGAATCATCTGCGGCCGATCAGCCCAGACGCCAACTGTGTCCTCCCTACGTGTTGACCGACGCGTTGTCACCCGATTGTGTGCCCGACACGGACGTCTGTGATTGCCGTGGACGCGTTCTTCTCACGCCGTTGTTAGTGCGCCTCAAAGCGTCTTTTCTCCTCCCCCCCGCTGCTGCGACCACCTTCTGCTCTTTGGTTCTCGCCTCTATTGGTGCTCTCCGCTGCTGCTCCGGCCTCCCTGCGTGCGTACCGTTGCCAGGGTGAGTCTTCCCTCTCTCTTTATTTGTGTGCCGGACTCGCGACGACCGCGGGCAGAGGGGGGTGTCCTCTCTCCTGCCTGGATCTCTGTTTTTTTCTCCAGTCGCGGTAGTTGTGTCGGCGGGGACTGTGTCGTCGATGCGCGGGTCTGTACGCTGCGCGGCGGTGAGGGCGGGGCTGGTGGCAGCTGCTGTGGTGCTGCTGTGTGCTGGGGCAGGCGCTGGTGGCGCTGGCTCAGCTCAGCTGCCTGTCGTCGCCGATCGACGTCGCTGCGGGTTCGACGAGATGCAGGCGCGCGTTATGGGCACTGGCGTGAGCCTGGTGGGCGACGCGGAGGTGCATGCAGGTGAGCGGGCTGTTGTGTCTGCTGCAGCGAGGCCGTGGCTGCCGATCCGCATTGCTGTGTTCACGGATGACATCACCAACAGCAGCCGGCACTGCACTGCCGCGGGGCAGCCGCGGCCGGACTATGTTGGTGGGACTGTGACGTGCACTGCAGAGGACGTCCTTACGAAGGCAAAGAAGCAGACGCTGTTGGAGCTGCTGATCCCGTCTGCCGTGCAGCTGCACCGCGAGCGGTTGAGTGTGCAGCGGGAGGGTAGTAGAATTCTTCTTACGACATGGCTGAAGAGGGAGCGGATCTGCGGGGAGTTCAGTACTCCTGCGTCGCACATGACGACGGGTGTGCCTGACGCCGACTTTGTTTTGTATATCGCAGCTGGTCACACTTCGCGATTCGTTGCTGCGTGGGCAGCGAATTGCCAGAGCTTTGTCAACGGCCGCGCGTCTGTGGGTGTGGTGAATGTGTCGCCCAAGTACATCTCTGCTGAACCAGTGACTGTGCGTATACTCGCACACGAGATGTTGCACGCGCTGGGCTTCAATGTTCATAAATTCAAAGCGCACACGATGTTCTCGATGGTGAGTCTTCGAGGGAAGGGCGAGTCACCCGTGATCACCTCGGAGAATGTGGTGGCCAAGGTGCGTGCGCAGTACGGGTGCAGCACGAGTGCATTCATGGAGCTGGAAGGGGATAAGGGCATCGCCTTTTCCCACTGGAAGCGCCGCAACGCCAAGGATGAGCTAATGGCAGGTTTCAGGAGCGCTGGCATTTACTCTGCGATCACGATTGCGGCCATGGAGGATCTGGGCTACTACCGTGGCAACTACAGCAACGCGGAGCCGATGGCGTACGGGCAGAACGCCGGTTGCACCCTGGCCACGACCAAATGTGTGATCGATGGCGTGTCGCAGTTCCCTGAGATGTTTTGTGATTTTGTTCAAACTCCTCTGATGTGTACGTCTGATCGCAAAGGCTCGGGAAGGTGCGCTCTCTTGTCCCACCCGTCGTCGTTGCCCCTGTTAAACCAATACTTCAAGCATGCGAATACGGGGGGGATGCATTCTGACATGGACTACTGCCCGTACATCGAGGAGTACAATAACACGAAATGCTCAGTGAACGGACATCAACTCGCAGGTAGCGTGTACGGTGTCGCGTCGCAGTGTTTAGACACGTCAGGCGGTTTCTCTGTGAAGGGCAAACACCAGCGGCAATATGGAATCTGTGCGGATGTGCTGTGCGACGTATCGTTCTACAGTGTCAAGGTGGCTGGGGCATCCCGCTTCTCGTTGTGCCCGCCTGGAGTGCGACTCGAGCTCGCGTCGATGAGCTCGTTGTTCACGGAGGGTACGCTGACGTGCCCCTCTTACGATTCCGTTTGTGCTGTAAAGGTGGACGCGGCGCTGTACGGCAAGTACGCTGCGCTCCTGGCCGACCACAGCGTTGGCCGTGTGCGGGCTTTCGCGATGGCACTAGTGCCGGTGGCGGTTCTGCTGGCAGTGCTGCTGACGGCTTGATTGTTTCCGGTGTCGCGCACCGCTCCAGGCGAACCCTCCCGCGTACGTGGAGGACGTGTGCACGACGAGATGTTGTGCCGCCCCGCGGAGACGCGTGGGCGTGGCAGTGCATCGACTAATAATGAAGAGTGTACTCTTTTATAACTGACACACCCCTCCCCCTTCCCCCCTTTCTTTCTTTGACTGTTCCGTTGTTGACAGCGCTGTGGCGCTGTGGGAGCGGGGGTGGTGGGGGGTGGGTCGCCGCTGACGGCGTGCTACTCGCTGTGTGCGTGTGTTCTTCAGTGGGTGTGCGTGTGCGCGACCTGCGCTGCAATGGCCCCCCCCTCTCTGCTGCCTCTCTCTCTGTGTCCCTCCCTATTCTCTCCTCCTCCTTTTTTCTTTTTTACTATTCCCCCTTTTTCAGCTGCCCCTTTATCCCTGTCCCCCCTCTCCCTCCCATTTCCCCTCTCTTTGTTCCTATTCCCCGTGCCGCCATTGCGGTGTGCAGTTGACCGTCTTTTCATTACCCCCGCGTGTCCCTGACTTCGCCTGTTCATTTTATCACTATGGTTTCTTGACGAGTTGTTTGTGTGATTGTCGTACATGAAGTACGATGGGTGGTGTGTCGTCGCGAGTTGAGCGCTTCTCTCTCGTGCCGTCCTCTCTAGCTTCCTCGACTCTTTCTCCTCTGCGCAGAAGGAGAGTTGGGTATCCTGTGCGCTTGGACATGCTTGTGCACGCCACTGCCTTGCTGGAGGCACTGAGGGACTCGCCGCGGATGCGTGTGGGGCGATGCAGGCTCCACTCGGTCTCCTCCACCCGTGGCGCGGACTCGAGGGGATGCGGCGTGCCTACGCAGCGACCCACCCGCGCCACTGAGCGCCAGGCCACACTGCCGTCGGCGACGCCTGTGGGTTGCGTGTGTATGGAAGGTATGCATGTCGTCGAGAGCTGCCCTGGAGAACCCGACCAATGGTGAGTGTAAGTATGAGGTGACGCGTGCGAGTGCACCCCCGCATGGCTGTCTATGTCTGAGTGTGTGTGTGTCGCAGATTTGATGTGTGTGCTGATTGTTTTTTTTTTCTCCCCCATTATCCCTTTTGTTTTAGGTGTTCTCGCATTGCCGCACATTTTCTGTTCTCCCGCCTCAGAAGTACTCCCACCCCCTCTTTCCCCTCCCTCTTTCCCCCCATGTCCACTTCTTCCTCCCCTCTTCTTCCCCCTTGCGCCCGATCACTGCATTGTGGCTGTCTGTTTCTTCTCAACGCAGCTGAGCGCTAACTGCGGTTTTTTTTCCCATGCCTGTGCATGTTGTAACACGCTCGCACCACCTGTCCCATGTGGTGTGCTGCAGCAGCGGTTGTGCTGCGTGTGGCGGGTCCTGCGTGATGCGCTGCGCGTGCGCGATGGGCATGTCGTACCTGTCGGGGCATGTGTGGCGCCGCGCCTGCGATGCCGCTTCCGTTGCTTATTGCTCTCGCCGCACCTGGTGCAGGCGCTGTGTGGAGGCGCTGTGTAGCTGGACCCCGCCCGTCTCTCCCCCTACTGGCCGCTGATTGCGTTGCGCGCTGTACTTCCGCATATCTTCTCCCTCCGTGACTTGTCCCTCTTCCCTCTGCCGCCTGCGGACTCACGCTGTCTGACTGCGCGCCACTGCGCCATTACTTTGTAACCGTTGCCCGTCGACATCTGTGCAACACGCACACACGCACACACATACATATACACGAGCTACGAGCGGTGGAATCATCTGCGGCCGATCAGCCCAGACGCCAACTGTGTCCTCCCTACGCGTTGACCGACGCGTTGACACCCGATTGTGTGCCCGACACGGACGTCTGTGATTGCCGTGGACGCGTTCTTCTCACGCCGTTGTTAGTGCGCCTCAAAGCGTCTTTTCTCCCCCCCCCCGCTGCTGCGACCACCTTCTGCTCTTTGGTTCTCGCCTCTATTGGTGCTCTCCGCTGCTGCTCCGGCCTCCCTGCGTGCGTGCCGTTGCCGGGGTGAGTCTTCCCTCTCTCTCTTTATTTGTGTGCCGGACTCGCGACGACCGCGGGCAGCGGGGGGTGTCCTCTCTCCTGCCTGGATCTCTGTTTTTTTCTCCAGTCGCAGTAGTTGTGTCGGCGGGGACTGTGTCGTCGATGCGCGTGTCTGTACGCTGCGCGGCGGTGAGGGCGGGGCTGGTGGCAGCTGCTGTGGTGCTGCTGTGTGCTGGGGCAGGCGCTGGTGGCGCTGGCTCAGCTCAGCTGCCTGTCGTCGCCGATCGACGTCGCTGCGGGTTCGACGAGATGCAGGCGCGTGTTATGGGCACTGGCGTGAGCCTGGTGGGCGACGCGGAGGTGCCTGCAGGTGAGCGGGCTGTTGTGTCTGCTGCAGCGAGGCCGTGGCGGCCGATCCGCATTGCTGTGTTCACGGATGACATCACCAACAGCAGCCGGCACTGCACTGCCGCGGGGCAGACGCGGCCGGACTATGTTGGTGGGACTGTGACGTGCACTGCAGAGAACATCCTTACGAAGGCGAAGAAGCAGACGCTGTTGGAGCTGCTGATCCCGTCTGCCGTGCAGCTGCACCGCGAGCGGTTGAGTGTGCAGCGGGAGGGTAGTAGAATTCTTCTTACGACATGGCTGAAGAGGGAGCGGATCTGCGGGGAGTTCAGTACTCCTGCGTCGCACATGACGACGGGTGTGCCTGACGCCGACTTTGTTTTGTATATCGCAGCGGGCCCTACGTCCGGTGATACTGTGCCCTGGGCGCTGACGTGCCAGAGCTTTGTCAACGGCCGCCCGTCTGTGGGTATGTTGAATGTCTCTCCCAAGTACATCTCAGCTGACCCCCAACTCGTGCGCGACATCGCACACGAGATGTTGCACGCGCTGGGCTTCAATGTTCATAGATTCAAAGCGCACAAGATGTTCTCGATGGTGAGCCTGCGAGGGAAGGGTGCGTCACCCGTGATCACCTCGGAGAATGTGGTGGCCAAGGTGCGTGCGCAGTACGGGTGTAACACGAGTGCCTTCATGGAACTGGAGGACGAGAGAGGAGAGGGTACAAGTCTCTCGCACTGGAAGCGCCGCAACGCCAAGGATGAGCTAATGGCGAGTGTCCAGAGCGCTGGCATTTACTCTGCGATCACGATTGCGGCCATGGAGGATCTGGGCTACTACCGTGGAAACTACAGCAACGCGGAGCGGATGATCTACGGACGTTATGCGGGCTGTAGACTTGCCACGAGCCACTGCGTTGAGAGTGGTGTGTCCAGGTTTCCCCGCCTCTTCTGCGATTCTCTCAAATCCCATGTGGTTTGTACGTCTGAGCGCAGAGGCATGGGAACGTGTTCTATCACCTCCACCCCGCCGAGTGTGCCACCGTTTTTCCAGTACTTTAACGGTTCAGAGTTGGGGGGCACCAACGCTCAGATGGACTTCTGCCCGTACATCGAGGAGTACGATGACACGAAATGCTCAGTGGAGACGGGATGGCTGGAAGGTGGAGTGTACGGTTTGAATTCACGGTGCTTTGACACTCCTAGGGGGTTTGTCATGCGCTGGAAGCAGGATAGGCAGTACGGGATTTGTGCCGATGTGCTGTGTGACAACCCGTTTTACGGTGTCAAGGTGGCTGGGGCGTCTAGCTTCACATTCTGTCGTCCTGGAGTGCGACTCGAGCTCGCGTCGATGAGCTCGTTGTTCACGGAGGGTACGCTGACGTGCCCCTCTTACGACTCCGTGTGTGCTGTAAAGGTGGACGCGGCGCTGTACGGCAAGTACGCTGCGCTCCTGGCTGACCACAGTGTTGGCCGTGTGCGGGCTTTCGCGATGGCACTAGTGCCGGTGGCGGTGCTGCTTGCGGTGCTGCTGACGGCTTGATTGTTTCCGGTGTCGCGCACCGCTCCAGGCGAACCCTCCCGCGTACGTGGAGGACGTGTGCACGACGAGATGTTGTGCCGCCCCGCGGAGACGCGTGGGCGTGGCAGTGCATCGACTAATAATGAAGAGTGTACTCTTTTATAACTGACACACCCCTCCCCCTTCCCCCCTTTCTTTCTTTGACAGTTTCGTTGTTGACAGGGCTGTGGCGCCGTGGGAGCGGGTGGTGGTGGTGGTGGGGGGTCGTCGCTGACGGCGTGCTACTCGCTGTGTGCGTGTGCTCTTCAGTGGGTGTGCGTGTGCGCGACCTGCGCTGCAATGGCCCCCCCCTCTCTCCTGCCTCTCTCTGTGTCCCTCCCTATTTCCTCCTCCTCCTTTTTTCTCTTTTACCTTCCCCCCTTTTCCAGCTGCCCCTTTATCCCTATCCCCTCTCTCCCTCCCATTTCCCCTCTCTTTGTTCCTATTCCCCGTGCCGCCATTGCGGTGTGCAGTTGACCGTCTTTTCATTACCCCCGCGTGTCTCTGAGATCGCCTGTTCATTTTATCACTATGGTTTCTTGACGAGTTGTTTGTGTGATTGTCGTACATGAAGTACGATGGGTGCTGTGTCGTCGCGAGTGGAGCGGCTCTCTCTCTCGTGCCTTCCTCTCTAGCTTCCTCG
This sequence comes from Porcisia hertigi, assembly GCF_017918235.1. Classification (NCBI taxonomy): domain Eukaryota; phylum Euglenozoa; class Kinetoplastea; order Trypanosomatida; family Trypanosomatidae; genus Porcisia; species Porcisia hertigi. The sequence continues at coordinate 302,217 of NC_090587.1, read as the reverse complement.
ACTCTTTCTCCTCTGCGCAGAAGGAGAGTTGGGTATCCTGTGCGCTTGGACACGCTTGTGCACGCCACTGCCTTGCTGGAGGCACTGAGGGACTCGCCGCGGATGCGTGTGGGGCGATGCAGGCTCCACTCGGTCTCCTCCACCCCTGGCGCGGACTCGAGGGGATGCGGCGTGCCTAGGCAGCGACCCACCCGCGTCACTGAGCGCCAAGCCACACTGCCGTGGTGGCACGTGGTCTTGCAGGCTGATAGATGCGGCTACTGCAGGCACAGTCGGCGATACCGGATTATCGTGTGTGTGTGGCCTGCATGCGCGAACGATTCCCTAAGGGGTGTTTGCCGAGATTTTTTGCATCGTTGCCGCGGGACATTAAAAATGCCCACTTCAGCGACGGAGTGGTGCCATGCGTGTTGCAGTGCGTGAAGCCCCGTGTGCTGCCGCCCCGAGGCGTACTTCTACCGAGGAGAGGTGGTGAAGAATGCCTGGAACTGACATGTGGTCGTTTTTCCGAGAGACGCGCGTTCGACTCTCTACTTCACCTCTGCCACGTCTCGATCAACTATACGGAGTAGTACTCTGTATTCCAAAGTTTGTGTGGTGTGCTGAGCGAGCCCTGTGTGCCCAAATGAATTGGAGGAAAAGGAGGACAAGGGGGGGGGTCCACCGCGTGGTGGCTGTACACGTTTAGGTTCCAGCGGGCAAAAAACTAAATGCGAGGAGAAATGGATGTATTGGTGGTTTTGCCTGACGCAAACGAGGTGTTGCGGTGTGTGTGCGTGTCTGCTCGCGCTTGATCAATGTCCAGTGGTTTTACTTGGCGCGGGTAGAAGTCTTGGTTGGGAGGAGGCTACCTCTCTTTTCTCTTTTTTTGAAAGTGTGTATGTCGTTTTTTTTTTGGTTGGTCTGTAGTTTTTATTTCCCGTGTTTTATTCCGTGCGACGGCGGTTTTCGGCCCTTGGGTATACTCCTGTTTTGTTTTGTGTGTCTCAAGTCGTGTGGATATAGCTTGCGAGGTTTTCAACACAGGCTTGATCAAAGCGGAGGGGAGGGGGGGGAGGGAGGGAGGGAGGGAAGTGTCTTCGGAGACTGTTCATGAATAGGGGCTTGATTAGTGCCACTGAGAAGTGTGCTAGGTGTGAAAAAGAGTGACCATCAGGGGGGATTCTCTGCTTTTTGAACGTCTAGCCGCCATCCTGCGCTTTCTGGGCGAGGATGCGACCACCACATGCGGTCTTTTCTGGCGGCTGGCTCCGTGACTCGCTCAATCAGGGTCGGTATAGACTAGGATTCTCTTGAGTGGTGGTATTTTTTGATTATGATGAGGACGTTCTGAGAAGCCGTGCGTGATGAGTGACTTCACTGCAACTTTTCCCCGTAATAATAGCGATACGTTGTGTGCATATGTATATATTGATGCCCTAAACGTCATCCCCCTGGTCGCAGCGCCGTTATATTCGATTGCATATATACATATATTAATTACTATTCATATACCGTCTAGTAACGAATTCTCCCTTTTTCTTTCTCGGGGCGCGATAAATATAGTCATGGCAACCCACGCTGCACATATCTCATAGGCGGCCATTGGGGATGGGGGCGGGGGGAGAGAGCGCGCGCCTCACCTGTGTGCGATTTCGTACGGACACAGAAAAATATAAGCGGCGAAATGTCAACACCGGCAACCGGAACGGAGATCAGCAAATGCGTCTGCCTCACACATCCCCCCCCCCCCCCACGTGCATCTCCCCACAGCCATTTTGGCGTAAGTGTTGTACTATACGTATTATTGTTCGATTCTCCCGGAGGGGGCGGTCAATTGCTTCAGGACACAACTTTGCTTTCTGGCTTGAAGCCCTTTGTGTTACTTTGTTGACGATGGCTTGAGGAAGAAGAAAAAAAAGCGATATAAATCGTGACCATAGCATCCTTTGCTGAAAAAAAAAGAAGCAACGAACAACCAACGTCATGCAGACAGACTCACAATATCTAGCAGATGTGCCTCGCACAGACGACCCTTCCCCCCTCCCCCCTCCCCCCCCTTCCACCTTCCCTCCCACTCCATCCTCATATAGAGACTTCACACCACTATTCTAGAAGTATAATATCACGAGGAAGACGGGGGGGGGGGGGGAGGAGGGTAGTGATGACAAGAGTCGCGCAATGAAATTTCCAGCTGCGTCACCCCTGCGGATGCGCACAAACGCCGCTGCTCTAGACGTCTCTCTACAACCCGTATATCTGCCTCCGCTTCTGGTCTCAGGAATTCTAGACTTGTAACGTTGCCGGTGAGAGGTCACTCCTGTTGCTGACAAAATAGCTCCCAATTACACACGCATACATAAATGCATGTACATATATGCGTACGTATACACACGCACACACTTATTTCGCTCTTACATTGATACAACTCATAGATATACCTCTACAAAAAAAAAACGCTACACTGCGGGGATGATCTTCGGAAGCAACCACCCTCACCATATCTCTATCGCTCTTGCCACTGTTGCAGAAAAAGGGATAAGCAGATAGTTTAGCGCCCTCCTTTTTATTCCATCACTCTCCTGCTGCTTCATGAGTATTCTTTTTTTTTATCGGACTAAAACACGTATCGATTCGCGTGTGATTAGTGTAGAATTTCTAACCGACGCTCTGCCGTAAGCTGAGGCTCATACAAGTGCCTGGTGCGCTACTCTTTTTTTTTGTTTCACTCACTCGTGTACAACCCAACTCTCAAAACTCTGCCCACAGAAGCAGTGATAAAACTTGAGTGTGCCACATTAGTGTGTTGGTCGGTACGAGCACACTGCCATCTTATACTGGGGATATTTTCGTTCTCCTCCACTCTGCGGCTGATCTCCGCCCCTACATCTCTCCACCGAATTTTCCCCCTTTTTTGTCTACTACGATTTCCGCGACGACCACCACCGATACCACATCGGAGTAGTGCGTCTCCCCCCCCCCCCTCCTCCTCCCTCTAGTTCAAGATCTGCACCGCCATATTTTACTTGGCTCCCTGTTTCTCTGTAGCTCACCGCACAGTTGACCGCTGTATTCCCCCCCTCCCCCGGCTTTCACTTCAATATGCAAACCCGTTCCAAGGCCAAGACACGCCGCGGCCGTCCATCAGCGCAGCCCGCCGTGGAGGTGGAGGTGGAAGAAAGTCAGCCGCAGTGTGACCTCCACAATGAAGAGCAGGCACATGAGCAGCAGCAGCAGCAAAGCACTGAGATGGCGGAGCCGAACGCCAGCGGTTTTCGTGTGATCCAAATTTTGGAGAACTACGGGGTAGCCAGCTCGGACATCAAGAAGCTCATGGAGTACGGCTTTTACACTGTGGAGTCGGTGGCATACGCCCCAAAAAAGGCAGTATTGGCAGTGAAGGGAATCAGCGAGAATAAGGCTGAGAAGATTATGGCAGAGTGTGCAAAACTTGTTCCAATGGGTTTCACTTCGGCGGTTGCATACCACGAGGCGCGCAAGGAGATTATTATGGTCACCACCGGTAGCCGGGAGGTGGACAAGCTGCTTGGCGGCGGCGTTGAAACAGGGAGTATCACGGAGCTCTTCGGAGAGTTTCGTACTGGTAAGACTCAGCTCTGTCACACGCTGTGCGTGACGTGCCAGCTGCCGATTTCGCAGGGCGGCGCGGAGGGCATGGCGCTGTACATCGACACTGAGGGGACTTTTCGCCCTGAGCGTCTTGTCGCAGTGGCGGAGCGGTACAAGTTGGACCCGGATGATGTACTCGCGAACGTTGCTTGTGCACGTGCCTTCAACACGGATCACCAGCAGCAGCTTCTGCTCCAGGCATCCGCGATGATGGCTGAAAACCGCTTTGCACTCATCATTGTGGACTCGGCCACTGCCCTGTACCGTACAGACTACAGCGGCCGCAACGAGCTCGCGGCTCGGCAGATGCACCTCGGCAAGTTCTTGCGCTCGCTCCACAATCTCGCTGAGGAGTACGGAGTGGCAGTCGTTGTCACGAATCAAGTAGTGGCTAACGTGGATGGATCAGCTCAGATGTTCCAGGCAGACGCCAAGAAGCCAATTGGGGGTCACATCATGGCCCATGCCTCGACGACGCGGCTTAGCCTGCGCAAGGGCCGCGGTGAGCAACGCATCATTAAGGTCTATGACTCACCTTGTCTAGCTGAGGCCGAAGCTATCTTCGGCATCTACGATGATGGGGTTGGCGACGCTCGAGATTGAGAAGGGATAAAACTAAAAAGATGCAGGGACTTCATCGACGCATGCAACCTCAGGATTCCCTTTGGATAAGAAGCCTTGGAAAAAAAAAATGGCAGGTGATTGTATCAGGCAGGTGTAGCGACACGTCTTCTACTACACGGGCTTTTCGTTCATACGTTCAAATCGCCGGATGTCCCGCGATGCAATCAGAGTTGTTCAGATGAGTGGACGCGTGTTTTGACCCTGAGGGGTAATGGTGGTCTGTCTTCGTGTGTGTGTATGTGCATGCGTGCACATTCGCCTTTCGCTCACTGTCGCGTGTCGACTGTTGACGTTCTTCTGCTTTTTTTCGCTGTTTTTGCCCCACCTTGTCTGTACACACCTCCGTTTTTTTTTCCCCTTTTAGATTCCCCCCCCCCTCAGGGGTGTACCCCCCCCTTTTTGTTTTTTCATTATGCAAGCTGTTTTCGATTCAATCCGTGGTCCCCTTTTTTTCTCCCACTGGATGAATTCTCATCTTCATATGTTGGGTGCACCGGCTAACATTTTGTGCTACCTGGGGCTAAACTGTGTGTCAAGTAGTGTTGCTGCCTTCCCACGTCTTGTATTTTTCGATTCTACTGCTCCGCTGACCTGATCGTCGGGAGTGTCGCCCGGCGCAATCACGGGTGACGTCAGCAACGTTGCAGAGAGACACACACACATTTTCATGCTGGTGGTCGCCGCATGTGTCTGTAGAAATTGCTACAGGAAACACCACCGCGCAGAATCTCCCGGAGCTGAGCAGTGAAAGGTGGCGGTGGCTGAAGAGCTCCGCCCAAGAGGCAGAACTGGCGACTCATCAACTAAGAAGACAAAAGAAAAGAGGGGGAAACACGCGCATACTCGTGAAGTGATAAGCGGGTTCAGCTAGGCGAAGCCCGAAATCTCAAACGTTATCTGTGGATGCTGAGAACTGCGCGGTCTTGCTCTCCAATTTCAATGAGCCCACCCGTTATTGTCGCTTCAGGTCCCCTTTTTTTACGTTTACCCCTCCTGCCTTTGTTGCGTTCGTCTTTAATTTTTTTCTGCGACCTCGTCACCGTGGCTCGCCGTGGAGGAGATTCCTTGCAAAGAGTTAAATATGTGTTTTTTTTTTTGCTTCATCTCTTCTTCATTCATTGTTGTCGTCTTTTCGCTCTCTTTTGTGTGTGTGGCGACGTTTTTTTTTTCTAAAGGGCAAAGGGGGCGTCAAGGGACATCAACAAAGAGCGCCCGGAGCGATACGGACATCGAGGTTGAAACATATGCGCGCGCGCGCGTGCGTGCGTGTGTGTGTGTGTGTCTGTTGACAGACGAGAGCTGCGTGCAGCTCGCCTTGCTACCATTACCGTGTTCGAACTTTGGTTGCTCTGCTCTTACTTCTTAATGACCCGCCTGACCCAATGCGTTCACGACGTGTTTTACGGTGAAAATTCTCCACACACGTTCTTTGCCGACTGGCGCATCAGGGAAGTACCGTTCCAGTGTGTTTGTCGATGTCAGGAGCGTCCCTACTCCTTCCCCTTCTACTTGACCACCGCTAACATACCCATCACCTACCTCTTTGCTGGGCTTCACGGGCTTCCCGCACCCACCCTTACGTCACTTCCATATCCTCTTTTCCCTTCCATGGGATCCAACACCAACGTTCACTCAACTATATTTGTCCCCACAAATGCACAGGAATAGCCAGACAAGAAAGACTTCATCGCGCTTTTCTCTCCGTCAAGCTTCCTTTTTTTTTTCCACCACGCGAAGATGACCACCAAGCGCCGCAACCACGGACGTTCGAAGCCCCCGCACAGCCGCGGTCGTGTCAAGCCGGTGCACTGCTTCAACTGCGGTCGTCTGACCCCAAAGGACAAGGCTGTCGGCCGCTTCGTGGTGCGCCGCATGCTGGATGCCGCCTCTGCTCGCGATGTGGCGGAGGCGTCCCCGGTGTACGGGGCGAAGTTCCCGATGCCGAAGTTGTACATGAAGCAGCGCTTCTGCATCGCGTGCGCCATCCACAGCCGCACTGTGCGTGCTCGCCCTGTCGTAGAGCGCAAGACGCGCTACACGGTGAAGGTGCCGTTCCGCCCGGCTGGGAAGAAGTAAAAAGTTTCACTGAGGTTGACGTAGAAAAAGAAGAATGAAATGTGCGCAGTCGCCCACCCCACCCCCCCTGTCTGAAGACGTAGTTTTTTGCCCAATGAGCGTCTCATTGCAACGGGGATTTGGGGGGAGGGGGGGGGGCTGGCTGTAGAAGGGGATGATGAGGAACTCTACTATTTAGTGATGTGTTTGACAATGGTGTTTTTTTCCATGTCACTCACCTCTTCTGCACCACCTTACGCCCCATTGCGTTCTGCGCTTTCCCCCCCTTCTTTTTGTACTTTTTTTTTCTCAACTGCCGTTGTTTTTCTCGACTGTGTTATTTCCACTTGTGGAAAACAAAGTTTTTTTTATTTTTATTTTTTCTTGTTTGTTTCACGTGTGACGGATTTTCTCTCCTCTTTCTTTCGTCTCCTTCTCTTGCCCCTCGACCCACCCCACCCCACCCATCGCCTTCTATCCTCCTCCTCCTCCACTTCCGACCCATGGGAAAAGAAAGAGGAGGGAAAATAGTGAACACGTAGACAACCAGACTCGGTATTCAAAGAAAAAAAAGAAAATCAAACATCTCCCTCTTCTTTCCCCCACACCCCATCATCTAGCATTGGGGGCACGAAATCAGCAATGGCAGCGGAATCTTATTTGCCGAATTTATTTTGGTACCAGTGCGCTACCCCGCAATGATTCTGTTGTCTTGCTCGTACCGTCGATGATATCGCTGCTAGAGTTTGCGCGCGTGTTTTTGACGTTGTGGACGGGGCTGGCTCTGTCAGAGTGGCTATCGCGTTTTATGGATTCCCGTTGAAGTCAGAACCTCGAACGCGCAGGCGGGTTGTGCTGATTTTCATTCACAGATGTTCTTGGGGAGCCCTTCCTCTCTCTTTCTCTCACCGCTATTTTCTTCCCATCAATCGTGTTTATCCGTTTTTTTCTATCCGCACCCTCGTCACGCCTCGGTCAAAAGATTGGAGAGTTGGTACCCCTTGTGGGCACCTCGTCTTCGGCGGACAGGTGTAGCAGCTGCACCGAGATCAACAGCGAATAGAGGAGCGAAGTACTTCGAGCATACGCACACACAAGCGCAGGGGTATTTTTAGGTGCATCTGAAACACAGTCTCGATCCCAATCTCTGCAATACACACTCTCGCACACACACACACACACACACACACAGGGGGAGGGGGAGGGAGGGACATACATTTCTTGTAAATCCAGAGCCAAACACATACTGTACATACAATTGTGCAATAGATCTCCGTCCTTTTTTTTTGCCTGTGTGTGTGTGTGGAGAAAAACAAAAAGGCACTTGTGAAACGATACGATCGACGACACTCATTTGCCCTCTTCAGCACGGGTACACTTGAGTGATGACGAGCATAGAGAAATTGCAGCTTTGTGGGGTGCGCAGTTTCGATCCGAACCCGGCGAATCAGCAGTTTATACAGTTCCAAAAGCCATTGACAGTTATTCTGGGGAAAAATGGCGCCGGCAAAACCACGATAATCGAAGCACTTCTGAACGCGTGCACAGGAGCCATGCCACCTGGAAGTGGGACTGATAAGGTTTCCTTCGTGTACGACCCGAAGGTGGTCGGCGAGACCGAGGTCAAAGCACAAATCAGGCTGATCTTTACTGGAAAGGGTGGTAAGCTGATGCAGGTCATCCGCTCCTTCCAGGTCACCCGCAATGCACACCGCGTCACTTTTGCAACTCTCGACAACACCGTCGCATTCCAGGACTCGAAAACAGGCGAGGTTATCTCGAGCACGTACCGCGCCAGCGATGTCGACCGTGTCGTTCCGGAGATGCTCGGCGTGTCAGCAGCAGTACTGGAGCACGTTATTTTTTGCCACCAGGAGGAGTGTAACTGGCCACTGGGGTCGCCAAAGGATGTAAAACGGATATTCGACGACATCTTCGCTGCCACACGGTATGTCCTCGCGCTGGATCGACTGCGCGACAATAGTAAGGAGTTCCGCCGCCAGCTTAAAGAACATGAGGCGAGTCTGATGGCGCTTCGAGAGCACCGCGAGCAAGCAAGACTGCTTGAGCAGCAGATTGCACAGAAAGAAAGTGTCATCAAGGCCATTGAGAGCCGCAGCACCGGCATCGAGCCAGAGCTGCGGGACCTGCGCCAGGCACGCGAGGAGCTGCGCACCTTTGAGGAGCAGATCGAGGCACTGCAGCGTGAGGTGGCTGTCGCGAACGGGCGCCTTGAGGAGCGCCGCGAAGCCATGCAACGGATGGGGGTGCCGCCCACGAGTCAGACGTTAGAGGAGCTACTAGAGACGCGGAACAGCTTCGTGAGTAAAATGCAGCAGCTGGAAGAGAAGTTGGCGCAGGACACCGAACGCCGCGAGGCCGCCGCCGCGCGGAAACGGACTCACGAGGAGGAGATGTACAAGTGCCTGTCGAATGTGCAACTTTTGGAGAGGGACGCCGAGATGCACCGACGGAATCTAGCACAGCTTCGTGGCCTTATCCAAAACCTGTCGAACGATTGCGTCCTAAGCGATGACAGCATTGATGAGTGCACTCTGCAGAATGTGCTACAAAAGGCCGAGGTGGTCGTGGAGGCGGCACGTGAGTGTTTCTGCAGTGCTACCGAGGGCGTTAGGCATGAAATTCGAGAAGCCGAGGAGGCTGTGCAGGCCAACGCGCGGACACTGGACAGGTGCAACAAAGAGATTGAGATGCGCGAACACGCGTTAGAAACTTCACGCCGCCGCATCCGGGAATACGCCACTGCTATCCTGGCCCTTGGCGGGGATGGGTGCCGCACCCAGCTCCATCAGATTCAACTGGAAGTCGAGGAGCTGCGAGAGCGCGCAGCTGCCGCTGAAGAGCTGCGGAAAAAGGGAAGCGTGGAGGAGCGCAGTCAACGCATCCTCGCGGAACTAGAGGTTCAACACCATACCGTAGCCCAGCTGCGTGAGGAGATGATGAGGCAGAAGCTACTGGAGCGCAAGCAACAGGACTTGCTGCTGTTGCGGCAACAGATCGATGAGTCCAGCGCGTCTGTAGCATCGGCGGTGCAGCGAGATGTACTTCCGTGCCTGCCAGGGGTGGGTGTAGAAATCCCCCCGGGGCTGAACAATGAGTTCTCGTCCCTGCAGTCTCTAACGTATTTGCGCACCCAAGTCACTCAGACGCAAGAGCTGAAGCTGAAGGAATCCCGCGCTTTGCAGACCCAACTTCAAGACCTAGAAAAGACGTATGCAATACAGGAACAAAGGCTGTCCTACTACACGAATGAGTTGGAGCACTGTCGTAGCAATGTGTCTGCTGGTACGAGGCAGTGCGCCGATCTTGTCCCTGACGTGGACACCTACGAAGAAGTGCTCCTGCACGCCAAAGATGCCGCCGAGGTGGCCGCGCAGAACCGCCACGCGATGGAGGCCCACGCAACATGTTTCCGCGATTTCTTGAGGGTTGCCGAAGAAAAGAAAATGTGTGCTGTCTGTGAACGCCATTTTGACGACCCCGGCGCTCTTGAGATCTTTCTCACACGAAACGCAGAAAAGCAGCGCACCAGTCCGGAGGCGTTGATGGCTGTGCAGCTGGCCGTCACCACCACCCAGAACGCGTATCAGAGTCTTGAAAAGTTACAGTGTGTCGTGGCGACGGTGCGGCAGAATAAGCACCGCATTCCTGTTCTGGAGGCAGACATAGAGGCTCTTCAAGACAAAATGAAGAAGAACCGTGCAGAGCACTGCGAGGTGTCCGAGGCGCGCGATGCTGTCCAACAGGCTCTACATAACCTGGGCACCGTGTGCCAGCATCTGTGTATGGTGTGCGCGATGGCAGAAAAGACAGCCACGCTGAGTGATACTCTGGCGAGAAAGGAAAAAGATGCTCAAGCAGCCGATACGGAAGACCGAGGAGAAATGCAACAAAAACGGGGGGACTTCGATGGCGCGACTACGAGGGCAGAGTCGCAGCAGCGGTCGTTCGATGAGCTATCCGAGGCCTACGCCGCTGCAACGGAGAAGCTGCACCATCTCAATAAGCAGTTCACTGAGGCCCAGCGGGTGGAGCGTGGTCAGGACGAGAATGCCGCAGAGCGAAACCTCCAGGAGCGCAAAACGGCCCTGTTTCAGGCGGAGGCCACGGTGAAAAAGCTGGAGGAGCTCGAACTCGCCGCTCGCGAACAGCAGGAGGAAGTCGCTGAGCACTGCGGGCGAGTGCAGGAGCTAAGGTGTCAAGCAGCAGAGGCCCAGGTCACCGTAGAGTCCTATAAGCAGCGCATCCTACAGCTCCGCAACGAGCTTCAAGAAGTCGAGGTTTCCAAACGCCGTGCCGTAGATGTGGCGGAACAGCAGGCTCGTCAACTGCAGCTCTCTCTGTCTCCTGTCCTCAGCTACGTGCAGAATGGCTGCGCTAAGCGGCTAGAGGAGCTGCGGAGGCATCTACGCGAAACGGATAGCGTCTACAAAGCCGCTGCCAAAGAAGAAGAAGAGCTCGCCACTGCCATCAAGGAGGCCGAGAGGACCCTGAGTGATCAACACCGTCACTCTGCTGACCTAGACCGGCACATTGAAATCCTGCAACAGGCCGCATCCATTGTGGCAAACGAGACGGACCTGGCAGAAAAGGAGCGCACGCTTGCCTCCCTGAAGTCCAGCCGTCTCCACGGTGTGGAGCAGCTACTTGGGGAGGAGGCGAAGCTCGCCAGTTTGTCCACACTGCGCGAGATGATAACTGCCAAGATGACGTCTCTAGAAAAGATACGTGCACAACAGGACGGCAACATGGAGGCGATGCTGCTTGATGTGAATCAGCTGAAGCGGCAGTTGCGCGGCGACAAGTACCACAACATTGAGAAGCGCTACCGGTCCACTTTTCTAAAAGTGCAGACGACGGAGATATCGATCCAGGACATCGAGAAGTACTACGGTGCCCTGGAAAAGGCAGTGCAATCGTATCACCAGGAGAAAATTGCGCAAATCAACCAAATTATCGCGGAGCTGTGGCGCCAGACATACCGCGGCAGCGATATCGACACGGTTGAGATTCGTTCCGAGACCGAGGGCACTACAACTACGGCTGCGCGGCGCAGCTACAACTACCGCGTTGTCATGAAGCGTGGTAACAATGAGATGGACATGCGTGGTCGCTGCAGCGCTGGGCAGAAGGTGTTGGCATCCATCATTATTCGGCTTGCGCTGAGTGAAGCCTTCTGCTGCGACTGTGGAATTCTTGCACTTGATGAGCCGACCACAAATCTCGACGACGACAACGCGCGCAGTCTGGCAGATGCGCTGCGCACGCTCATACAGGTGCGGAGGGCAGTGAAGCACTTCCAACTTGTCGTCATCACGCACGACGAGCAGTTTGTGCGGGCACTGGGAGGACAGTCACTGGAGAGATTCTACTATGTCCACAAGGATCGCGAGGGCTCCTTCTCGGTGATTGACGAGCGCACATTTGATCAGCTCTTTGCGTGAGACGGGAGAGAGGAGTAGTCGTGCGCACTGTGAGGCCGTCATCGCTGACGTATACATCTATACGTCTACGAACATATACATATATATATATATATGTATATGTGTGTGTGTGTATGTGTGATTGTGCCTTCTTGGTGCTGCGGCCGTGGGTGAGCGACGGCATTTCGGCTCCGTTCTTTTCCGTTCTTAAACATGAGGTGACGGACATGAGGTCTTTTCTCCTCCCTCCCTCCTTCTCACCCTCCCACCGCACTTTCTCCTCGCGGGGGCTCAGTGGGTGAGACTTCGATTCGCGGGTTTTCTCTTTCAGCGTGCCTCACATCAACAGGGGCTCAATCAGGGCGTCGCTGGTAAAGTAAAAGGTATCTAGTATCGTGGGTGAAAGTGAAGACGCATTCGAGGCCTCGTCGCTTCTTTTTGTAATGCTTGACAAAGAGCGCACTTCCTCTGCACCTGCGAGGAATTCCCATGCCGCTTTTTTTTTTCGGTGGCGCCCATTTAGCCTCCTGTACGGAGGTTGCGGCCCTTTTCCCTTCTCAAAAAAAAAGTCTCTTCCCTTTGGTGTGCTGCTTTCCTCTCGGTGGTTGAGCTTTTTTTTTGTTGTGTTCATAATGGACACCGCTTCCCTTTTCATGACCCTGTCGTGCAAGTGTACAATAGAAGGAAAGAGAGGCGATACCTGGTGCCTGTGTCCCCCTCCCCTCTCCCCCCCTCATCTCCCCCTCCCCCTACCCCTCCCCTCCCCCTCCTTCACGCGCACAACGGCGAGACTTTTTCCCCTGCTGTGTTTCGACCCCCCCCACACACACATACGCCAGCACCCACACCATCTTTGATGAAGGACTCCTCCTTTCTCACCATTCATTCCCCTTACACACACAGAGAGAGACATACAGACATAGAGAGAGAGAGAGAGAGAGGGGAGACTCTTTCGATCGCAAAACTGTAGAAGATGACGACGGAGGTCGGCCCCGATGACAACGTCGTGAATAATTTCATTATCACCCCGGCATCCCCGAAGTCGGAGTGGTCTATACATGACTTCGAGCTGCTGCACAAATTAGGAGGAGGCAACTACGGTGATGTGTACCTGGCCAGTGTACGCAAAAGTAACTACGTTGTGGCGATCAAAAAGCTTTCAATCAAAAAGTTGGCTGAGTTCGATATTGCGAATCAGCTGCGGCGTGAGATTGAGATCGCCTTCAACACGCGCCACAAGTATCTCCTGCGCACCTATGCCTACTTTTTCGACGAGCATGATATTTACCTCATACTGGAGCCCTGCAGCAATGGTATGCTTTACAGCGAACTGAATCGTGTGAAGCTTTTTCCGCCGCCGACGGCAGCCCGCTATGTGGCGCAGCTGGCCGAGGCACTTCTCTATCTTCATCAGCACCACATTCTTCACCGCGACATCAAGCCGGAGAACATTCTACTAGACCATAACCAGAACATAAAGCTTGCTGATTTTGGCTGGTCTGTGCATGATCCGCTCAATAGGCGAAAAACCTCCTGCGGCACCCCAGAATATTTCCCACCCGAGATTGTGAGCCGGCAGATGTATGACATGAGCGCGGACCTGTGGTGCCTGGGCATCTTCTGCTTTGAGCTGCTTGTCGGTCACACTCCGTTTGTGAGCAAGGAAAATGATCAAATATACAAAAAGATCCACGCGATGCAATACACCATCCCCGACAGCGTTCCAGCAGAGGCGAAAGACTTGATCTCAAGTCTCCTCATCCGTGAGGGGTCGAAGCGGCTGGCGCTGCATCGCGTACTAAATCATCCCTTTTTGCTCAAGTATTATTACGTGCCAAACGGCATAACGCCACCGACGGGGAAGCGCCCGCGTAGTTGATGAGGCGATCGAAACGGAGACACGGGGCAGGTGAATACAGATATATATATATATATATATATTGGAGGGAGGCAGGGAGGGGGGTGGTGGGGGTAGCTGCACTGTAAGAAGGAACAGGGAGGAAATCACGGTGCTTTTTTTTTTCGAACGCCTGACACGGTCAAATTGCCTCCTTCCCCCAAAAAAAAATTTCCCGATTGTACCGTCAACCCCTCAGTACAACTGCATTTCTTCGCCCAGCACGGATGATTATCCTCTTTTTCTTTTGCCTTCTTGGAGGGTCTCCCCTCCTTCACGCTGCCTACATCATCTCATCTTCCTAGACTCTTTCATTCATATTTCATTTCTCTTTTGATGTTAGATGTTTCCCATTGTTAGCCTCTATCCCCATGTCATGTTTTTTTTTTCCTGCCGTCGGTTCGTTGGCGTGTAGAGGGGAAGAGAGGGGGGGGGGCGGGGTCCTCTCTATCCTTGTCTGTCTGCTTGTATCATCATTATGATGGCATTCAAGCGTACAACAAACAAACAGAGAGGGTTGGGTCTTGCTGTGTTCATTTTGCTGTTCTCAGTTGTGTACCCCCTCATCCGATTGTTATTGTGTACATATATGTGTCTGGTGAGGCACGACGGCAACGTCTTTTTCTTTCTCCCTTTTTTTTGTCTCGCTCTTTTCTTCTTCTAGTGCTTTTGATAGAACAACAATTGAAGATGCAGATTGGAGCCCACCGTTCTGAATGCAAAGTGGAACGGGCTCCCGGGATTACAGGAAGGAGGAGGTAGAGAAGCCTACACTAGTATTTCAGACGGTTTCGGACCTCTTTTGAAAGCTCTCATTCCAGGTCATGGGCACATCCCCCCCCTCCTCCCTCCTCCCTCCTCCTGCGCCCCGCCTGTCCTCTTTCGCCAGAGTTGGGAGGGGGTGGGGAGGGGATGTGCCCATCACCTGAATTGAGAGCTTCTCGGTTTGCCGAATCAAAAGTGCGTGCGATGGTCCTCAGCACAACGAGCACCTCTCCTGATGCTGCTGCTGCTGCTATTTTTATGTTGTTGTTTCCAAAGAATGCGCTTTCTGCGTTGCATTTTTGTACCCCCCCTTTTCTCTCGTCACTTTTTTTTTTGCCTCTGGTAAACGGCACTGTTATCCCCTGTTCTCATTACGCAACGCACTCTCTCACACACTCGAACGCTTACACACACTCTCTCACACACTCTCACACTTACACACACTCTCTCACACACACATGAATGACTGAGAATAATTGGTGTGATCAGTCTAATTGCTACAATTTACAACATACGTTTACTCGATTTTTTTTCCACACACACACACACAAAAACGTGCAGGGGAGGGGGGCTGTAAAATCAGGAAGGGAAATCTACCACCACACATACTCCTGTCCATCGATACAGTGTGCCCTTCGACATCTTTGTGGAATAGCCAGGATTGAAGACATAGAGAGGCTGTGAACTTAGAGGAGTGCGTGTGGCCTTTCTTTTTTTTTTTTGCGTTTCACAGACTCCCCCCTTTTCCCGAAACACATAATTTTGTTATCTTCCGGGCGGGCGGAGGGAAAGGAGGAGGAGTTTTGCAAAAGGCGCTATACTGGGAGACCGACTCACCTCGCTTTTCCTCTCTCCCGGCTCGAGGCCCCCCCCCTCCTCTCTCTAGTTTATCACGACCGCATATATATTTTTTGGGAGATTGCGAATGCAGTACACCGGCAATGCCCTCACACCAGCGGAGGCAGAAATCAGCATCCGCCAGCTGCGCCCCTTCTCTATGGAGGAAATCGGTACATCTTCCTGGAAGGATCAGCGCGAGGCAATGGAGCGGCTGAACATGTGCACGCACAGTAATGCCATGAACAAAACAGACGACTTTGTGAAGTCGTTCCTGTTGGAACACGACAAACTTAGTGACGTCCTGCATGAGCTGCTGTTGATGGAAGTGTGGCGGCAGCGCGTGCTGCCAGACCTTCTCAAGGTCATCTCAGAGAACCCGACGGCGACGTACATGTACTGCGCATATGAATGTGTCCTGGTGAACATGCTGGAGTGTGTTTGCTTTTATGAAGAGGTGGTTGTCGCTTTTGGGGATGACGTGCTGGAACTCATTGATTACTGCTGGCGGCAGGTGACCCGTCTGTTCTCCGAGACCATGATTAATGAGGTGCCCATCGGCGAGGGGAAGGAGTCCCCGCTTGAGTATCTGGAGAAACAGCTCCGGGAGCAGCGCATTCAGCGCGCAATGAGGTGTATTTCATTGCTGTGGTTTGTAACGGATCGACTAGACGCCCTCCCTTTGTCTGCCATGGATACCGTTCTACGTAAAAACGACATCCCCGCTGGGTTGGCAGAGGTGCTGCTTCGGCAGCCGTGGCTGCGCCGTTCAGCGGATACTGTGTACAAATTTCAAAATGGTAATTTTGCCAGCGCGCCAGGGAACGAGGCGCAGCGGGTTTGTGTCGCAGAGGCGCATGCGTGGTTCTGCCTCCACAAACTCCTCTGTGACGCCCAGTGTCGTCGGCAGTACACATACACGCAATACAAAAAGGCAACACTGCTGCGCCTTCGCTCTCTCTTGAATGAGACGCTCTTGGATCAGCTGCCGGCTTTGCAGGACGTGCAGCGCGCGCTGGAGGAGTTGTCCTTTCTGGAGCCGCCAACCGGAACCGAAGAAAAGTTTCGCAGTACTCTCATCATTGAGCAAATTCCTCGTCTATTGTCGGCCATTGACCACCCGAAGATGAACTGGGGAGCGCAGATGGAAAGAATGAAGCGCCTGCTTTCTGACCGAAGCGAGGCGGTTAGGGATGCCGTCCGCATGTCTCAAATCTTCGACCTGATGTTCGCTGATCAACGCTGAACCACCTGTGAATGAACGTGTGCGCGTGTCTGTGTGGGGTTTCGCAGTACAGAGAACTCACACAGCGAAGAAGAGTAATGTTGTTAAAGGGTCTTATCTTTCATTTTAGGGGGTGGGTGGCGGGGGAAAGGCGATGCAAACGTTGTTGTGGTTGTCTGTTGTTTATTTGAACGATGTATAGAAAGGAGGCATCCACACTTCTTTTTTTTTAAATATTGGGTAGCGAAAGGAAAATGCGGACCCCTGTGTTCTACGGATGCTCACGGAGGGCGATTTTGCATCTTGCTGATTGTCGTTGGACGCCTCTTACTATTACTCGCGTAGCTGCCAGCCTCCGTGATACATGTTACTGGCACCCATCCCCTCACACACCGGAGCAAGATATCTCCACCTGTGTAGCGGTCGGCAGTTTTTGCTCTTCAAATGCGTCACTCCTGTTTATTCCTCACTCACTTCTCTGTCTTGTTCACCTCCCCCCCCCCCCCTGGTGGGTCACACCGCTTCCACGCTTCTCCGGATAATGCCATACACTACAACACGCACGCGTATTTTTAGCCTGCAGGGCTGTACCTGCACACGCACACACACACTCTCGAAAAAGAAAAATACGAACATTTAAGTAGGTCCGCCCCCCTCGGGCCACAAGTAGCCCGTCTTACCCCCCCTCCCCCTCCCCCTCCCTCCCCATCACCTTCACCCCTTTTTTTCTCCTCTCTCTCTCTTATCACAGACACACGCTCACGCTGACACTTACAGACGAAAAGTGGTGCGAGCAGGCCCAGGCGCCACCGCACCCGTTTTTTTTTTTGTTGTTGTTGAGGGCTGTTGCGACCGCTTTCTCTTTCTCTTTCTCTCTCTCTCTCTCTCTCGCTGCGCGATCATTTCTCGGAGTGTTCGGGGGAGGAATAAATATAAAAAAAAGGGGGGGTGGGGGCACGAACACGTGTGTGTGTATGTTAAAAAAAGGTGCGTTTTTACGTAATTGCCTGTTTTTTTTTATCCCCCCTTCCCCTTGCCTTGTTTCACTGGGCGCGTGTTGCCGAGGGCGCGTGATTCCGTGACAAGGATCCAAGGGACAACCGGTGTCACAGTCTTGTTCCACTTCCCAAGAGTCTACAGTGCTACTTTATATGTTTGCTTCTAGTGGCTGGGTTTTGGTTCTTTCTTGTGTGCTTTCTTCTTTCTTCACCTGTCTCTAGTGCTCCTTATTTTTTTCCCCCGGGCGCGCTGAGTGGAGCACTTGTCTTGCCT
Source organism: Porcisia hertigi (assembly GCF_017918235.1). Classification (NCBI taxonomy): domain Eukaryota; phylum Euglenozoa; class Kinetoplastea; order Trypanosomatida; family Trypanosomatidae; genus Porcisia; species Porcisia hertigi. The sequence continues at coordinate 284,489 of NC_090587.1, read as the reverse complement.
TTATCTGTTTCCTTTTCGCCTTCTTTTGTACACCTCTCCTCCCCCCCCTCCCCATCCCCACTCCCGCCTTCCCCCTCTTTCCTCTCATCGCATCCTGTGCCGAATTCTTCTTTTGGACTGGGTTCCCCCGTTTCCCCCCGCCCCGTCCTCATTTCGAGCCTGTAAGTGTGAGAGTTCACATGTGCCGCTGCGTGAATTGTATGTATCCGTACTTCTCCTTTTTTGTCTTTTTTGTCTCTTTTTTTTCATTTCTTTCGACATCCATCCCGCCTTCCAGGTATAGGGGCTTTTCCCTCTGCCTCTACTCTGTGACCCCTCTCCCCCCCCCCCTCCTCCCCCCTTGTGCCGTGGCGGCAAAGCAGTGAGGTCGATTGCACCAACTCACCGTGCTGGAACACGTTTTTTTTGTTTGGGGGGGTTCGAGCCGCGGTCGCCTCGTGTATCCGTGTCAGTGTGAGTGTGTGATTGATTGTGACTGTGTGTCCTTGCACCGGTCTTCTGTAATCGCTGTTGGACGCGTTGCCCTTATTTGCGCCTGGTTCTGTTATCCCGGCTTTGTATCTCTCTTTTCGTGCACACACCGATAATCGCCGCCTTTTTCTCCCCCCCACCATCACACTGTGTGGACTTTTTTGCTGCTGCTGTGGCTCTTATTGGTGTTTTCCCATTTTTTCCACTTTCTCGCGAAGGACTGTTGCGCTGGTGCTCTTGTCGTCGCCCAAGGTTGGTGGGTGTGTACGTGCCCTGGGTGGTGTCTCTGTTTACTTACCCCGCCTTTTACCCCCTCTTCGCTTTCTGGCTACACACGCACGCACGCACACTCACAGACACCCACACACAAAGAGAGAGACACTTATTGTCATACATATATATACATATATATATATATGTATATATATGTATGTATATCTATATATTTTTTAAAATATCTGCAATATATATATACACACACACAGAGATACTTCAAGTACCCCACCATATCATTCCAGACACACAAGAACAACAGCGGAAACACAGAAGAAACAAGAAAGCATAGTACACGATAGAAAACGGGTAAAAGTGTCTTCGACAGCGGAACACAAACCTCTCTGCATCCCTTGTTTTTTTTTGTGTGTGTGTGTGTGTGTGTGTCTGTGCGTTTTTGTGTCTGTATTGGTGTGCTTGATTTTTTTACTTTCCGTTCAGTTTGCCCTTTTTTACGCAGTGCCACAAAAAAAATTCAAAAGATCGACAACAAAAAGAACGCATAGAGAACTTTTTTCCTTCTTTTCCACTGTGCTTTGTCTAGTCGCTGTCTTGAATGCTTTCTTGCTCTTTTTTTTTGTTTCTCTCCACACTTCATTCATGGTCCTTTGGTTTTTGTTTTTGAAAATTTTGCTGTCCGCCAGCCTTTCTGTTTTTGAATTTTTCTCTCCCTCCCCCTCTCTTCTTTTATCTCTGAGTCGCTCTTTTCTGCAAGTTTGTGTCTCTGTCTCTCTGGGGGGGGGTCTACCCGTTTTTCGGTTTTTATTCATCTCTCCTCTCTCTCATTCGTGTGCTTCGTTTCTCTCGCTGTTGTTGGTTTCGTGTTGTTTTTTTTTTCTGGTTTCACGATTCTTTTTTTATTATTCCTTGTCTGCGTGTGTCTTTTGTAGCTTTGTGTGTGCGTGTTGGTGGGCTACTTCCCCTTATCCCGCTTCTCCTCGGTCTTGACAAATAAGTCCAGGGAGAAATTCTTCACATTACACACACACACACACACACACGCACACGCACACAGGGACCAAAATATAGAGGGAATTCCGTTTCACAAACAACAATTGGACACCACGAAGGTTATTCTCTATCTTTCCTTCGCTTTCACTTGTATTTTTGTTTGTATTATTTCGCTGCAACTCCAGTCTCTCTTTTTCCCCCTCTCCTCCCCCCTCTTCCTTTCATTGGATACGTTTTTTGTACATTTTGTGTGTGTGTGTGTGTGTGTGTTTCTACTTCCCCCTTCTTCCTGCTCTTCACCTCGACTGCCTTCTCTCATCGACAATTGTTTTTTTTTTTGGTCGAGCAGTTTTTATTGGTATTAAATCCCCCGAGGAAAACGGGTGTTTGTGCGTATTTTTTTTTCACATTTACGCCCCTTCTGTTGATTTTGCTCTCCCCCACCAACCACCACCACCACCACCTCATCTCCCCCCTGTTCTGTTTTCTTCCTCTCAAAAGTATATCGGTGGGTGTTGTGGTGGTGGTGTTGTGGTGGTGGTGGTGGTGTGGTTCAAGTTCTGTTTTCCTTTGCATGAATAGGAGACAGGGGGGATTCTCACTTCTTCTGCTTTCACTCTTTCTTTAACGTTCTCCTCCCCTTTTTCCTGGACCCCTTCTTTGCTCCCCTTGCCACTCCTTTTCCCAGTCTCTGGCTTACCTCTGCTTGCCCTTTTCATCATCGACCCTCCAGCCCCCTCCTCCTCCCTGATCACCTGCTCCTCCTCCTCACTGACTTTTTTTTTCTCCTCTTTCAAAACAAAAAGTGTATATATATATATATACCCCCCCCGCTCTCTAAGTAACGTACACATTGATGTAAAAGTACCGATCCTCGCGCGTGCGCGTTTGCATACCTGAGTACCCCCCTGTTTGTAACCCATCTTTTGTTGTGAATTCTCGTTCTTTTCTTCTGTTATTACCCCTCCCTTTTTTTGTGTGTGTGCTTTCTAGTGTGTGGTGGGAAGGCGGGTGGGTCTTTTTTTATTGGGGCCATATCACTAGCGCGGGTGTGTTGTTCAACTATCTTTTGCCTTGCTACGCTCTATCCTCCTTCCAGTTGGCGTGTACATATTGGAGCCGCAACTCCAAAGGAGGGCAGCTGTATCTCTGTCCATTAGACCCTTCCTGTGGGTGGCCGTGACTTTCTTTTTTTTGAGGGGGGGGCGCGGTAAACGGGGATTTTGAGGAAGATCATCTCTGCATGAAAGAGTGAGTGGGGAGAGCGTCCCGTCAACCCCCCCCCAAAAAAAAAAAGCTGTGTCTGGAGATTTTTTTCGAACTAAAGTTCAAGGGAGCGGCAAATTCGGGGAAAAACAATAACGACAAAACACAGATGCTCACGGATGTCACTAGTGCTGTGGAGGAGGATCAACTCATGTCTCTCCTCCCCGAGGATGACGGCGATGCCCCCGATATGCCGTTTTTCGCGGCGAGCAACCTAGAGGACCGCCCGATTGCCCCCGCAGCGGAAGACTATCCTCTCGGGTGTGAAGTGGAGCTGCGCGATGTCGAGTTTGCGAAGATCGCGCAGGAGAGTTGTCACTGGGAGCCCATCATGGAAGCCGTCTTCGCGGTCCCGCGGCGCAGGGTAAGAGTTGACAGACACACAGGAGATTACACCTTTGTGCTGTGCAACGATATCGATGGTTTTGAATGCGTCGGTTGCACACTCTACCGCGCATGTTTGAGTGAACCGAAAGTGAAGGCGACGAGGTACTACTCGAGTATTGGAAGCGGCATATCCGGCCTGGAGTTGAAGGATCACGACGGTGATCTTCTCGGAAAGTCGGTGAATCCCAGCGCCGCCATGACCACCTCCGCTGAGGTGGCGAACAGGACGGCGATTGGAGCAAAAGCTGCAGCAGTGGCATCGGGCGGAAACACCGCCGCGGTAACCTCTCTGAAATCTGTTCGTAGCCTCACCAATGTGTCAAGTGTCTCGGACGAAGCCCGCCGGCGAACTTTTATGGCGTACATGAGGAAAGGCACGGCGGAGATCGCCAAGCGCAACTGCGAGGCGGCGTTGCGTTGCTACAATCGGGCACTCCAGGAGATGCCAGAGGAAGAGGCACGAGTGCGCAGCAGTCGTTCTGTCGCTTATTTGCTGGCAGGTCAAAAGGAACATGCCCTGGAAGACGCGAATCGTGTGGTGCATCTCATTCCTCGGGAGAGCGTGGGGTACATAAGAACAGGCAACGCGCTTCGTAGCATGAAGAAATTTGTTGATGCCCAGAAAATGTACGCGTTGGCCCTCAAATACGACAGCTCCAGCACAGTGGTGCATAACCTGCTCGAGGGCAACTCTGTTGCGATGCTGTACGAGGGCCGCACAAAACGCTACAGGAAGATGAGAATTGTCTTTGACGACACGATGAGACGGGCTGTTGCAGTGGCATCACAAGACATCGATGCGAACGATGTTGTGATGAAAGAGGCCTCCAGCTGCGTCTTTCCGGCCGCGAATGGGGCTCACTATGGTGGCAGCGGGCGACAGCGCTGTCCGATGTGCTGCCACTGCGGTCGCCCGTTTGTCGATGAGGCGCAGGTGACGGAACACATTCCAGGCTTGACAAAGCACCTCCTCCACTCCTTCCGCGTTGTGGTTGAACCTGTCCCGTGCGATAGTGGCTGCAATGTGTCTTACTGTGATGAAAGCTGTAAATCCAAGGCGTGGGTTGAGCATCACTGGGTGGAGTGCACTCAACGAGGGCGATGGCGTGATGGGGTGCCGATGGTGCACCGCCTGCTAGATCAGTACGTCACGAGCTCCTCCGTCTCCGCACCCGGGGGCGAGGGCCCGAGTGGTACATCTTTTACGCCACGGCGAGTGGCAGACGACATGAGTCCTAGCACCACTGCGGCGTGTGTTCGCATAGCGATGCGGATGATGTCGCGTACGGTGAGCAGCGTGCTTCCTGCGCACGAGGCTGTTCAGCAATACCGTTGGCTGCCCACGGCTGACGTTGTGCAAAATCAGCAGGAGGAGGTAAAGGAGTTGCTGATGTCGTGCTACTCTACTCTTTCCCGGGGGTTTTCATCTGAAGACAGTGACCAGTTCACCTTTGAGGTATTCCAGGAGTACTACACGAAAGCGAAGTCGAACTCGATAATGATCTGCTGCTCTATTTGGCCAAAGCTGGTGCAGCGCGTGAGTAGCCATTTTGACTTGGCGAGCACAGAAGACAGGCCAGCAGGGCTTCAAAGCAGCGAAGTCCCTCTGCACTCATGTCTGCAACAAATAATGAGCGCTCCGCGACAAGGTGTTCCAGGAACCTACAACATCTGCATCTCCTTATTCGAGCTGACTTCTTTGATGGTATCGAACAACCGCACGCGATCGGAGATGATGTGGCCCAACGTAACAGTGCGCACGTTTGCAGAATCGGCGGCACACCTTCGCTTGCGGACACTGCGACCCATCGCAAAGGAAGAACCACTGTGCGCCGCTTGGCCTGCGGACGCCATTGAGTGAAAGCGAGGCCTATAGGGACCGCTACTCTTCTGGTTTTCTTTGTATCGCTCGACACACGCAGGCCTGCGCACCTCAATTCTGATTCCTTCCTCCCCCACCCACGCACACGCACACGTATGTATGCACAGCGTAGACAGCAGGTCGCGTCTTCCCCTCCCCCCCGGGCAGATGCTGCATATTCGACCTCCTCCTCCTCAACATCCTCTACGAGCGGGCACCCCCTTCTTTTTCTGCCTCGTCCTCTCTTTTTTTTGTTGGGCTTTTCCATGGCTTTTCTCCCCCTTTTGTCCTTCTCTTTTCTATTTTCTTGCTGGGCCTCTTTTTTTTTTCGCGGTGGCTCCGTGGATCCGTTCTTCTGCGATGTTGACGCTCTGTCACACTCCGGTTTAATGAGATTCGTTGTTTGGTTACACTCCCCCCTCTTTCCCGATGGATTTCTCTCTGTATGTGTGTCGTTCTGTGGGCAGTCCTCATCACCTCATTGTGTGGAATGGCATCTCGCGTTGTACGCTGTGCACGTTGTGTGTGTGTGTGTATTTACCTCGGCCGTCGATACTGTGCTGTATCGTTTTTTTGTTGGTTTTTGTGCTCCTTTTTTTTTTTGAATATCAATGTGTCTTTTCGCCTCTGTGATTTCATCGTTGTGCGTTATGTTTTTTTTTCTCGGTTTGTGTTTGTCCTTCCGCTTCTTGTTTCTCATTCATCAAAACTCCCTTCCCTGTCAGCGTTGGGCTGCTCATAGCCCCTCTCTTTTTCCCCCACCAACCAACCAACCAAGATAAAAAAAACCAAAATAATCATTCATCTACCTATATATATATATATATATGCACGTATGTTTATATGTATATATGTATTTATACACCCACCTTGGTGCATGTGTGTGGTTGCATGTACGTACGCACTTATATGTGCAATTGTTTTGTTGTTTGTCCCCCCCTTCCCCCTCCCCCCTTTGAGCTGTACTGCAATCCTCGGTGCCCTCATTTTATTTCACTCTCCAAGAGGGACTCACATCTGTCATTTTCCAGGGGATAAGGCCTCGTATGGAAGAACATCCCCACCCCCCACCTTCTCTTATCCATTGTGTGCACGATGCAGCGACTATAGAGAATAAGACATTCCGTGATGTGGATGACAAAGATAATGGCTTTCATCCACTTTCTTTGTGTGTGGGGAGGGGAGGGGGCGGGGGGCACACACGCACACACACACACACACACACATACAGGCAGCAGCAAAGACAGGTGGAGTCTCACAGAGGGAAAACGGAAGAACAAGTTTGGCCTCCCCTCCTCCTGCAGGAAACAAGAAACGTCGCAGGGGCGGGGGTGTCCATGATCAGCGAGGGACGGTATCCCGTGGACGAGTGTGTTTCAAGGTTGAATGCATCGGCGGTCGGAGTGCCAGACGGATATTGAGGAAGAGGCGTTGACGGGTGCAACTCGTGTCCGAGAGTGCTCCGCAGTTATTCATCTCGTCACCACACAGACGCATGTGCACATTCAGGGGTTTTGGAGGACAGAAATATGTACATAGTGGAACACACTCGCGCACATTATATATATATATATATAATTGTATTATCCTACAGGAGAAAGTGGGCCACTTTTATCGGTGGCAGATGGTGTGGCTTGCTTCAGCAGCGCGAGCGAATGCTGGTGGCCGACGACGTGGTCGGGATGCATGAGGGGGAGGGGGCGCTCAATTATCAGGTGAAAAGGAGTTCTTGGAAGCAATATCCAAAAGTGGGGGAAGCGGAGGTGGGTGCCGCCATGCTCAGTCGGGATGCGCTCTTGTTCTCTACAAATTGCGTTGCTTCGACACTCCCCTTCCTTCTCCTCCCCCCTCTTGTCATTCCCTCTTTGTTGTTGTTTGAGGACTCTTCTTGTTTCATCTCTTTTTACTGTGTGTGTCTGCCATAGTGCTGCTGATGCTCCTGCCACGGCGGCGGCTTTTTGCGCCTTGTATAATATTAGTTTTGTTTCCTCAATTGTTTGTTGTCGTTCTTCCAAGGGAGAACGGTTCCCCTCTGTCAAGACTCACAGCAAACCACCCCAATATAGGCCTACATATATATATATATATATATGTATGTATATATATTTTATTATTATTATACCCGCCAATGTTTTCCGACTTACTTCGTCTGTGTGTGCGTGTGTGTGCGTGTTTCTTCCTCACCTGGCGCCGCCCTATCGGGTGTACTTTTGCTTGTGTCCGTGTTGGTGGTTGGCGAGCCGGTCGGCGTTTTGCGTATGCCTCTTCCTCTCTGCTTCGTGCACCACCCACCAACCTCCCTTCTCCCCCTCCTTTTCAGTATCCGCTTTCATTCTCCGGTACGGGTTTCTCTGAGTCTTTTTTTTTTCCACAGTCCCCCCCTCCCCCCCCCTTCATCCCCTCAGTCAAACTCGATGGAGGTGAAGGTGTGAACATTAGTACAGATGGTCATGTGCAAGTCCTGGGTTTTCACGGCCTACGGCTGTTTTTGGTGTGCTCGGAGTGGCTGTTACACCCCACGTATGGAGTCACATCCCTCCCCCACCCCCCCCCTCCGGCCTTCTCTCCTCTGAGATGCGATTCTGAACAGCTGTGCACCCACCCTTTAAACAGGAAAAAAAAAGACCTGGCTATTGGTTCTACGTGTTGCGGCTCTTTCAATATCCACTGCGCAGACTTTCTTCTGTCCCCCAGAGAGTGTGCGTGTGTCTTCCCCCTCTGTTTTTGTGGCTCTTTTTCGTGTGTCACCTTTGTGTGTGTTTACCCCTGTCGTGGGTAGGGGTTAGGCTGAAGGAGTCTACGTTTGAATCTGCTTTTTCCACTACGTATGTTTTTTTTTTTCATGGCGCGCTGCAAACGCACACCAACGGGGTTGCTTCAGGCCTCCCTCCCCCTCCCAAAACACACTCCTCCATGTCTCCTCTAAATGCCTGTCCTTCACTCCCTCATAGCTTGTCTCATTTTGTAGCAACCAGTATCGGCTTTGTGTTGGCGGGTATAACCTTCAAGACGCTACGTGGTAAAGGGACTGGAGAGCTTTTTCTAGACAAAGAGGAGGTGCAGAGAAGAGAAAAAGTAGAAAAATGTGAGTGCGGCTTCAGCTATCATCCCCTTCTTTGGCAAAAGACAGATGAGAGAGGATACAACCAACCCCCATCACTCTTTTTTTTTTCGTCTCAGCATGCTGGCATTCCCTTCTTTTGGGACACACGCATACGAATTTATCATACAAAAAAAAAGCGGAGCGGCGCGTATACTTGATCTCGTGGCTAAGGTGGACTGGCTCAGAGGAATGCATGGTCATTGTGTTGAGTTTGTGAGGCGGGGGGGGGCACCCTCTGAGGTCTTTTTTTTTTTTGACATGCCGTGTCCCTTCCGTTTTTTTTTTGTGGTTGTTTTCTCACCCTTTAACCCCCCACCCCCACCCCAGCCCCAACCCCAACCGATAACAGGATACCAAATCGTGTCTCCTTTCCGGCCCCCTCTCTGTCTCTCTCTGTGTTTTATGCCTCTCGCGTTTTGGCCTCGGCGTTCCCCTCTCCATTTTTCTGTAATTGTCTGTGTGATTCTCTTTTTTTTTGTGTGTGTGTTTTCATCTACGACTGCGCTACTCATTTTGCCCCTGCTTTCGTGTCGCGAGCACGTTTGTGGATGCCACACTCGGCTCCGGCAATTTTATAATGTATACACAAAGATCACTGGGGTAACGAGAGGTCAGAGCGCATGTTACCGCTTGCCGCGACGCCAACGTCGGCGGGGCTCGTGCTACACTTCACCTTGTTTTCGTTTAAACCACCACGCTTTACTATCCATTTTCTCCGTTCATCTTTCCCTTCTCGCCGTGCTAGCACGTGTGCAAGTCTGTGCTTCATGTAATTGACTATTATCCTCTCCTCCCCAGTTTTCCTATCCCCAACATGACATCCACCACCACCACCACCACCTCCTCCGTCTTTCTTGCATGTAAAAAGGGGGAGAGCTCTTCTCCGCTCTACGTTGTTCATCTTCTTTACCTTTACCTTTACCCTCCCCCCCTCCCCCCAATCTCTACCCTCACTTCTGTTTCGCACTCCCCTCCCCATTTTCTTCTAACCATCTTATTTTTGGAACTCTTGTTTGCTTTTTGGGGTTTCCATATATATATATATTATTGAAGGCGGGCGGGCGGGGAGGGGGTCATTTAGATGTTTCTGTGTGTGTGTGTGTGTGACAAGGCAGCCAGTGGGAGCAGAAGAACTGAAGTCCGAACCACACAGACACACTCATGTCGACTACCTGAGCTTTTATATTATCCGCATTTTGCGTATTGTTCTCCCCGCCACTCTTTTTTTTTTCTGGCTGTGTCCGTGTCTGTCTGTCTATGCGTGTGTGCGCCTCTCTCTGTTTCTGTAGATTTCCTTTGTTTCTCATTGATGAGCGACCAAGAGGTAACCAAAAAACGAAAATATATATATATATATATATATGTATATGTGATACAGCAAGGAAACCAAGCATTGTGTGCGTGTGAACGAATCCGCACGGTGGCGGCTGCGGCGGCGGCAGGGCGGGGGGAGGGGGTAGGATGTGTAAGAGGGCGCAATAAAGAGATGAGAGTAATCCTACACAGACTACCCCATTTCAACGCGCCTTATTACTCTCGTCTCTTTTTTTTCTACGAGTTCTGGCGCCCAAGGGTGTGCTACACACAGAAAAGATGATGGATGTACATCCAGCGCGTCACCTCGGGCACTACTACCGGCACGGAAACGAGGAAGTAGGCATGTGTATCATCCTCCATACACCCCCTTCCCCTCTCCCTCCCTCGAATGAGTTAAGCACAGAGGCTGATCACACCCTCTCATGTATGAGCTCTAGTTTGTTTTACTCACCGTCACCGTATCTGCTTCGCACCGTTTCTCATCTTCCTCTACTCGTACGTGCTCATCGCACTTCTTTGATACCTTCCCCCCCCCCCCCTACACACGCACACGCACACTCACACACAACCCCCACTCCCCCACACATTCTTTCTGCATCTCCGACACCTGCTTGAAATTTATGAGCGCCACACTGGTTTTTTTTGCTCCTCTTCAGGTTTCTTCTGATTGTTTGCGGCTTTCGAACGGACTCCCCCTTCTACCCCCGCCTTCCGCTTCCATACCGAGCTGTTGTTCCCCCTTCCCGGGGGTGGGGGAAGCGGGGGTACACCGATGCGTCTTCTCGTCGCTCTCCTCTACGTTCACCCTCCTCGCACACACTGACGTTTTGTGTGGACGCTGACAGGAGTGGAGCAAGGTTATGTACACTTCAAGAAAGTCGTACAGAACGGTTTAGACGCAAACATACACGCATGAATACATCACATTAGAAGAAGGTGAGAAGATTCTCTACAAAGCTGCTTCACACAAAAGTGAGTGTTTGGATCAACAACACGAAAAAAAATCCAAGAAAAGCAAAAGAGAACATTGGCGGTCGGCCGGTGACGGGAGACATACAAGTACCATGTGTGACGGAGACTCTTCGAAGTGTGTGTGTGTGTGTGTGTGCTCTCCTCTTGGACCCCCCCCCCCTCCCCCACTCCACAGCCCTGTGCATTGTCACACTGCGCTCTTGTCTTTTCATGTGCTGAGCGCGCAGCCCAGGCGCATCATAGATCTGTCATTTGGATCTGTCACGCGTTCGCCTAACGATGGATTAAAGTGTGCGCCCCTTTTTTTTATTTCCGGGCGCCCCTCCCCCCCACCCCCTCTCCCCCCTTTCTTTCTCTCCTGTTCATCTCTTATCTCACTAGGATACTTTTTCCCCCCGCGGATTCTCTCTCTTTTTTTTTTCTCAAAATGACCAACACGATTGATGGAGCTGCACCGACTTTGCCAACGAGGGCTTCTTCCAAACCCCATACTCTTCATTCGAACTCATCTACAGTAGTAACCCATGTTGTGAACGCCACCACAAGGATCATAAACACGACGGTGCAATACGCGTCCAGGCGACCTGTTTCCAGGGCACAGCTCGGTGAAGGTGTTTTCCTGCGAGACAACCTCACAAACATGAAGCCGACCACCGAACCAGGGCTCGTGGATAACGTCAACAAAATGACAACTGCATCATTTTCAGAGAGGGTGTCGCAGTTGTCGCTGGTCCACCTGTTTGCGTGGTTTTTACTTTTCGCCACTGTGACAATGACGACAGTTGTCCTACTGAACTGGTGCCTGCGTGGCCTGCAGGTGACCACAGAAGATATTGACGACGACGATGAGGAGATGAGTAATAAAGCGGCCGTACCGGCCACAGATTCTTCTCAAGGCACTCACTCAGGACCCCTGGGCAGCTCCTTATCGTCGTCGAGCCGCTTGGTGACCTCCCGCGGCAACCTCGCTCGACAGCAGTTTTTGGAATCTCGGAAGACGAGCAGCGCCGCGAAGAATTACGGTAGTACGGGCTCAACTTCTTCGGCCAAGTAGCGTGTGTGTGCGTGTCTCATACAGGTGAGGGTCAATTTGGTGTGTTGGCTGGCGGGGAAGCGGGGGGGGGGGGGTGGGGGGGCTGAGCTATGTGTAGAAGACTCCCTCCCTCTTTGCGTATCTGTGGAGGTGAAGTAGCCCCGCTTGTTGCCTGATTCTGCCGCAACCTGGTGTTGTTGACTTTGGTTGTTGTTTTGTTGTTGCATGTTCTTCAGCTCTCCTCGCAGCGATGTTTTTTTTTCATCTTGTTTTTTCCCCTTCCACTTTTTCGATATAGCGCCCTCTACCGGGAGCCGGTCGACTTCCCTCGTGGTTGGATAGTGTAGATGACGTTCTCTCCCAGTGTACGTCGGTGTGTTGAGAAAGGGGGAAAAATTAAAAGGCCTCGGGTAGGAGAAGCAAACGAGAGCTGGGCGCCCGAGATGTATCATTGCAGGGTTTCTTGGTAGAGAGAAACCACGCTTGTGAACTGTGATCCACCCGGTTGTAACCTCCGCGAGACAGCTACTGTTTTTTTTTTCTGCTTCTGCTGTGGCTTCTGTCCATCTTGCTGGGCACAATAGCAGGTGCACGTTGGTTCAGGTCCGGCGTGACAGCAACCAGCTACCACTCTGACAGGGATGCAGAGCAGCGGAGCCGGCAACAGGATCAGCGGCGGCGAAGGATGAACCAGGTGTTAGGGTAAGGAATGGAAGAATGGCGAGCGCGAATGTGGGTGGGACCGCAAAGCTCCAGGAAAAGACCCCTCGCCCTCCCCCCCTCCCCCCTTCCTCTTCCCCACTTCCCCTCTTCCCCGAGGAGTGGTGGTGGACGCGGGGGGGGGGTGCACAGTTTCTGCTTGCCTTGATGGTTTTTAATTCCTGTTCATGCGGCTCTTTTTCTTTTTTTTCGAGTCTGTTGAGTCGTGGATGAGAGGAAAAGTTTATGTGATCGGTGAAAAGGGGAATGGGGGGAGGTGAGGTGGGGGGCGGCACTTGGACCAAAAATGCGCATAATTCTTCGGCAGGGCTCACGAAAAGAATACAACGGGGCTGGTCGCGCGAGGGAATGGCGCGACGCAGTTCACGCCAATGATCCGTGTCTGCTGCTGCTATTTGTCCAAGGCCTTGCGTCCGCATCTGGGGGTACGGGCTTCTGTCCACCATTTCCACGTCCGTGCAGTCTCTCAGCAGTTGGTGCGCACATGAGTGCATCCTTCATCTGCTTCTGTCGTGCGCCTTGGGTTTATCACTTGTCCGGCTCCCCCCCCACCCCCACCCACCCCCCCCCCCCCCGTTCGTGTACGGGTGCTTTCCGGAATGGCCACCCGTGTGTGTGTGTGTGTGTGGGGGGGGGGGGGGTACAAGGCCAGGTCTCCGTCGCTCTCACTCTCCTTGCGGTTGTCGTTTGTATGGCGGTGACGCTTCTCTCTCTCTCTCCAGGTATTGTCTCTGGCCGTGATGAATTACTCCAAAACTGCCGCTGCTGCTCCTGCTGCTGTTTGCAACGTAATTGTCCTGCTGTCCCCCTTTTTTCTATGTTCTACACTTGCGCAGCCAGGACAACGTCGTGGAACGCACGTTGCGCGGAGCTTCTCTACTGAAGAAAAAGGGAAGGGTGAAAAACAGCTCCCTGTACACACACGCCACACACGCCACACACATATAGAAGCGAGTGCGTGGGGGTGGGTGGTCAAAAGCGATGAAAGGATAGAGACCCACACACTTCCATCCCTATCGTTGACTTTCTTCCCGCCTCACCATGACGACTGTTCCTCTCCGTGTCACCTTACCCATCGTGCAGGTGTTACTTCTCGTGGGCATCGCTGTTGTTGCCTTTGGACTAGACGAGCAGCACTCATACCACGAGGGAAACTATGGCATATCTGGTCTGCCGCGCAGGACATTCGATGAATCGGCGGCCAGCTGGAGCTACACCAACCTGAGCGATTGGCCCGAGTTGTGCTTGAAAGGGAGTAGGCAGAGTCCAATATCGTTTGAAAACGTAAACCCTGATGAGGTGATGACCAATGACTCGTTGCAGCGGCTGCAGTTCTCCCCCGAGTGTGTGTTTCCACGCGAGAAGACGCAGATGCGCATCATAAACGAAGGTGTAGTGAACACTGTCACATTTGAAACACAGGGGCGCTTGCTGGAGGACATGAGCCCCTGTACGCTGCGGGACCCACTGAACAGGTCTCAATTCTACCACTTCACGGGGCTGAACTTCCATGTCACGTCGGAGCACCACCTTCGCACGTTGCGCCCGGATGCCGAGATGCAAATGTTCTTCACAACAGATGATTCGCCAGAGCAGAAACGCAGGCTCCTTGTTGTAGCAGTGATGCTAAAAGGAACGTCCGAGATCAACAGCACATCAGCGCGCGCGCTGCGACACATCCTTGTGGACGGATCGCTTCCAAAGCCCCGCGCCATGACGACTTGTTTCTTGACAGAGGACCTCCCCATCCGCTCGCTCATTCCGGCGCGCCAGAGCTACCTGCTTTACGATGGCTCCCAGACGAGTCCGCCTTGCACCGAGAATGTTCGCTGGGTGGTTATGACGTCACCGATTCTCCTATCACGCGTGGCGCTGGGCAGACTGCGAGACGCGATGGATGAGCTGATGCCGAACGAGTTTGCGCGCTTCGGCAACGCTCGCCCCCCGCAGGCCCTCAACAGTCGTCTGATTTATCGCTTCGATGACACATCCGTCCCCGCCGGCGGCAACAGGAAGGAGGGCTACCTTGGTGATGCATGGAGCCGCAAAAACAAAAGCCTGGCGACACTTTCTCGGGGATCGAAAGACGTCGACGCGGAGACAGCGCTGTTCAGAGTCGAAGACCCAATCGATGACGACAGCAGCGATCCGATTGCTCAACCCCTCGGGCCTGTTTTCTCGGGGAATGGTACCGAGAACTCTACTCTGTCGCCCGTCACTCTTGCCGCAGGTTGCAGTGACGGATCCTCAGGCCAACCAGCAGAGAACTCAACCACCAAAGAGGAAGCTTGGTCATCTCCGCCACATGAGAACGGGCGTAGCCAGGGTAAGAATGTTCTCGGCAACAGTACTCACGATGAAACCCTCAATGCGATCACCAACTCAACGACCGTGCCACAAGTAAAGGACCCGGCCTCTGCCTCGTCTAGTGCGTCTTTCCCTTCCCACGAGTCTTCTAATCAGGAGTCATCTCATCACCGCACCCCACACTCGTCGACGCTGACCACGTCCACTACGACCACGACTACAAAGAAACCGTTGGATACCCCTCCCAAGAAGGGTCACGACAGCCGCGCGCACAAAAATACATCCACCACTGTGAAGCAGGATGCGAACTCCTTCGAGTCAAGAGCAGTGCGTACGTGGGTCTATGTAAAGTCCCTCAGCGTCGGCGCCTTTCATTACTCCTCAGCCTACGCCAAGGCACATCCGGGACGGGCAGGGCTCGTCTTGGTACTCTTCACCGCACTCATTTTTCTTATCTGCACGTGCTGCCGCGGGTGGAGGCGGCCGTTGTATGTGGTGGGGATCGACCCGGCAGAGCTCCAGCCTCTCAAGCCCGCCAACCGTTTCAAATTGTACGGTGGCACGGGTACGGCGGCAGTGCGGCCGGCCGATGTTACCGTAGACGCTAAAAGCCAAAGGGGCGCTGCGGTGTTTTAATGTCCCATATTGCGGTCAGGATCGTGGAGATTCACTGAGGTGTTTACGGTTGCTTTGGGGGCGGCGGGGCAGGACCACGCAAGAAACGAGTGATCACACAAGAATAGATTCTATTGTTGCCGCAGGTGGTTTCAAAAAAAAAGCACGATGACTGTTTTGTTCTCTATTTATTGAGCAGATTATTGTTGCCGTGGCCGCTCGGAATAGCATCATCTGTTCTCCTCCGTGTTTGCTCCTCTCATGTCTATGCATGAGACACGGTGACATGATGTGGCAAGTGACGTGCATCAGTGATCTGGTGAAGAGAGCCAGGACACAAGTGGATGTCAAAAGGGTGTGTGTGTGTGGGTGCGTTGATGTATGTGTCCCTGCGTACGTTATATTTCTGTTTTTTTTTGCCTTTCGAGGCGAATCACCTTAGTGTGGCGTTGTTACAGAGCCTTCTGCGTGTGTGTGTGTGTGTGTGTGTGTGTGTGTCTGTAGGCATCTGCGTGTGAGGATAAGTGCATGAGTTGCAGAGGAAAAGAAAATCGTACGTGGATATCCCCCCCCCCCCTCCCTCCCGCCTGCCCGCCGAACACGCGAAAAAAAGAAGGATGAACAGACGCACTAACCCCAGCCCCCTCGTGCATCTCCTATCAAGAACAAACAGGAGCACATTATATAAAATATGTAGACATATGTGGGTATGCATTGCACACATAGTCGCGCACACAGACACGTCGTCCTCTTATTATTATTGCTTGTTTTTCTTTGTCCTGTCGCATCTTTGTATGTATTGATTGACGCGCGACATTTTTTCCTGTTGTGGTTGTTTATCCTGGGTGGCCCCCTCCCCCCCTTCCCCTCTCCCTGGGGGTGGGGGAAGGAGCGAGTGCTCTCCAGTGATGGACCTGCGACTCGTTGGGGTATGTTTCTGTGTGTGTTTTCCCTCATTTTTTCAATACACGCGGTATGTTCGCGTGTGAATGAAGAAGTCAAAGTCTTACTTCTTCCTTGACTCACGCCCCCCCCCCCCCAATCCCACAAGGACGAGTGCTCGAGATCAGGAATCAAAAACATTGAGGAAGGCGTCGCAGCGAGGCGGAGGTGAAAGAAAAAATGGAGGACATGGTGAAAGGGTTATCAGCAGCGACAGCAAGGGGTCGTCGGTCATATTTGTACGCGATCAACTCTCGATGGAGGTGTCTTGGTCAATGGGCCGGCTCTTGTACAAGTTCTTGTGCTGGAAAAAACAGATAAAAATACAGACTCCCCCCCTGTCACACACACACCAGAGAACATGGCAGCTCGCTTTTCCGGCAAAAGACGACTACTTTTGCAGTTTCGTACTCTCTTGAACCCGAGAACTCTCTGGCTGACGGCATCATTAGCTTAACTCGGTCTCATGATGCGTACATGCCTGTCCCTGTGCGTGTATCGGTGATTTGGCAAAAAAAAATTCCCAGGAGTGGGGGGGGGCACGTGTGCGGGTTCCACACCGGCGGCCGTGTCTCTCTCTCTCTTGCACTATCATAGGCACACGATCGCCGGTGATTTTTTTTTTACTTTTTGTGTCCTGTAATAGAGAAGAGATGCGCGCTCTTTCCCATTTTCTCTCACCACCTTCTTCTTCGTGTACGTGCTCACTGATTGAATCCCCCCACCAACCTTGCCTCGCCTTCACCCCCTGTTTTCTTTTGTGCAGCAACAGTAGTGTCATCTCATCTATTTGTTTCGCGAGATCCCCTGCGTCCCATACATTTTGTATAAGCACAGGAAAGGGCACGATCTTCGCTGCTTTGCTTTCTACAGCAGTCCTGAGCCTTAATCGAGGCGGTTCTCTGCCCTCTTCCCAACCCCCACGCCTCCACCTCTGTCTCTCCCCCCTCCCCCCGCTTCCCATACACCAATCGCTGACGGGAGAACAACGATGCAGAGCTGCTTTGCCGCATGTTCGCAGGTGATCTGCGTAGCAGAAGATACCGCAGTCGCATTCTATTCAACGAAATCGCTGCACAAGTACCGCGTGGAGCGACTGAACGGATCCCGTGTGTGTGGCATTCATGTGCAGACTCTTTCTAGTACCAAGGCGGTCCTGCATGTTATCGACGCCGAGGCAACATGGTTTGAGTTTTCAATCGAGGGTGGTGTGCCATCCCTAGTGCGCACAAGACCCATTCGGCTTCCACCGGCTCCATCCACAACCTCGACCTCAACAACGGAGCATAGGGAGGCCTCGGAGGCGAGGCAGCGAGGCTCCATTAGCAGGACGTCGAATAGCGAGGCAGTGACATCCTCCTCAGTCGTTGTGGCTGCCGGGTTTCATATGCAGCGAGATCAGCTGTTTGCCGTGCTCCTAACGAAATCTGGTTTATATGAAGCTCCGTTAAACCCCCTTTCCTCCGCGGCGGCGCCGAGCGTACCGTCGGCGGCGGCGGTGGTGGTGCACATTTTCGACGATGTCGTGTCGCATGGGTATCTTTCCGTAGGGCAATTCACTGGTCTGATTGTCGTAGCCGTCCAGCATGCACGGGAGTTTCTATTCTCCCTCTTCGCAGATCGATTGTCTGCCCATCAGCCACATGGTCCAGCTTGTCTGCCTTTCCGAGCGCGCGCCGTTAACGTAGAGATCCAGAGTATTGCCTGCAGCCCAACCACTACGTCGGTCGCCGTGGGCGGTCGCCGTGGTGAGCTGCTCATTTACGTGGAGGTCCAGGAGGCACATTGTTTTTCAGACCATTGGCATCACACGCCGCTGACAGCGCTTGCCTTCGCACTAGACAGCAGCGCGGTGTACACTGGGGGCCGAGAGGAGGTGCTTCTCATCTGGGAGCTGGCGTCCTACACGCACAAGAGAGTCAAGGTGCAGCTTGGTGCGCTCCAGGGGATTACCCCATTCAGTACAACAGGGACACAGTTATTGCTGTCGTGCGGCACGTCAACGCTTGCCGTGGCAGATTTGTTACAGATGCGTGTGACAGCGTCCGCGGAGGGCATCGAGTGGGCTGCGGAGGATGTGTGCACTGGGCTTATTGTGGAGGAGTGGGGTGGGAGTCCGGCAGTGATCTTGACGGGGCTGCCGAATGTGTTGCGTGTCTGCGACCCGTACACGCAACAGTCTCTCTACTCACTGCACATCTCTTCGCAGATGGAAACGGTGCCAAACCCGCCTCGACACGGCATTCAGTTTGTTGGTGTGCTCAATGAGAGTCACACACTCGTGACGTACGAATCCTTCTCAACGGCTTTGCCCCCACTCCTGCGCTTCTGGGAGTACAACGCGCCACGCAAGCAGCACGTGCAAATGCAAACCGTGTACTCCCCGCATCGCTCCGCCGTGCTGGCTCTTCAAGTGGACAAACAACGCGGACGAGTGTTCACGTTGAGCTGCGAGGCCATGAAGTGCTGGGCGAAAACTGCGTTCGCTGTGCAGGACACGTACAGCGCCCCTGCTGGGGGCTGGCACAACCACTCGACGATGGCTACTCCTTCTCAACAAGTGCAATCCATGGCTCTTTCAGCCGACGGATCGATTTGTTGTATTGCCGACGACTGCTTGCACTTGTACGCGGTGCAGAGCTGCAAGCCTGGGGAGCGGTGGCCGCTGTTCCGCATTTTGCCGCAGTACACAGAGACGCAGCCGCTGCACCATATTGTCGTGTCCGCAGACTGCCGCCACCTTGCGGCGGCCGGACAACAACAAATCTTCTTCTGGAAACTGGACGAGTGTGCAGAGGAGCCGACGGCGTTCAGTGCGGGTGAACTGCGCATCACTGCCTTGTGCGCTTTAACAGATACAACGGTATTGGCCGCTCTCGACGACACATCGCTTGTGGAACTTTATTCAGGAAGCTCCAGCGCGAATGGTGGTCCGAAGATGGGCGAAGTGGTTCGTCGCGTCGTGAACGCTTCTCGTTTTCCTCTGCGCCACATTGCCCCGCTTCACGCAAACGGTCTACGTGTGGCAGCTGTGGATGCTGTTACCGGATTCAAAGTTTTGCAGCTTCCGCCGACCGAAGCCGCGACCAATACGCAGTCCTCGACGTACGAGTGGACAGGCACCACCGATGACACAGCTGGGGCGGGTGCCGTTGCGGGGAGCGACAACTCCGCTCATCTTCAGCTCCAGGCGTTCTTTAAAGACGCATACCCGACTCAAGGATCGCAGGGGGCAATGATAATAGCAAATGAGGAAGGCACCATAGCAAGAGCACAGAAGATGGCACAAGCGGATCGATGGCTGGCTGAGGTGCTCGGCGAACCTGCCTACACGGTGCCGCCGATGTGCTCAATCCTCTCCACGTACCTGCAGCGATAGCTGTAGTGACGAACTGAGAGAGAGAGGTGGGGGGGAAAAAAAAGAAGAGGCCACTGGCTGTTCCCGCAGGCTCTAGCTGTCGCTGCTAGAATGTGCGTGTGCAAGTGTGGGGCCGTTGTTATCACCTGCGGGCTGCCTTTGGCTTGACGTTTAACGTAACCTAGTGTTTGTGTTTTCTCATTTGACCGTGTTTATATGGAGGAGGAGGGGGGAGGGGGAGGGAAGGGGGGGGGGGAGGGGGCTGCTTGATTGGAGCCACTGAGTAAGGTGATGCTCTTTGGTGCAGGTTAAGAGGATGTGCATTTTATGGGGAGGTGGGAGCGGCGATATGATCAAGTGATCTCGAAGGAAGGCGTATGTGGGGACTGAACTAATTGTAGATGAGCACGTCGAATCTTATTTCTTTTTTGTTTGAGAGGTGGTTGTGTGTGTGTGTGTGTGTGTGTGTAGGCCATCTGCACATCGCAAGATAATGAGTGATGATGCCTCTCGCGCTTTTTGTCTGGTCTTTTCTCATACTTTCAAAGTCGTCCCCCCCCCCTTCTCCCCCTCCCCTTCTTACACATCACGTATTATACCCCCCACTCCCTCCCCTCTCTCACTCTCCAGACAATTTTAAGAAATAATTAAAACAGATAAGTCGCCGACACGGAAAAGGATTTTCAGCGCTGCTAATTTCTGATCCCTGTCCCTCACTTCTCTCTCTCCCTCCCCCCTCCTCCTCACTCTCTACTCGACCCCCCCGCGCAAAGCTAGCTCGTATTTTTATCCAAAGAATTTAAGTAAAAAAGATACACAATTACGGTCTCGACAACCTCTCGCGCCTTGCATCCTTTGTGGGTGCAGCCCTTTATTCCCCTCCTCCCCCTCCACCCTCCCCCTCCCCCCGTTGAAGTATTAACGAGGCACTTGTCGCCGCTTGATTACCTCGACGTCGTCGTTTCTCTCGTTAATACTCCAGCGGGGGACGGTGGAGGGGGGGGGGGGGGGGAAGAGGAAGTCTGCTCATTGTTGAGCAGAAACGTCGCCGGTGTGCGTGTGGGTGAGGGGGGGGGGCAGGGAGGAATCCTCTTGGGTAAGATGTGCTCCGTCTTCACTACCCTCCCTCCCTCCACCCGTCCCTCTATGGTGAATATAGACGGGTCTGCGCCTTCGGGACATCTCCGCTGATGATCAATCAGTCTGCGTTTTATTCCCTTCCCCCTTCCCTCTCCCAACCTCGTTCTCTCCTTCCGCACTACGGTATTGTGGTCGCTCTCTGTTAGCTCTGTGTGTGTGAGCGTGCGTGCGCGCCTCTGTGTGTTATTGGAGGCTGGTCCAAAGACAGGCGAGGCGGGTAGCCTCGAGTTTGGTTTTTCCCTACTTGCCGGCAAAATACCCCAGCGAGGCAACACGCAGAAAAAGTGGCGCTGGTGATTCACTCAACCAGGTCATTCTCGCTTTTTTCCTCCTCCTCTTCCTTCTTCCCATCCTCCCCTCCTCCCCCCCCTTTTTCGTGCTCGCCGCTGGGTGTGGCACAGAAACGCCGGACTTGTAGCTTTGGCAGCGATATCTTAGCCCCCCACACAGGCCAGTACTGCGCGTGTATACTCAAGTCTTCATCTGCTCCGCGTGTCGGTTCCTATCTCATGGATCTCAATCAGTTCCTACGCAACACCAAGACCGCAGGCGAAGATGATAAGTCCCGCCTCCGAGCACTGCTGTCGGGCCACCAGCGTTTTGCAGATGCCACCGAACTTCCGTCTCCCGTGTCTTCCAGCAGTCTTCATAGGGGTAACAAATTCACCCGTCGTAGCGGCGCCGCGGAGGGGTTGAACATTCAAGCAGTGCAGGACGCCCTCGCACAGGAGCGTGGTGACATCTCTGCCCAGGCGCAGGAACAGCGCGCGCAGGCTGGCCTCTTGTCGGAGCAAGCAGCAGCACGCATGGCGCACCAGGTGTTGGAGTACGTGGTGCAGGTAGAGCTGGGTGGGCGGCACAACGCAGCCAAGGGCGGAATCGCACCGTTTGTTCCGCCTGCTGCGCAACTGGCCGCAGAAAAGGCTATGTCGACCCCAGCAGCAGGGTATGTAATCCATCACATACTACCAGCCTCCCTCGACCCGACCCCACGCACCCTTGAGTCTCTGGTGAGCGTCACAGAAAAAGAACGTGTGTCCGATGGAGTACGGGCACTTCGTGGCACTCTGCACGTGTGCGACACGGAGCGGGACTTGGTCGGAGGCGTGCGAGCCGGTATGGCACCTCACCTTCGCGCCCATGTGTTGGAGGTGCTGGAAAAGGGCCTCCGCGGCCAGGCATGGCTGCGCGACGACGCTGCCGTAGCCACGCAGATCTCCGCGCTTGGCAGGTCGACAACGCCCGAGAAGAAGCCTTCCAGCGTTCTGCTCTTTAGTAGTTTGTGCGGTACGCCTGTGGCCCAGAGTGAGGTAGCCGTCAAAACGTGTGGTGCCTCATCAGCTCTTGAAGATGCGTCAAAACAACAAACGGGCAGCTTTTCACTCGAGGCTTTCCTTGGCGCTGAGGACAGCGCCTCTTCGTCAACAGAGGTGGGGGAGCCATGACTTTTTCTCTGCTGAGATCTCCAGCCGAGAAATGAGTGGGTGCGCATGTGTCCACCTGTGCGCGCGCGCGAAGAAATTCTTCAAGAACAATTGTTGAAGTATATCCTCACCAGATCCCTCTCCATTTTTCCCTGTCATTGACCATTTTTCTTTCTGGGAAGGGGGAGGTGGAGGTTGTGTGTTTTTTTTTGATCATCCCCCCCCCCCCTCCCCCCCTTCCCTCTCCCCCCATCCATCCCTTCCTACCTCCTTACTGTCCACAGACACTGAGGTGTGATGCGGTGGTTTTTTCTCCGCGCTCCTTCAACTCTGGTGACGATGCCATATGACGCCGTGCTGTTTTCCCCTATTGTCTGACCGATTTATTTTTTTGTCGAAGTGTGTGTTGTTTTTTGCCCCCGTCTCCCACACGCTTCCTACAGGCACGATCCACTTCTTCAGTGTGTGGCACCGCCCCCCGCATCAAAGTGATGGCGTGTGAGAATGGCCCACACGCGTGTACAGGCACTTCCACACAACTCCGCTGCTTCATCATACCGCAGTAGTAGGCTCTTTGAGAGGTTAGTGGAGCTACCGAAGTATTGCAACTATATGCGTGTACCCCTCCTCCCCCTCTCCACACACACACACACACGCACACTTCCGTTCCTCGCCCATATGGCGCAAGTTGAATAACGAGTGCGGTCGCTCACCAACTTCCCTCTCTTCTTTCTCCCCTCCTCTCCTTTCCATCTACACATATTACTCCCGTGTGTCAGAACTGCACAAACGGCAGAGGCGTGCTCTTGATTCGAAAAGCGCGTCCCTCAACTTCGCCGCTCTGTCTACTTTGTGAACTATCTCTGCATCACACGTGTACATCCCTCTCTCTTATTCATTTACATAGCACATCTTTCTCTCTCTCTCTCTTCGTCTGTCTGTCACCAGAGTTAGAAGGCCGCAGACCCATACGCGGCAGTGCTTAATTCTCTTCCCTCGCCTCCCCCGACTGAGTGATTTCTTTTTTTCTTTTTCCAGCTGCAGGAAAGAGAGGGTGTCTGTGTTTGTTAGACAAACAATACGAGACTCTCATGGCGGCAATAAATTATACCTACGCGCTCGGCACAGACCCGGTTCTCGAGGCGGGCGTGAGAGAAGGCACGGTCGTCGTAGGGCGTGTAAGGATTTTTCGCACGTACAACAACAACCTCGCGTTCCTCGGCAGCCGTCTCTTTCCGTGCGATGTGTTGCTGAACTCTGCAGAGCGGCGCGGTCCCGCGCTGCACTCTGACGTGGTTGCAGTGGCACTTTTACCTTCATCAGAGTGGCAAAGTGCACCCGCAAACACAGAGCCGACACAAGTGCATGACGATAGTAACCGGGATGATGAGGCGACAGACCCTACGTCACAGAATATGTCGTTGACGTTACCGGATGGCCGTCGAATCGTGGGTCTCATACCCCCCACAACTACGAAAAAGGTCTCTGAGAGCCCCTCTGCCGAAGTCGCGCTCGCTGCGCAGATGGGCGTCTCTGCCTCGTACGATTGGCCATCAGGAAAGCGGCCGGTGGGCCGCGTTATTCGTATTCTGCAGCGTCACTTTCCAAGCCTCCATGTGGCCAGAATTGTAGAAAACCAGGTGGGACCTGGTCAAACGCTCCGAGGGAAATATTACTATCGCTTCCGCTCCTTCAATCCGCTCTACCCCCAGCTGGCTGTGCAGGGGAAGGACATTATGACCGCCTATCAGGCAAAAATCAACACGACGCTCTTCTCCTTGGAACTGGAAACAGATGCGAACGGCGATGTGGTCACTGCTCCGGGTTTGGGAAATATCCTCCTATGCAAAGTAAAAAGCTTCCTCGGTGATGCCTCCACCATGCATGTCGCCAGCCAAGCCATCTGCGCGTGTTGCAACGTGCTCACCAATTCCTTCTCGGAGGAAGCCGAGGCTTGCGTGCCCAAGGATTACACGATACCCTTGGCGGCGGAAATAGCCGATATGGGACGACGCGATCTGCGGGCCACAGAGTTCGTGCTCACCATCGACCCCTCCACTGCGCGCGACCTGGACGACGCCCTCAGCATAGCACCGCGAAAAGACGGTGGTTATCACGTCGGTGTGCACATTGCGGACGTGTCCCATTTCGTGTTGCCCGGAACGGCCCTCGACGAGGAGGCGCAACGGCGCGGTAATTCAACATATCTGGTGGACCGCGTGATTCCCATGTTGCCCAGGCGCCTCAGCGAGGATTACTGCAGCTTGAATCCCGGCGAGGACAAGTTTGCCTTCTCAGCGTTGTTCGAGCTGGACCGAGATCTAAATCTCATCTCTGAGGCCGAGACGGGCGAGAAATGCGAGTGGTTTGGACAGAGTGTCATTCGTAGCCGGTGCCGATTAACTTACGAGCAGGCGCAGCGGATTCTTGACGACGACACAGTGGTGCTCGACGTGGCGCAAGCGGCGTCTGACATGGGTACCGACGAAGAGACTATTTCTCAGAAGGTGAAGAAGAGTGTCAAGAATCTCTTCAAGGTGGCGACCAAGCTTCGCCAGCAGTCACTGGGGAATGGACGGCTGGCGATTGGCAGCACCCGTCTAGAGTTTTGCTTTGACCGGGACGAGGTGACATCCCCTCCGCTCTCATTCTCTGTCAAGCGGCAGATCCAGGCGAACTGGCTTGTGGAGGAGCTCATGTTGCTGGCGAATCAACGCGTGGCACAAAAAATTGTCCAGTTTATTCCGAACGGGGCTCTGCTACGCCGACACAAACCGCCCCAACCGCTGAAGATGAGCCGCTTCCGTGAGGCCTTAACGGCCCGTGGACTGTCTGTCAGCAGCACCACGGGTCAAGGGCTCCAGCGTACGCTAGACTTCATCAAGAACGAGCACCCCGAAGACTTTTCCACTGTGTGCGAATTGCTGAAGTACTCTTTGATGGCCGCCGAATACATGGTCAATGACCCGACGGAGAACGAGACTCGTTCGCACTTTGCAATTGCGGCGCCGTGGTACACCCACTTTACGTCACCAATCCGCCGCTACTGCGACTTGGTAGTCCACCGTCAGCTGCGCATCGCCCTGGAGCTGGAGCAGCTGATGGAGAGAGCAGGTATGGAGGTGCCAAGTGCGCCGCACCCGGCGGTGGAAAAAAAGCCTGGGGAAGAGACTTTTGATCCCAGATATGTTGTGGATGTCCAGACGCTGAAGACATGGGATTTGCTCTCATCGCTGTCGGATTTGCAGCAAACTGTGACCCACGCCAATGAGTGCCGTGTGAATTCTCGCAACGCTGCAGACATGTCGCTAGAGTACGCTCTATGTTTGTATCTTCTTTCTCTTGAGAGGGTGGCCAAGAGTAGACCGACCCTGCTAAAGGCGCTCTGCACCACCGCAAGCATTGTCAAGATCCAAGAGAGCAGCGTCTTCTTGTACAGTCCAGAAATCGCCTTTAACGTTGAGGTGGGCCTCAAAAACCACTTGCAGCGATTTGTGCTTCATGAAAGGCCTTCGACGCAGGGCACAGGCAAGACATCGGCCCTGCCGGACCCCCCCGGCAACACACAAACAACAAGAGTGATAGACGACAAGGCGAAGGCACAGGCACGCAAGAAGGGCGGTAAAAGCAACATGCCACGTCATAGCGCTGCATCCGGCACACATTCGCAGCACCACGGCTCAGTCCCAGCACTCGGGCTGGGGATCCACGTGTCGTGGGGGCAACACCCCGTGACGGGTGAGGAGGTAACAGAGGACTTTCACCTCTTCAGTGAGTTTGTCGTGCTGCTAAAGGTGACCGCTGATCAGGGACGACTGAAGTTGTGCATGGAGGTCTTGCCCCCATGGGAGAGGGAGGCGGCCCGTCTCGCTTGCCCCAAATTGCCTACTTCGCTGGTCGAGGGGGTATTCGAGGACGTTGCAGCTGCGCCCACTAGGAGTGGTGTGTGACACCGCTATTTGTATGTGCCCGCAACAGCACCACCGATGTCGCACAACGAGGGATTTCTACCTGTTCTGATCTCTCAAAGCGGATGAACGAACAGGCGCGTCGGTACTCTAAGGAATCCAGCAGGGCACCGAGATGAGAACAACACGATGTGGTCCTTGGGTGGAGGGGAGGGGGAGGCACTTCTCACCTACCGGCATAAAATAGCTGCTTGGCTCTTTATATATCCCTGTCTTTTTTTTTGTTTCTCTGTGGTAAATGCTGCATGTCAACTTCTTCTTGGTCCTTCGAGGGCGCTTCTCTGGTGCATATAAGACGTTTGATGGGTCGAGTATCGACCCATGCTGGGCTCTCCTTTTTCTTGTCTCCTTTGAACCTCCCTCTATGACCGCTTATCATCCTTCTCTCCAAACCCACTCTCTTTCTCTCTCTTTTTTTTTGTATCCTTGTCTCCGTCTGCTCGACAAAGTATTCGTGTCGCGATACTTTTTGGGAAAGACACGTCTATTCTTGGAGAGCCGCACTCGCCTTTTTTTTTTTCAGCACAGGCAAAAGTACATTCGGCGCTCCCGCACACGCACACGCACACCGACTCGGCCGGTGCGCTTCAAACACCAGACGGTGCCGCAGCTGTTTGATCGATATGGCGTCCAGCTCGAAAAAGAAAAGCGTCTTCAAGGAGCGTCTCAGTACAGAGGCCCCGAGTGGCACAGCGAGCTTTCAAAGCCCGTTCGTTTCTGCCGCCCACAACACTGTTTGGCCCTACGATTCTGCGCTGCAGAAAAAGAGTGAGCCGACAATTTTCACCGCTGCTGCCAATGTGGTTTGTGGCCGCCTCAACGGGGCCTATAGCCGCGACGATGCAGGGGCGCGCGCTCAGCCAGTGGTGCACGATCAGGCTCTTGGCTGCGTGCTGCCAGAATCCAATAAATGGGAGTCCGCGCGTGCGATATACGATCGGCTAGACACGGCGACATTATCTCTTGAGAATGGTCCTTCCCTACAGGGCTTCTTCCTCCCTTCCTACGATCTTCCTAGAGGGTGCAATAAACTGTACGCCGAGTGGCTCAGTCACATATCGGCCAACCGCGGCTCTCCGCTACAGTACCCCCATCATGTCATCCATATGACCACTCCACTGATCACCTCGGGAGCCTTCGCTAGCTCGGGTTCGAACCAGCAGCACGCTGTTTGGCAAATAGCAACTGTCCTGCATCGGCTGCTCGCATCGCACATCCGCCGCTGTAACGAGCAGCCGCGCACGCCGGAGCGCGAGGCAGATGGACGGGTGCCGTGGCGGGTGTTTACTACACTCCTGGGCTCTTCCGTCTACAACAGGAACTTTGACGGCCCTCCTGTGGAGCGCAAGGATGTGACGTTTGGGTGGGAGGAGCCGCCTGCTCAAACCTCTAGCAGCGCCACAGAGCCAAAAGTGGACTCTGACGGCGCTACTGCCACCGGCCCCGCTTCCGCCAGCCAAGTGAAAGCACACGGGGAGAGTGCACAGGCCCCCCAGCCATTCGTTCCACCTCGCCGACACGACGATCTCTCTGTGTTTTCCCGCGTAGACGCGGCGCACATCAACGTGTGCGTTGGTCAAGAGTTCTACAAGCTCTGTGTGATTGATAGGCGACGAGGACACTTACGCAGTGTAGCTTCGCTAGCGGCAGACCTGGAGGTGCTGTACACACACTACCTCTCTCTCGATAAAACAGACGTCGCCCCAGGCGTCTCGCCGGTTGTCCAGCAGGACCGAAAAGATTTGAAAATGATGTTCGCTAATTTATCTAGCCTAGCCGATGAAGTCGCATTTGACGTACGCCGACGTCTGCGCGTGTCGAGCGAGGTGAATGCATACTCTCTAGATGCGCTGGAGGCGGGTCTGTGCACACTAGTGTTGAGAGAAGACAGCGCACCGCGTGGAATCGAGTGCGCTGACTGTCCCACCATGCCGGTCGCGCAGTGGCTTCACAGCGTATGTTGTCTGGAAACTTCGCTGTCGCATCCAGAGCAGTGGACGATGCGGCTGCAGGCGTTGGTTGTGTCCTTACAAGCTGGGATGGACTGGGTGAGGAGCGCATTCGCACAACCTTCAGACGGAGCTGCCACGGAGCCCACTACCATCGAGTTGGTCACCCCCGACGTCGGAGATTCAGCAAGAGGCGTCACCCAACAAGGTGCTCCAGTTCTAAAAGGAATTGCTGGGTCTCACGAGCTCAGCACAATGGTGGACGCACGTGGCAACGTCGAACACTTGGAGTTGTGGCTTCCGGAGAAACACCGCATCCCATTGCGACCGTACGCTGCACCGGTATGGAACCGTGCAGACACGCAACATTCCCTTTCGGATGTTTTCAGTGATGCGTGCACCCTGGAGGACTTTTGCATCAGTCTTTTACGTCTCACCGCACAGTGGAAGCGTCAGAACCAACCGCCCTTCAGCCGAGCGGCCGTAGACGAGTGGCCACGCATCGTAATAGTGGTGCAGCCACCACGTGGTGGAGCACCCTCATTGGTGGCGCTGGATATGCCTGCAGTGAAGCACTTCTACGAGGTCCTTGCGGCCCCACCGATGCTCTTCGCAGTTGAATCCAGGCGCCTGATTGAAGCGCAAGCGAGGGCACAGGTAGCGGCCGTCTTGAACGTTATTTGGCACACGACCTCGCCAGTACGCACATCACTGAAGGATGAGTCCAAAGCGTGTTGGTGGTTCGACGGATCCACGACGACCACCAGTGAACCAAGCCGCTGCGTAGACGTCGTTCTCTCGTTCGCAGTAATGTCGCGCCAGCCTCTGCCATCGTTGAACTCGGGAGCACGCACCATTGTCATGTCACGTTTCCTCTCTGACTTCGGCCTGTCCAGCAGGTTGGCGGTGAACTGCACTGCGCAGCAGGTGGCAGCAGAGGCGCATGTGTGCGCCAGCGAGTCTACCCTTGTCGACGCTGTTGTGAGTGCCAACACGCCGGCGGCGGCGCCACATGTGTGCAAGTTTGGTGCTTCCCTCGCGTCGTGTATGCGAGAGCCTCACTAGAGGCCGTATTGAGTAGCGGATGTAGTTCTCTCGACACCAAAATGGAGAGCGCGACGGTGCCCATGGGAGGGCTGCACTTTTTTTTTCGGTATTTTTGCCATATTTCTACCCTTCACCAGCGCGGAGCTTTTCTTTGCCTATTCCATGCTCTAGCCTTGCTTTCCTGATCTTTATCTGTCACTCGGGCAGAGCAAGAAAAGATGTACATTAGACGACAGCGGTCTCGCTACTCTTCCGTGTGTGTGTGTGTGTGTTGCGGGGGAGGGGGCGGTGTAGCCGGTTCCCCGTGTAGACTCGCGCATTTGTTCTGTCTTTTTACTTTTTCCAACCTTCACAACGCCCTCTTTCCCATTCACTCCCAAGAGAGTTGTTGGGGTCGATGTTGTGTACAGTGCCGTGCGCACGCAAGAGAGGCGCACGCCTGTGTATATGTTTACATACACGTATACTTACATGTGTTTAGTCTGTGTTCGTGTCCCGTTCTCAGGGCACGTGGGGGGAAGCTGTTTGCCTTCCCTCCAAGTGCGCACCTGGCCCATCCTCTCTTGGATGGATGGTGCCTTGAGTGACATGATGCGCGCAAGCTCCCCGCATCGCTGTTACGGAGCTACAACGCTTGGATGACGTGCTTTCATGAAAGCTCCAGGTCTTTCTTGTCTTACCCCTTTACCCCTCTCCCCCCCTTCCCCTCCAACCGAATGAACCCAACACGTCGCCCTTTTTTTCCCTCTTGATCATAACCCGAATCGGCTTCCTGCACGACGGCGGTGAGGGGGGGCGCTCGTATTCACTACGCGGATGAACACCACCAACCTTTTTAAAGGATGTGTTGCAACGAGATATAACTGCCAGCGCTGCCCCCCCCCTTCCCCCCTTCCCCCCTTCCTGGGTACACAATAAGACGTGCATACGGGATATCCCGACAAAAAGTGTCACTTGCTGGGTTTTGTGGCTTTGGCGGCACCGTTGACGCCTGAACAGCGTTCTGCCTTTTCCCTTCCACTGAGCACAACATATTGGGCTATCACTCATGTCTGAGAGAATAGAAATGCCTGGGGCGAAGAACCTCCAGATGATGGCGGCACAGCCAGTGGTGTTCCTCTACTGTGACCTCAGTAAGGATTGCGGTACAAGCTCCTCAGGTAAGTCGGTTCTCATCAGCAGCAGCTGCGGCAACAAGCCACTTGGAAAATCTGGTGCATTTCTGGGGCTTAACATCTTCACCAAGTCCCTTGAAAAGCGCGATCTCTCCAGCAACGCAATTGCAGCGCTTCGGACACCATCTTTCACAGACGTCGGGGTGGGCTGTCAGTGGCGCATCGAGGAAGATGAGGTGACACTGTGCATTCGAGTCGACTGCAGCGCCCACAACAAGCGTCTCGGAGCCTCTGGGAAGTCGATGCTGCTGGCTACCACGGGCGGCAACAAACTAATTGGTGGCACAGGACTTAGTTGTGGGTTAAACTGCTACTACCCAGTAGACAAACCCTTCGATGTGTCGCAGCTGGCCGCGGTCAACGCCACAGAAGAGGAGCTACAGGTGGGACAGTCTCAATGCATGGGGGGTGGCTTTACTGTGTCCTACAAGTCACCGAAGGCAATACACATCACGTACATCTACCGCGCAGAGGAGATGACAAATGCCCCCACAGCGTCGCTCCCCCCTTGCAGGGTGGGGGACCTGAAGATGACGATGTTTGTGTCGGCACCAAAAGGAAAGCGCACACGCACCGAAAGGGCGGCAGACGATACGACTGGAGAATCCCCGCCGCATGTCACATCATCCGTTACGACGCCGCTTTCGAGTCAAACAAGTCATGCGCAGTTGGGAAGCTCGCCGGTTGAGGAGAGGAAAGACGCAAAGTTGCGCAACCTCACACTTACATGCACCCCGACGTCGCCGCCAGACACGCAGGCCGCCATGCCGGCTGCGTTGCATGCCGGTGTATATACAATAGACCTCTGCTTTGATCCCACTTTGAATTTCGGCCGTACATCGTCGGGGAAGTCACTGGCAGTGGCCACCACGGGAGGCTTTCAGCAAGTCTTTGATGCAGACGGTCGCGTCGTCTGTCGGCTCAGCCTTAACGCCTACCGCCCTGCGCCACCTCTTACTGAGGCAGACATCACGGCTGCCGTGCAGACAGTCTTGGAGACGAAGCCCAAAACGCAGCTGTCGAGTATTTCATTTAAAGACGTGCTCAACGAAGTGATGGGCGAATTGGGTCTGTGCGAGGCGATGAAAGAAACAGTAAAACAAAACATCAAAGAGGCTGTTGTGGCTTTTGTGCAGTCGGTATCGGTGTAGACTCTCCCGCACATTGCAGGAACACGTTCAATGTAAGCGCAGTTTCCTGTAGTTTTTTTTTCTCGTTCTTCCTACGCCGTAATACTTGGGTTTTATCATTAACACGAAGTCATGAGTGCTCGACAAGGGAGGGAGGGGAGGGGAGGAAGTGGTGTGTACCTGTGCGCATGTGCTTCACATCGGTCCTTTGGCATTTCCTGTACCTTCCCTTTTCCTCCCACAGGGACTTTGCCCTGCCCCCGCCCCCCCCTCCCCTCCCTCCCTCCCCCTTAAACTCGTCAAGAACAAAGTTGGAGCTTTTGTGCGCTGCATTTCTTTTTTTCCCGCCAACCTCCCGAACCCCCTCGCTGCAATCTTGGACGCCTGAGAGCAACAACAAGAAAGCTAGGAGGTGATGTATCCTATCAAATGGCAAGGTGCTCTTGCAGTGTGTCGCGAAGGCACATCACTGGAAAGCGATGTTTCCTGGACATCCCCACATCTCTTCCTTTAGGTTTACATCGTTGCCACCCCTTCTTCTTCTCCTTTCCTTGTCTTGCCCTCTCTTTCTCCTTACCCCTCCCTCCGTCTGCCCTGCTAGAAGAATTCATATATATATATATATATATCAGAACAGCTCAATCATTTAAAAGGCATACGCGTTTGCTGCAACACAAACACACTCACCACACAACAATCAGGAGCCGCACCTCTCCTCGAGGTGTCTCTCTCTGTGTGTGTGTGCGTGTGTTCAACATTTCTGCTCTCTTTTTCGCTACATCTATTTTCCTCTGATCTCTGGCCCTCGATCTACACTTGAGGAACCTCGTGTGATACAATGGCCGACGTCCACCTCACTAACGCTGTCAATATCAAAGCCGTGTATGCCGCACCGAGCTTGAGTCTCTTCATGGATCTCCACCGGCAGTCGGAAGTGGTGGCAATGTGCAGCAACTCCATTGTCGTGGACTCACCTTTGAGGTTAAGTCTCCAGCTATGTCGCATTGGCGTTGACGATGGGAACTCGTACGCCACCCTCTCCTCCTCATCGCATCAGGTCTCCAGCTACCCGCTGCGCCAAGACGGTGTCGGTAGCGACGCTGTGCAGTTTGCGGCGAGCGGCGGCAGCCTGCTGAGGGTGACCATAAACCTCGGAGCTTTCTCGGAGTGGTCGAAGCAGCGTACACCGATCGATGTCCCGGTAGCTGAGCATGCCTTGATTGACCAGTCGTGGATGATCAATTCTTGTTTCCGCCTTGTGATACGCCTAGTCGCCAAAGCGCACGCTGGGTGGACCCCCGGACAGGAAGCGCAGTGGAACGAGGTCACCGGTAGCCGGCTTATCCTGACGCCTCGCAGCCATCCCGGCGGCGATGACGATTGCTCTGCCCCGGGTGGTGAGGTCTTCACCAGGTACAGCTCGGCCTCTCCAAGTCTCACTGGCCGATCCACCATGTCATCGTTTTGTGAGACGTTAGCCCCACGCTTTCGCTTAAAAGGGCCCCTGTACATTGACCAGGCGCTCTTTCCTATCGTCCGCATTCTGTTTAATCCGCAGCAGTACACGGAGGCGATCCCGATCATGACCACGGTGCTTAGAAATATGACGATACAAGTCGGGGTAGAGCGCTGCCCTCCGAGTCGGAGCGGTAAACCCCTCCGTCGTGCCCCCCGAAACCGCAGCGCCGCCGAGAATGTTTTTGTGCTTGATGGCGTGCCGGCAGCTAGCAGCACGCTAGAGGATGACGGGAGACCTCTACCCCGAAGGCACGAGGCCATCAGCCTCGTCTTCAACGCTCATAACCGCCAACTGTCAAACGTTTCGCCTACTGCCTACGATGTCGCGTGCGCGAATCGCCTTGTTGTGGATGACTATGTCTTCGAAGTGCTGGTCACGGCTGCATTGATGAAGACCGAGACGGTAGAGACTGTGTGGCGCGCTATCCAGGCCTATCACTACGAAAACCCCTCTGTAGATGTAGTGGACATGGATATCGATGAGGCAGTTGGCGCTGTCGTGCAGCGATTTAGCTACATAAAGGACGCTCCATCGATAGACGTCGTGGGCTTTTACAATGTTGTCTGGGAGGCGATGCGACTGTACATGGTGACCAGCGTTATCTCTGATAGCCCCCAGAACGATATGGAGGACGACTTAGATGACGGCGAGGTACTTATTAACAAAATTTTGATGGATGTGTGATTCACGCGCTGTCATTGGCCGTCTTCTGTGCTCCTTCCCCTCTTCCCCCCGCTCCTCGAGGGTGGGACCAAGTAGGGAGCGCGGGAAGGGGCGGAACCTCCTCCTAGTGTTCCTGCCAGAGGTAAAACACATAGCAGGAACAACGCAGACACCGCGGACTCTGCGTGCGCGTACTATCATTGTGCAGCGGCACTATGAACTCCTCTTGCGTGTATCATGGGCCGAAGGTAGAGGGGGGGGCGCTTACAGGTATATCTCTATGGAGCAACAAGTACGCATGTTTCTCCGCTATACACACACGCACACATATATATATATATATACGCATACAAGAATCAAAAATAAATGGACGCTCCCTGACAGATTCTTCGAAGAAAGAGGTCTTTGGATGCGTGGCAACATTTGCCGCATCCCTTTTTTCCTCCCACTCTCTCTCGAACTGCTGGTCTAGTTCGGAGTAGTAATAACTAGGGTGTGTAGTAGTTGTGTGGTTATGCCTCGCACTCGATGAAGGCGTTTTGTTTTTTTATCGCTGCCGCTGCCTCGGCTACGGTGGTACAACTCTGCCTCTATCCTTTACCCTCTTGCCCCTCTTTTTTCCCTCTTTTCCCCGACATGTCGCACCGCTATCGCGGGTGCGCAACCTCTACTCCCAGAAGTTTACGTGAAGAAATTTTGTCATCACCAGCTGCGCCACGCACGATAGGAATAAATTCGAGACTGGTGCAACAAGCATAACAATTACAGAACATAGCAAGGCACCATACCTGAGTGCTTTGAAAACATTTTTCGACCATCGATCTTACGTCGCCCCGCCCGACTCCTCCTTTCCATCGTTTCAAATCATTCATCTGTTTTTTTTTTTCATCTTGTCTCCGCACGTTGCTTCTTTGTGCGTCTGTGTGTGTGCGTGTGTGTGTGTGTGTCTACATTTGGGCGGCCTTTACACCCTCAAGCGCGGACAGCGCGACTCTACAGACACAACGGTGGGTCTTTTTCGCCGCTGTTGTTGTTTGCTGTAGGAGGAGACTTTGAGGGGTGGGTGATGGTGGTCGTGGAGTTCTTTATTTCTGCCCCCCCTCCCCCCCTCCCATCCCTCTTTCCTTGTCCTATCAGTTCTCAACAACAGCAGCATTCAAGTACAATCCAACAACAAAAAAGTGTATACTCCTCCCTTCTCTGATATTGCGCTCAGGGTGACGGGGAAATACAGTGCACAGTTGAGGAAGCGTCAAGGACTCCCATCGTCGCAATTTATTTATTTATTGTTATTCTCAAAGCCACTCACGCTCTCACACGCGGGGCGGGCGGGGGGTGGCTGTGGGGCTGGGGGGGGGGCAGCGACTACCTGCACAACCCTAGCTCCCTTAATATTTTCTCTCCCCTCTGCAAAAAAAAAGAGGAGAAGTGGATAAGAAGCCAACTTCAAAAAAAAAAACCACACGAAAAAGTGCTGCCGGGGGAGGAGTTTCTATCAAAAGACTCGATAGCGAACCCCCTTTTTGTAGCTTCCCGATTTTTCTTTTTCTTCAGACAATAATTCAAATTGCTCACGTTTTCTGTTGACGGAAAGCGTCTTGATTATCACTGTCATATCCTTTTTTGTCTGTGTGTGCGTTGCGTGCGCCCTCATTGCTCCGTTCCTTCTCCTCTTCTTTTGATCTCTTCTGGGTTCTCATAGTCGTCCCCTGTTGTGCCTCTGTGCGTGCACCCCCTCTGTTTGTGTTTCCGAATTGGCTATTTTTTTTTCTGTAAGCTGCGTCACAACTTTTTTTTTCGTTTTGTTCAGTGTTTTTTTTTTTCCCTAGCACCCCCCTCCCCCTCCCTCTTTTCCCTCTTCCTCTTTCCTTCCTTCCCGTCTCTATCCCTTTGGTCGTCTCCCATTCCCTCTCTCCCATTCCCTCAAGTCCTAACCGCACACAAACATACTCTTGTCTTTCCACCCATACCCTGACTCCTTTTCTTTCCGTTCCCCCCCCTCCTTCCTTCCTTCCTTCCTTCCTCGCCCTCTCCACAAATATCAGAATTTTTTTTCGTGCTCTTTTTTATTTTTTTTTCATTTCGCTGTTGCGTCCATTTCGCGCATGTGTGTGTCTCTGTGTCCGTACCCGTTTTTCTTCTTACTCTCCCTATAGCTTTGTCCCCCCTCCCTTCTTCCTCCCCCCTTCCCCTCCCTTCTTCCTCCCCCTCCCTCCCTTCTCCGCAACACCTCCTCTCATCAGGTGTCCCTCTCTGCTTTGCATGGGCGCACGTTTCCACATTTTATCCTTGTCAAAATTCCGCTTAGCAGAAGCATACTTTTGAGTTTTCTTCGCCCCCAATCACACGATATAAAATCTTATATATTTGTTATATGTATATATTCATTTATATATTTATTTATATATTTTTTCATCTATCACACTTCTTTTTTTTTCTTTGGGGTTTCTCTTGGTCTCTTTCTCATTGTATTTGTGCGTGTTGCTTGGGGTCTTCCGTTATCCTTTTTTGTGTTTTTTTTTCCCAGTACGTACTCTTTTCTCCCTCTTCCCTCTCCCCTCTCCCCTCCTCCCCCCTCCCCTCCCCCAAATTCCTCCTTCACCGCCCACCACTTAGCTGTGTTTATATATTTTTATATTTTAATTGTTTGATTTCCCGTTTTGCTGCCCCACTTCTTACGACTCCACGCCTCAGTCCATAAATACATACATATATATTTATATATTTTTACACAGATACAAAAGGGATTTTTTTTTCTGCCACCCTCTTGGAAAAAAAAAAACAGAAACCGTTCAAAAGAACGAAGAGCCAAGGTCCGCCTACCGTTGCTCGTGAACGTCTGTAATCGGCTCGTGGTCCAAAAGGATAGCGACGCATTGGAATCTTTTTTTCTACATATATATCTGCGTGTATATATATGTATACTATCCATTTATTACGTAGACTGTTGCTCGACTTGTACTGTCTGTGCCTTCCCCCCCCTCCCCCCTTCCTCCTCCTCCCCTGTGTTGTGCGTGCGTGTGTGTATTTTGCATTCGCTCTTTTTGGTTGTTTGTTTGGTTCTTGTGACATTCTCCTCATTTTCAATTTTTTTTTTGCTCGCTGACTTTGTCTTCTTCATATTGAGTCTACGAGCTCGCGAAAGAATATAAGGCCCACCCAGCCCTCCTCCCCCTCCCGCCCCGCCCAGTCCAGCGCTAAGAAAAGTGTGGACCAGCTTATCCTAGCAAAAGACCCGTGTTTCTCTCATACGTGCTTCCCCCCGTTAGCATCGCTCTTTTTATCGTGCTCTATTTCGTTTACACACTACACATCGTCCCGTTTCCGCCTCCACGCGCGCACACAAATTTCTTTGACACGCGGTGTTTTTTTTTTTTTGCCTTTTCTGTCGTTTTTTTTTTTTCACCCTATTCACTTCGTTATTACTTCCCTCGCTCCCCCCCATCCCGATTTTCTACCTCGTCTTCGTGACAGTAATTATCCGTCAACTCGCTAACTGTATCGTAAGCAAAGACTTTGAGTGGTGTGCGTGTTCATCTACAGCGCTCATACCCCGCCTCGTTGTTCTTCATACTTTTCAATTAAGCCTTTCACATATTGTTTTTTTTTTCTGTCCCTGTTTATTGTGCGTGTACGTCTAAGAAGAGGATCACCCTCCCCCCTCTCTTTACCCTTCCCCCTCCCCCTCCCCCTCCCTCCCACCACCACCACCACCACCACCTCATTCACCTCCCTCCTGGAAGTAAAATTTAAAAACCTACAGAAGGTGCTTAAAAATCTCTAAGGTGTTCCACGCAACGCACAGGAATTCAAACGTTAAGTTGCCTTTTCTTTTTTTGTGGTTGCAGCCTTCATATCATCCCCACTACCCGCACCCGTGCTTCGCCACATTCTCTCACTAACTACCCCCCCACACATACACACTCTCTCCCGTCCACACTTGGACCCCCTGCGCTACTCCTGTGTCTGTTTTCGTCTGTTTGTGCGTGTGTCTCTTAGTGCCTCTCCTGCGTCGGCGCGCGTTGTCGCTCGCTCTGTGTGTCTTATTTCAAAGTCACTCTTCTCGCTCAATTTCCTTATACTGCCTCTCCCCTCCCCTCATCCACGTTGTCGGTGCCGCGCCAAGTGCTGCTTGACTATCATTTTATTCGTTTTTTTCCCTTTGTGTACGCAGCTCTTTTTTTTTTGGTTTCTCTGCCTGAGCTCGTCCGACCCACCCTGTGACGTATTCCCCTTGATCTACACGCTTTCCTTTCTCCCTCGCCCCCAGAGTGTGCCATCGCTGTGACCGGCGCTTCCTGTGCGGGGAGAAGCACTTCAAATTACGCGGAGGGGAAATGCTTCCTCTTGGTGACCACAATGCCCGCGGTCCGAACCGCCGCCCACTTGGGTGTGTGCAGTGCGACTTCAAGTGCAACACCGGAAACGAGATGAGTCGCCATATTTACGTTACCAGACACGGAGCTGTGAAGTGCCCCATTTGTGAGATCTACATCGTTCCGCGCGGCTTCTTTGCGAGTTTGACAAAGTTGATTGAGCGCCACCGTGACCGGGAAACTTCTGCAACGGCGGCCACCGCCTCGCCACCGCACTGTTCCTCATCTACCAGCGCAGTCGCTTCTACCCATAACGAAGGCGCTGGGCCTCTAACCTCGATCGCTATCTCTCACACCCACTGTATCGGCCTGCCAAATTTTCGATCGTACGAGAAAGCTGATTTCGAGCTACCGGGTGTAGCTGAGGATTACAGTCTCCCTTGCGACTCCACAACCGGTCGACAAGGCGGTAGCGCGAGTACCGTCTTGGTCACGGGCGGGTCTGACGATACGGGATGCTCTCCCCCACCTTTTCGGTGCATGGAGTGTCTTAACCCTTGTGCCACTTGGACGAAGGCGACAAAGCACATGGATAAGAGTGGACACACTCTTCCACTCTGTGTGCAGTGCCTAATGCGTCTCCGCTGCTTCGGACCTCATCGACCGATGAAGCACGAGGAGAGCACCGGTCACTGCGGCTTTTATGGCGTTTTTTACACACGCCGTGACTATCTGTGCGAAGTGCAAGAACCGCGCAGCGCCTATGACTATAGTACGTCGTATACTGGCCTGTCCACACTCCAGTA
This sequence comes from Porcisia hertigi, assembly GCF_017918235.1. Lineage (NCBI taxonomy): Eukaryota > Euglenozoa > Kinetoplastea > Trypanosomatida > Trypanosomatidae > Porcisia > Porcisia hertigi. Next base: position 245,776 of record NC_090587.1, on the reverse strand, counting down.
CAAATGTGTCTGCGGTATTTCGTTTCTTTATCCTCTGCAGCTGGCTGAACACCTGCGACGAGTGCACCGTGCAACATGCATTAAGAATGAGGGCGTCTGCCGCCATTGCGAAAAGCGCGGTACGCTGCTGGAGATGATGGTACACCTGCGGCAGGGTTGCCCGGCGACCGCGACAACGATCGGTAGCAGCCTCCTCGTCACCGAAACTACGACTTCCTCGATGGCGAGCAGCAGTGCGCGGTTTCGGTCGATCACATCACTGAGGGCTGACTCTGTGGTGTCGAGAGACCACAATGACGTGGGCGGTGGTGGTACCAGTGCGTCTAGCAGAGAACATGTGGTGGCATCTCCGCCAATGATTGATGTCGTGGGTTTCTCAGGGGCTTCGTTCTTGCAGTGGCGTCCGCTTCTGCCACCCATCACAGACGACGACGTACCGCTCATGAACGAATCTTATGCGATGTCTGGTGATATCCTCGGTTTATCCGCATTCGCGCCGCGACCGCCGTCGTTGCCCACGAGCGTGGGTACCACCGATACTCGAAAGGCATCATACGTTGTTTTGTATCAGTGCCGCGAGTGTCTTTTTCTTTTCTCGAGTTGGGACTGTATGGTAAGCCACATCCACGCAACTGGACACTGCAGCACGTACTGCTGTAAGTGCAAGTGTGATCTTCCGCAGCTAGTGAACCACCCGATACCACATGAGACAAGTGGCATGTCACGATCGTCTGCACCGCAGCCCGACTCCGCCCCCGCTGGCACATCAGCACCGCTATTGGTTCGCTCCATCACTCTGAGTGACCACCTTGCCCACCTCCGTCGCTGTGGTGACATCATCGGATTTCCCACGTCACCGAGGAGTCTGGAGGTGCTTGTCGACGTAAACGCTGAATGTTACCAGGGATCCCTCGATCCCCCACCGGAGTTGTTCACTGGCGATCGGGTCGTCATGGCATACCAGTGTCCCGCCGATCAGTTGGGCTGCTATGAAGTCTTCCTGAACTACGGAAATCTTGTAGAACACTTGATGACGACGGGCCATGGCTCGAACCCGCCCGAAGAGGGTGCGCAAGGGGCAGACATCGCGTCAGCAATGGGAAAGCTCACCTCCTGCTATCCGATGGTAACTTATCGAGCGAAGTTTACTGTGATACAACTGCGCGATCTTTTCGGCTTCGTGCAGTGCTCTTATTGTGAGTCAGCCGTACCGCGCGGTGAAGAGGAGCTCCATGAAGCCCTGTGCATCATGTGCCGCCGCATGGAGCCCTAGTCGAGGCACCCCTGAGGGCCAACTTTTGCCTGCGAGTATCGGGACAGAGGCGATATCACACGGGGAGGGGACGCCACAGAATGGCACGGCGATGTTTGCATCTCATCCTGATCCAGCTCCGACTACAGCTGGAGAGAGAAAAGGGTTTCGCCGCTGTGTCCTTAGCGATTCAGAGTTTTTTTTTTGTTTGCGGGGGCGGAGGCGACTCGGTGCATAGCTTCCAGCATGAAGATCAATGTAGACGCATAGGAAGGGCTGGCCGAGTGGAAAAGGGAGATATTGAAGGGAAGCGCGCTCGTCGCAGGGGGAACGGGCGTAGCAATGCGGAACTCATCAGCGTAAAAAGTGAAGAGGAATAATCGAGGTGAACCACCCGTGAATTTGGGCAGCATTTGGCGTAATATATATATATTTGTGTGGTAGAGTCGTCCGCACCCAGGTGTGTGTAGGTATGGAGGAAGACCCGCGTTCGGTGGCGGAGGGACGGGGGTGAGGCGGTGTTTCAGAGACACTGATGTGCGAAGTGGCTCAGTGTCATGTGTTCCCGTTTTGTTCTCTCTCTCCCCTGTTCTCCTCCGAGACGTTTGGTATAGTTGCTCTGTCTGCAATCACAGTCACCTTCAGACTTACATGCATATATATATATATATAGGGGCGAGTAGCGGGCAGAGCTTTTGTTTTTATTTTCTTTCCGTTTCTTCTTCGCGGCTGCTGATAACTGTCACCTCCTCGCTGTGGTCTGCAGGGGGAGGCGGAGGGCGAAGTCAAACGCCCACTGCCCGGGGGAAGGCAGGGTCTCCACTGCCCATTCCGAGGGGAGCAGCTGCGGACCCTTGGGGTCGGTGAACAGCTCTGCCCTTGTATTGTGGCGGATGTACTTGTGGCCCTGGCAGCGCTTGCACCCGCACACGATGCGCTGTTTTTACGGCTTCGTCCCATCCCCCCTTAAAAACCAACGAAACGTCAACGGTCACTCCAGCGTGCTATTATTGACCTTTGCAGTGTCTTGCAGTGATGCTGAGCGCGAGTGCGGACGCGATTGTCTGCGAGGGGCGCGATTGGGGTGCACGGGACTGAGCGCTACCAAAGGCGGTTGTCTGACGCCGCCCCATGGCCAAACCTCAAACCACCACTGAAGTCTGTAGTGGATTCGTTTGGTCTCCCGCGGTTGTAAGCCTCCCGGCTAGCAGCAGCAGATCGGATGTGCGATGGTTGCCTCATGAGTGCGGGACGTACGTATAGGTTCAGTCACCACTCCCGCCCTCCTAATCGCCATCGTTCAAAACGATGGTGAGAGTATGGCGGTTTGGCTTTGCTGTCCGGGCTGTACTAGGTGGATCAACTTCGTGCCCGGGCCACGCGTCTATGTCGCGTCATGGCGACACGGGAGGTATGTGGATCAGATGTCGAGTGGCCTGCCCCCCCCCCCCCCATGATGTTTGAATGATCGCCAACTCGCTCTAGCGGACGTGGGAGGCGAGAGGGGCGATCGAGCGCTGCTTTTCCGACTCGACGCCTTTGGTGCTGTGTGAGCTGATCGGCGGGATCCAGTGATGTCGACACGGCCCTGCGCACCCAGACCAGGACGACGCCACCCGGCGTTGACCTGGTGCTCGAGTGCTTCGTCTATGACTGGGAAAAAGTCGCCAGGGCGCCGAGGTGCTACTGAGTCGTCGAGTTGATTGAATACACCGAGGAGATTGTATAACCTAGTGGTGCCAGCGATGGCTTGGAGGGAGGGCGCGGGCGGGGGCCATTGCCATCCCGTCTCTTTTCCACCATCAGGGGGGTGGGGTGCTGGTGGAGGAACCGACTGGAGGAGAGGGTGCCTAGCGTGACGTGTCGTCGGGCTACCGGGTATGAGGGGACGCCCCAGTGTGGAGGTTGCCACTCTTGTCAGCTGGCTTGTTTGGTACACGTATGGGCTACCCTCCGTCGCCAGCGCGACGAATGACACGACTTGCGCACTTTTGTGGTGCTCTCAATCGGACATCTTTGGGGTGAGGGTGCAGTGCATGAAGGGCAGAGGAATATGTTTGTGTGCGTCAAGTTGCCTCGTAGCACCGGATGACACGTGTAAAAGGTGAAGGAACTATTTATTATTATGTGTGCCCTCTTTATGGTTCTGCCTAGAGTCAAGAACATTGATGATTGCCGCTGAGAATCGTCTCGGATAGTAGAATGGGTATGCTTTTCTCGATAGGTTTCGTATGCGCTCACCTCACTCAATCATCACCGGAAATGCCGCGTTTCTATTGTTGTTATTCTGGTTGAGAGTAAGTGTGTGCGTTCGTGTCCGCCTCGTCTTTTTTTTTTCCATCTCCTCTACTCCCTTTCCCTCCCGTCGTACTGATGCCTTCCCGATGTATGTGCTCTGCCTCAAAGCCCCCTCCCCCCCTCCCGATTTTCTGATATACCTTTTCTCTGTAAAAAAAAGGTCAAGCAAGAGGAGATGGGCTTTCTATGCTGCAACGCGTATGTTGTAAATGTTTTCCTCGTATCGCTTCATTTTCTATGGTGCGAATCGTGACGGGGGAAGCGGAATCGACGCCAGAATGCGCGAAGAGCATAACGACGGGGGCAGTCGTATATTTAAAAAAGCAGCCGTAACTCTCTTCTCCCTGTGCTTTTTCCATCCATCCATCCATCCATCCATTCACCCCCTCCTCCCCCTCCCCCACCCGCCCCGCCCGTTTCCTTTTTTTTTCGGTGCGATGAAAACTCACCGGAGGACGCACGCATATTCCGACGTATCCATTGCCTTTTGGGAAGAATGGATTGCCCTCTGGTGGAGTACGTTGTCGTGATTTCCCTGTCCAGGCGTACAAAGGTGAGGTAATATATATATATATGTGTGTGTGTTGTAGTCCCTCTTCAACTTTGAGTTTAATTGTGCGCCCTCACCCACCCCACCACCGTTTTTTTTTTCAACGTTGTTCGCTCTACTCTGCCGGCATTCGATCCCATATTCTTGATTCTCTGTGTGTGTCTTTCCGAATAGGTGTATGTACGTATGAATGTGCGCATATATAGTATGTTGTTATTGCCGTGGGGGGGGGGTCTAGTGAAATAAGCCCGTGTGGTGATATCAAAAAATTTTACCCCCCACCCCCCAAGCTCCGTTGTACTTCCCCAGTCAAGGTTTTTTCGATGTTTGCTTGTGATCCAGATTTCGCTTCGCTCATCAACGGTAAAGCGGGTAGGAGAGAGTGGAGAAGAGAAAAAAAAAGTGCCGCTCGCTAAAAAAGCGAATAAACATCTACTTTCCTCTCTCTCTCTCCACCCCTCCATCCTCCTCACAATGATCTCTTGCAAGATAATGTTTTTGGCCCTCCATGTTGTATTCTCGCTTCCAACACCGGCACGCTGCATGAATCGTCCCCCTTTTCCAATATGCCAGTTTCTTTGTCTGTGACTTTCGTGCGGGAATACCTCTTCCACTTCACCGAGTATGTTTTACCCGAGATATCCTCTTATCTTATATATTTTTCTCTCCATGAATCAGTGGCTCATTTTATCCTCCTCGCAAGGCTAAAATCGCTTCGCCTTAGAAGGAATTACATCATTCTCCTCTGTGCCCTTCTCATTTTTTTCTCTCTCTCTCTCTCTCTCTCGCTCCGTGGTGTCCCCCCCCCTTTTTTTTGTGTGTGTGTGTGTGTGCTGGTCAATGTGCCGTGTTAGATTTATTGCCCTCTCTTCTTTCTCCCTCTATAACGTTAATATTTTCTTTTCCCTTTCGTGAGTGCTTTCTGTGCGTGTGCGTGTGTTTTTTTCCGTCTCCACCCACCTATTTTCGTCCCTTTACTTTTTGCTCGACCGTAGAGGTGCCGGCCCTGCTTCGCCTAGGACCCCCATTCCCGGCCTGACTTGATGTTTGTTTGCGTTTTGTTTTGCTGATGTTGTTTTGGTGTTCTTTCGGTAGGCGTCTCCTACATTGCCTACACGTGTGTAGGCGTACCTGCTTAATTCTTTCTTCCTTCCCCTCACCCACCCGTTTTTTATCGATTTTTATTTCTCTTGTGTACGTGCCTTGAATTTGTCTTGACGCCGTAGACAATCCAAACACCCTTCTGTGACAGTTAATGTCCCTCTTTCTTTCGAGTTAAGGGGGGTGGGTGGGTGGGGAAGGGACAACAGGATGGCTTTCCTTGTACCTTTTTTAGCCTCCTTCCCCCCCACCCGGAGCTCTTTATAGCATTCGGCAGGTTCATTCCACTTCAGGGCTGTCTTCCACGACGTTCTCCTCCCTACCCGCCCCTAACGCGTCGCGTCTCTCTTTTTACTTGTCGATTAGACACGTCTTCAACTACTCATTCTCGTCTCCTGTTTTTTTTTTTTTGAGGGGACACGTGTGAGACCGAAAAGGGAGGCAAAGGCGCGCCTCCTGCCCTCCATCAAGTAACCAACGGTCACCTTCGCTGAACATCTTCCGCATGAAGTGGCAGTTGGTGTGTGTGTGTGTGGGTGGAGGGGGGGCAAACTGGATGGGTATGTAGCGGTCGATGCGATGGATTTGTTTTGCCTTTGCCAAGTGTCTTTTTGAAATTATTTCTCCGATTTGTTGACTGCATTTTTGTATCTGCGTGTACGGTGCGTCAGTCGCTGCCTTCACCTTTTCTCCTCCAGCTCCCTCACCGGGCCTTTCGTTTCTTTTTTTTTTGGGTTTCTCTTTCCTCTATTGACTTTTCTATGTCTTTTGAGTGATGTCTAACCATATATATTCCTGGGTTTTTTTTTGTGTGTGTGGCCTACTTTTCTTTGTTTTTCCTCTTTTTTTTCATTCGCGTTGGTCTTTGCTGAGTCCCATTTTTTTCCTCCTCATCGCCACCGCTAACTTTCTTTTTTCCTCCTCCCTCCACTTTCCCTCTCCCCGCTCTCTACCCCCCACTCCCTCCTCATTATTCCGTGGTACGTCATTTGTGCTGCTCCCCCCCCTTTTCCCGCCAGCTTTAACGCGTACCCTCCGACACTTTTTTCTCCATGTTTTGTTTTTGTATGTTTTTGGTCTTTTTTTTTGTGTGTGTGTGCCGTTTGTTTCTTTGTTGTTGTTATCCCGCTGCTGCCCATTCCCCCCTCCCCCCCCCCTCATACTAACTCTCATCTCACTAGTGTTTCTTCCTTTTCATTTCTTCCTCACCTCTCACATAAATGTTTGTGTCTGTTCGTTCGTTGAAGCTAGTCACTTATTGTCTCTCCCGCCCGCTACCCCATTTTTCCTTGTGTTTTTCTTATTTCTTGGGAGAGGCACCTCTTCTCTCTCCCATTCACACCTGCATTTCTCATCGTCTGCGTGCCTGTCTGAGATGTTTACCTCACGCGGGTGTCGGCTTCTTTTTTTTTTCTCTCCACGCTGATACCCGATCTCAAACTTACTTCTCGGTGTCTCCATTGTTTTTTCTTCCCCATCTGTTTCTTCCAGGAATTGACAGGATTTTGTTTTTGCTCTTTCTCCTCATCGTCGTATGGTTGCATCTAAAGTTTTCATTCCCACGTACGCTCTCCCTCGTGGGTGAGGGGAACAAGTGAGGGAAAAAAAAGGTGCGTGGTGTGGTCACCCGTGAGCGTGTATATGCAGGGACCTAATGCTCTCTGTTGATCCGAGTACGTGTGTAGAGGATCGTGTGTGTTCTCCATCTGTGCTGATTCACCTTGGCAGATATATGCGCTTTTTCTTTTGTTTATCCATCGGTTGTCTGCCCCCCCCCCCCCCCTCCTCCTCACAAAGCGCACCGCGTATTTGTCTCCAGTCCCGTTTCATTTGTTGACTGGGCGTTAATTTCCCCTCTTTCTTCAACCGTCACACCCTCTTGGCCGCTTGCTCCCCCTCCCCCCCCCCCTCCCCCTCCTTCCTGTCTGTCTGTGTCGGTGTGTTTTCCTCCCATAATGTGCTACCACCTTTTGCTCAATTGTTTTGTGCTCTTTGCACTTATTTTTGTGTTCGGAGATTGGAGATGGGGCAGCGAACAGAATTTTATTTATTTTGTCCACCCTGAAACGTGAACAACACTGTCGGCTCTGCTCCTACCCCATCTCCAGTCTACCTTGTGGAATCGGGCATCTTTAAATTTTTTTGTTGGTTTTCCCTTCATTCCACGCCCGCTTTCCCTCCTTCCCTCCCTCCTTCTCTCCCTTCGTCCCCCCCCCTCTCCTCTTTCTCCCCCTCACATGCTCACAACGGGTTCATCCGTCACAACTTCGTAGTCTTTCATCCCCCAACACAAGCGCGGAAGTGTCTGCAATTGAGACGTCTGTTTTTTTTCCACGTGGTCACATCGTTGATGATGCGCAAGTCTCAGAATCGTACTGCATGAGAGATTTCCCACCTCGTAGACTGCGTATAGCTGACTGGATGGCACCCCTGGCCACGATGGCCTGTCAGTGCTGTGTGCGGTGGGGCACGTGGCATCCCTCGCTCTTCTCGGTGATAAACCGATGGTCGTGGCTGCGTTGTGGTGGTCCGGGAGAGAGTGACGAGGCACTGATGCCGGAGGCGTCCGGAGAACCGCCGAGCTTTACCGGCGCAGTGTTGCCCGGCTTTCGTGCGCACTGTTCCCCAGCACCCTGTCTCCTTTTTCACCCCTAGACACGGTGCTAAGGGGAGGGGGCTACTGTGCAGCTGGTGGGGAGGGGGTACCTGTAGCGCGACTTGCCTGCATGGGGGGGGGGAGGGAGGGGTGGGAGGGAGGAGGGAGGAGGGGTGGGAGGGGTGCTACTGTGCCCCCTGAAAGCGCCTTACGGGGATGTTGCAGCATTCTTCTCGGGGGCTTCTTTTGGTGTGAGTGAAGACGCGCGGGCCACTACAGTGGTCCCCCTCTCCGAAGGCGACAGCAGGTGCATAGCGCCTCATACGCCACCCGGATGTGACCACCGTGCGGGAGAGGCAGGGTAACTTGTCGCTATGTGCGTGTGACCGTGTCGACATCTTTGTGGTAGGATGGCACGGGGGGGGAACTTGAGATCTTTGATTTCTTGTGAAAAAAACATTTATAGGGATGTGCTAGTCCATGAAGCGACTCTCTGCGGCCTCTTCGAGGGATGTGCAATTACACACATTTTTTGTTTGTTTGTTTTACCCCCCCCCCCGCCCCATCCATCTCATCTTATACACCCACCCTCGGAACTGCGCAACCGAAGGTTCAAGCTACCTATTTTGTTCTTTCTTTCTCGCCTCATTCAGATCTTCGTTACGCACGAGGGGAGTCGATCAAAAAAGGACACGAGAGAAGGGGGATCTCTGCCGCTACCGTGAGCATAAAGGCGCACGCTGTCTGCAGGAGGCTTCGTCTCGTGCTCATTTTGTTGTTGTTGTTTTTCGTCTTCGCTTGTTTTTTTTTCACTGAATGGCCCCCCCCCTCTCCTCTTCCATCTTATCCACCTGTGTATATATGTACTCACTATTGTTTCCTCTTATTATTATGTGTCACGTTTTGTATCAATGAAGACGAAGCTTCGATGAAGCACATACGCGCGCTCTCGCTCAGGCTCCGTATTGATGAACTCTTCTTATGCCTGAAAGTTTATCTTTATTTTCGAAATACCCCCACCAGACGTCTTCTCTTCTCTCCCTCCATCCCTCCATCGCCGTGCTTTTCTGTCTTCACATTATGTGTTCTGGAAGCTGCCATTATTCTAACTCACAGGCCTTTCGCTTTTGTTTTTCTTTGAAGTTCTCCATCGTATTTGCCCTGCCTGGGGCGTTATAGAGAGAACCTCTTTGTCCCCCCTCTCCCCCTCTTTCTTCCCTGCCACTCATCTCCCCTCCTCTCTCTCTCTCTGTCCTCACCACAATTGTGTGTGTTTTTCTGCCTTCTTTACGTACTGATGTTTGCACCTCTCCCCCTCCCCTCTCCTCTCTTTTCTTGCGTAGCTTCGTTGGCTTGTTTGTATCGAGTGATTTCTTGGGTGGCGCTGATATTCATTGTCTTTCTGTTTTTTTATTAGGTTTCAGTTTTTCAGTTTTACGTGCGGGTGTGCGTCGCCGTGATTGTCCCCTCTTCTGCGAAGATGCGGACGTCTGCGGACACCTCCGCGTGTGGGGGGATCGTCAACCGCGAATTAAATGCCATTCGACAGCACTGCTCAAATCTACGAAGAGAATAATGGGGGGGGGGGACCTCTCCCTTTCCCTTCCTCCCCCGTTCTCTACGGGCGCATCTCAGCTCATCTTTGAGTGATGAGAAAACGATGTATAGTCGTCTTCGCTAAGATGCATAAACACCAGAATGCCCGTTTGTGTGTGTGTGTGTGTGTGTGTGTGTGGAGGTGAGGGAGTTCTGTAATTGCGAGCATGCGGACTATTCTGTTGACCATCATCTCCCCTGTCTCTCTCCCCATTTTAGAGAATGTCTGCCCACAATGTACGCCGTGTAATCCGTGTTTCGTTTTCGGTGCGTGCGTTTTGTTTGTGACTTTATTATTTTGCATTTCCATGGCTCCTGTCACCTCCGTGTCTTTCATCCCCCTCCCCCTCCCCTCCCCTCTTCCCCTCCCCTCCCTCCCCTCCCTCTTCCCCTCCCCTCCCCTCCCATCCCCTCCCCTCTTCCCCTCCCCCTTCCCTCCCATCCCCTCCCCCCCTCCCCTCACCCTCCCCTTATTCACTGCCCTTACTTTCAATTTTCCCAAAAACGTTTCTTCTTTTTCCTTGTTTTGGTGCTCTCATCACCGCACATAGTTGCCGCGTCGTGTCTTTTCGCTGTTTTGTTTGACGCCGAGGGGGGGGGGCGAGGCCACGCCACGCCATATTGCTAGTGCTTCAAGAAAAACCAAGGGGCGTCTAGTGCACATACTTCGCGGGGAAGCCAAGGACCGGCGACATAGCAGAGTCAGAGCCGGTCCATCGTTGGCGATGTCAACGCTCAGCCTCTACGTAGCTCCTCGTCGCACTGGTGTCCGACGGTGAACTCGAACCCGCTCCGCCTGCCCCCCCCCCCCCCTACTGCCCACCGGCGGAGGTCGGCAGAGCGGGAGCGGGATCGAGGTGCGGTGTGAGGCAGACGTCCTCCTTGGAGAGTGGAGTCGGCCACTACTCTAACGTGTGCCTACCGCTTCCAATCCACTACGCGACGGGTCTGTGGACGGGCCTGGGGTGCTGTATTGCGGGTTACCCTCACGTTTTTTTTTTCATGGGTAAAAGGGCACGCTCTAAAAAAAAGGGGAAATAACCACGATGACTTCAACATACCCCCACTATCCTCTTTTTTTTCCCCGGAGTTTTACTGTCGTTGGTGTGCTGCAGGTGCCCAACATGTTATCTAGAACTGATAGACCTGAGCGAATTCACTTCCCAATGATGAGATCATCCCTGCTCCATTTTTGTGTGCTCTATACTTTTTCTTTTCAGATCCCCTGCTTTGTGCCCCCCTCCCTCACTCTCTCCATCTCCTCTCTTCCCTTGGTGCTGAAGTTTATGCCTTGTCTTGAAACCTCGAAACCAGAAGAAAATGAGGTTGTGTGGAATAATCGACGTGTGGCACTATCCGCCGCTCCTTCTTTAGCCCCCCCCCCCCCCGAGACAAAAAAAGCACCTGCCCCTCATTTTACCCCAACTCCCATCGCGTCGATGAAGTGTCGTCGAGCGGACGACACGCGAATTTTCTGGAACGAGTGCATCGAAGGTTCAGGAAACGCTGTGGGTTTAGCATCGAGGCTTTTTTTTTTCACTCCAGCTTACGCAGATACTCTCTGTCCCTCATCGCGTGTTTCTTTTAATACTTTTGTTCATGCGTGAGTGTGCTTATCTGCAACTTTTTTTTTTGGGGGGGGGCCAAGGTCGCCATTTTCACTCACCTCTCCCCTATCCCCTTTTTTACCCCCCTCCTGTTCCTCGATCGTCACTAACAACATCCTCTCCTCCTCTTTTTATCTCGCTCCCTCTGTGTGTGTGTGTGTGTGTGCTTGAGTCTTCCCCCCCCCTCCCCTACCCCGATATTTTCCTTGAGTGTTCCCTCGCTCCCTGGCCCTGCGATGAAGCGGGAAAACTACAGAGCCTAAGGCAGCAAGCAGAGTTTTTTGCAGTCTGTGTATCTGTTTCTTCTCTGCTCCGTGCACTTCGGCAATAAGTCACTCCCCCCCTCCCTACACACACACACACACACACTTTTTCTTTTTTTCCTCAATCCGTGCTTCGCGCTCGGCCTTTCTCCTGTGCACTCCATGCTTTACAGTGCTTTTACTTCCTTCTCGAAATTATCCTTTTCATCGTTTTTTTCTTGTATTTATTGAGTGTTTTTTTTTTGTTCGTTCTTCTTCCCCTTGGTATTATTGTACGCCAACCCCCACCCACCAACCACCCCCCCCCCTCTCCTTCCCCCACCTTCTCCTCCATCGACACAAGACCCCCCTCCCACCCGGCACATTTCCTCCACATCTTTTTTTTTTTTAATTAGTTCAGCTGTTCCACTTTGTATTTTACATTTGCTACTAGGTGTTGTTCATATGTGTGTAATTGAAGATGTTCTTTTCTTAATTCGTATGTGTTTGTGTATACGCGTGTCTTCTGTAAAAGGGGAACCCCCTCCCTTCCTCCTGTGGCCCCCTTATTCCACTCTTCCATCTTTATTCTCCCGTTTGTGTGTGTGTGTGTGTGTGTTGTTCCGCGGTGAAGGTTTTCACCACGCTCTGTTGCCCCTGCCCTCCGTTTTTTATTCCGCCCTCTGCGTTTACATGATTGTTTCCTCGTTAGCATGCTCTCTTCGTTTTTCTTTTTTCGGGGGGGGTCTATTTCTTGGGCTTCTCTTCTCCTCCCCTCCCTCCCCCTCACCCCCTCTTTTTCCAGCGGTCAGAGATTTCTTATTATATGCATTTTGCAATCCCTTTGTCGTTTATCCCACCCTTCGCTGTGAAATATATTTTTTCTTCCTCTCATCCTTTTTTTTCTTTCCCCTGCCCCCCCCCCCCACCCCCTTCTCCACAAAAAAAAGATCGTGGCTGTCCTCACCCTTTCTTGATGAGATGTGTGTTGTCTGTGTGTGATTGTGTGCTCTTCGGGATTACGCACTTTTTTTTTGCAAATGTTAGTTTGCTTCGGGCGGAGTCTCGAGTACTGCACAGCTGGAGTATGCGTGGCTATGGTGGGGGTGAGGCAAGAGCTAAAGCTGGACTCCTAGGCAAACAAACAAAGGAATAGAGAGCGGGTCGCTGGCTACTTCGAGAGACGGATCGCAGGTGCACGCAAACTTTTAAAGAAAAAAATATTGGAATGAAGCCAGAGCGAGCACAAAACAGAAATATATTTTTTTATATACAAAAAGATGGATAACCTACTTGAGACTCTCTCGACACACACACACACACAAAAACAGAAGACAAAAGGAGGCTCGTATGATGTGGGTTCAGGCAGCAGAAGCGATGTTGCATCTTGGCTGGCCAAATCAATTCCCTTTCCCGCAAAGCTCACATCGCAGAACTCTCTCCTTGGCCCACCCCCATAAACGCATCTGTGCGTGTATAGGCGGGAATCTGCCGTCATACACACACACACACATACACACACACATACATACACACACTGTTCCCCTAATCCGCCCCCTCCTCCCCCCCCTTCACACACACACACACACACACACACACACACACACTTAGCTTCACAACCACAGCAGACAACACATCAACGCAGGTGTTGTCCATACCGCTTTTCGTACCTTCTCGAGTTTTGCTCACTTTTTCCCTACCCGACTTTTGCCGCGTCGGCTCGGCGCTGCAAAGTCTCTTGATCTATATATAAATATATGCATGTGTGTGTGCTCCTTTTCGTGTCGATACACACACCATGCAAGCGTCTGTAGCACGTGAGATCGTCAAAGCTGTGCACACAGCCCGCAACTGCGCCCTTTATTGCGACTACGAGAACGCCCTGCACTATTACGACCTCATCCAGAATGAGATCGCCTCGCACCTGAGCGGTCTCGACGGCGTTCTTGCACGTCACTGGGCGAATCTACTAGAGGAGCTGGAAAGAGAGGCACAGATGGTGCAGGATGTGCAAATGGAGCTGCACTCGTTCATTGACCCTAATGCCGCAAAGAGACAGGAACAGATGGACCACAATGAGAGTCGCAGCATCGGGAACGTCAAAACAGCTGGTGTGCGCAGAACAGGTGCAAAGAAAAAGGCACGTATCGGCACCTCGCTAGAAAGCAGTATTGCTACCAACGTCGGCGTACAAAACGAGAAGCTCTACGGTGACAAGGACCGCTTCGGCCCGCCCGAAGGTCCTCAGATCCCACCAGCACCATTTCTGCAACCGCGCAGCGGTCCACCGTCCTTCGCGGCGGTGGCGCCGCCCATCTCGAGTGGAAGCTCCGCGCCGACTGCACCGCATCGTGTCAGCCGCACCTTATCGAGCAGCGGGGTCGGGTTTGCCGGCCGACACATGGGTGGTGCGGTCGGAGTCGGTTTTCGTCAAGGGACTGGTGCGTCAGGTGATACCGGGGGAGCTCCAAGGGGCAGGTTAAAAGCCAAGAATGCAACCCCCCGGTTTACCGGTCGGCCCGGGGAAGAGGAACTGGTGCGTCTCATTGAGGCTGACATGCATGTCGGCAAGCTGCCGGTCACGTGGAATGACATCGCTGGCCTTGAGGAAGCAAAGCGCCTGCTCGAAGAAGCGGTGGTGTACCCGGTCCTCATGCCTGATTACTACCAAGGCATCCGCCGTCCGTGGAAAGGTGTGCTCATGTACGGCCCGCCAGGTACCGGGAAGACCATGCTAGCCAAAGCGGTTGCGTCGGAATGCAACACCACATTCTTTAACATATCTCCCGCAACGCTCACGAGCAAGTGGCGTGGCGACAGCGAGAAGCTCATACGCGTGCTCTTCGAAATGGCACGGCATTACGCTCCCAGCACCATTTTCATCGACGAGATTGACTCCCTCTGCGGACAGCGAGGCGGCAACGACGAACACGAGGCCTCCCGGCGAGCGAAAGGTACGCTGCTGGCGCAGATGGACGGCGTTGGGGTGGATGCCAACAAAATTGTCATGGTGCTTGGCGCTACGAATCACCCGTGGGATATCGACGAGGCGATGCGCCGTCGGCTTGAAAAGCGTATTTACATACCCCTGCCGGATGCCGCAGATCGTGTAGAGCTCTTCAAGATCAACACGAAATCGATCAAGCTGGGCAGTGATGTGAATTTTGTGGAGTTGTCAAATATGCTGGAAGGCCGCCACTACAGCGGTGCTGACATCACGAACCTCGTGCGTGATGCAGCCATGATGACGATGCGGCGCTTCATGAAGGAGGCGGACAAAACGACACTGAAGAAGAACGCGGCGGAGATTGGCCGACAGGTGGCAGAGCAGCCTATCAATATGGATGACTTTTTGGCTGCCCTCAAGAAGGTCCCGAGTAGCATCAACGCCGCAAATGTCAAGAAGTTCGAAGCATGGAAAAGGGAATTTGAGCTCAACATGTAGAAAGGCGGGTGGTGTATAAAAATGGGATTCCATTACATCGCAACCCTTCGTCTATAATGGGTGTCTCTTCGCTTCTTCCTTGGTGACCTCTCCCTTTTCTTCTTCTTTACCATCCCCCGTCCGCCTCCCCCCCCCAAAAAAAAAAACATTGGGAAGCAAAGAAAAACCGCTCGAGAGAGAGAGGCATCGCCGTCTTGGATTTGAGGGTATAGCAGAAACTGAAAAACAGAAGGAATAGAGAAATAGAACTGCACTCACCCTTTCAGATTGGCGAGAATCCAAATAATGGTGTGTGTATCCGTGTTGCAGTGTGTAGTCTTCTGTGGTATTGCCTCCGCACCCCTCCCTTGGCTGTGGATATCCTCCTCCCTCCAGGTCCCTCTCCGTGGATTCCTCTATCCAATGCATGACAGCCAGTATCACCCTCGCATACGCGTTGGTGCGTATGCTGAACAAGCACCCATGCTAGCAGATGATTCACCGGTACTTTATTTGAACATTATAAACGAACACACACAGAGAGACACGAAGTTACACACGCACACATTTTTCGCGGGTGCGCGAAGAGTCTGTGTGGTTGCGCAGTGACGCACCTTTTTCTGAGCGCTTATATCCGACCCTGTTCGATGACAGATGTTTTTCCCACTCGATTTCTGCGCGCGAGTGAGTGTGTATTTGTGTATTTTCACTGGGATTGTCTGTATCGCCTAGAAACGTAGTCTCCTCACCCCAAGTGTTCTACAGCTCCGCCGCACATGCGTCATAAAGGGAATCTGCCAGAAAGGAACACGGCCTGCTCAAAACCGAGCATTCATCTGCCGGCTACACCATTTGGCTCCAAATGGACTTTCTCAGTATCCCTGGATGATGATGGCTTTTTTTTGCCCTCCATTCACCCCCTTTCCCTCATCTTGGACAACTGACATGCTTCCTTTTCTTCTTCTCTGTTTGTTTCGATGCCACTTGCTGTAGTGACGCCAGGTCTTTGGTGGTGGTGTGTGTGCATCGCTGTCTACGAGTGTGAACCCTATTGCGTCTGCTGAGTCCCCCATATTCTCTCCCTAATTTCACACACACACACACGAGCGTGTCAACACTCACTGTTCTCATCTTTATTCCCATACCACCTCCTTTTGGTTGTCATTGTTGTTTTCTCTCACGGACAGATTAGAGGGAGAAGGTGGCCAGAGGAAACCCTGACCATCATGTCCCAACTTCCCCCCCACGACAGTCATCGACTTCGGCGGCGTCCCCGCCTCCCATCTACCGGGCCACAGAGCACTAGCAGCAGTGTGAGACCCTCATCCCGGTGGCGCACGGAGGCGTTGGAAGGTGGGCCGCCCACCGTCTCGCCACCCGTTTCGCCGCCCGCTACGCCCGTGGTTGCAGCGACGCGGGACCGCTGCTCCAGCACCCCACCTCCGGTGGGGTGGCAGTACCCATCTTGCAGTCGCTGCCTCGCCTGCGGACAGCTCGGGTGTGATTCATGCAGTGTCAAAGTAGATCCAGCCGCCACGAGGCAGCGACTGGAAAACCTGCGTCTGAACACACTGTTCGAGCGCGCAAAGCTTGCCCGCAGCACTGATGAGCTGCGCAACGAAGAGGGTCGTCAACGAGCGCGACTAATGGGACGCTACGAGTCCTGGCTTGAAAGCCTCCACACACTCGAGCTGATGCGACGGCACACCGTGCGTGTTGTGATGCAGGAAGCGGCGTACCGCCTGCATATTTATAAAGAGGAACAGGAGCGGCGTGCGACGCATGCGATAGCCGCTGATCAGCACCTACTGCTTCTTGCTCTGCAGTCGAGCGAGGCGGCGACCCGTTACGCAACACTGGCGCGAGAGCGCGAGGGATTTTCCGTGCTGTCCCGTCACTATGCCTACGAAACGCAGGTGGTGCGGTTGCACAAGCGCGAGTTCACGACGCGTGAGGCGCTACGGTTCAACGAGTCTTCTCAACGGCATCGACTCCAGGCGCAGGAAGTCGAGTGGCGCAACCTCATGAGGGACCACGTCACCGAACAGCAGCGATTCTGCGAGAGCTGCTGGGGAAGCAGGGAAGAGCTGTGCCGCCAGCAACTCTCCGGGGTGGAAAGCTTGGCTGCGCAAGCGGCTGCGCACCGTGAGGTACTGCGTCAGCAGGGTCAGCAGCGCGACACGCTATTCACGTTGGCTGAGCACGTCAAGCGCGGTGTTGTTGTCGAAGAGGCCGCTACTCGCCTGCGGGTTCGCGAAGAGATGATGGAGGAAGCGGACTACATCGAAGAGTGCCACCGCATCTTTGAGCGTCAACAGACCACTCTCTGCAACACCGAAGCTTCGCAGCGGCAAGGCATCCGAGAAGCGGCTGAGCATGGCTACCACGTCCTGTTTCTCGACATGAGGGCGAACGAAGACGCCGTCTTCGCTGCCGAGGAGGAAAAAGCTGATCATCGTCACTCGGCGCTCATCCTCGCGCTCGAGACTCTCTCCAGCATCCAGCAGGAAGAGAGCAAATTCTTTACTGCTCTTCTGCGCAAGGAGCGTGATGAGGGTGCTAGTATCCGTGTGGGGGTAGCAAAGAAAGCCGAGATGAGGGCGGCACTGCTTCACCGCTGCATCCAAGAGAAGAAGGATAGCGTGATGGCTGAGGAGTCGCTCGCCCGTGAGGCGATTTGCAAGGCCGCTGCGATTAGTAAGGTTGCTGTAGCGAAGTGGATTGAGGCGAAAGCAGAGGCGCGAGCCGAACTGTGCGCGTGTGCCAAGGCCGCTGCTGAGAGTCTTGCGAAAGAGGAGCAAGAGTCACGTCTTAGTTTGCTGTCACTGATGGCGGCGCAAGAAGGGCTGGTGGTGCGCTTGTGTGAGGCCAAGAGACTGGCGCGACTGGCCTTTGTCGAGAGCGAGGCGACTCCTCGCGGCGCTATTTGCCAGGAGGAGCAAGAAAGTTGGCAGCAGCTCTGTATGGCATTTGCTCGCACGGGCAAGGCAATCGAGGAGAGGCTTTTCAAGGATTACCAAGCTCGTGTGAAGGTGACACAGAATGCCCTCGAAGCCACTGAGCAGCTTACCCGGGAGGAGGCACGGGAATGGGCACGCTTATGCTACGAGGAGAAGGAGCAACACGACCGCGCAAGAGATGCCCTTCACTACCGTTGCCAAGTGGAACTCATGTACGAAGAGACGCAACACCGTGCGTATCTGGCTCGCGATGAGGTTGCGGCCAGAGCAGAGCTGCGCACGAGGATGGCACTCTTCGCGCGCTATGCAGCAGAGGCGGCCCTATCCAACCTCCACACACAACTGTGCGAGGTTATTGCGTTAGAGGAAAGTGCGCGTGTGTGCTTCTACGAGCATGTCGGCGAGTGGTACGACTGGGCGATGCACCAGCAGCGTGAGGAGGAGCTGCAGCTCATTAAAGCATTGGAGAGGCGCATCCAGGAGGAGCTGTACTCTCGCCATGACCACATCAAGGAGGACGACCGCTTGTACGATACCACAGAGTCTCTCGTGTTTGCATGTGGCGGCGCCGAGGACAGTGATCGCAGTACTCTTGGCGAGGGCGGGGCAGGTTTGGAAGTGAAGTACACACCGAACCTCCGTCGCGAGCTCGTGATGCAAACCTTGGGCAACCCCGCCTGTGTCTCGCCACTCTCAACCGCTGCTGTGGACTTCCTCGTCGCAGTCATTGATCATTTTGGGCAGCGCCGCGACGCAGCACAGGAGCGCTTCGCCGTAGCGGAGCGCAACGCAAGAGAGGCCTCCAAGAAGGTGTTTCAGCACGAGCGCCTGTTAGCCGCTGAGAAGGAAAAGGAAAAAATGTACGAAATGTCCACCCGTCGCGAGACAGAGGAGCGGGAGCGGCGAATAAACCAGGAAACGGTAGACAAAACACGCAGCCAGCAGATGATTGTCGCAGAGAAACGACGTCTTGCAGATGTACAGGCGGAGCTCTTGCAAGAGCAGAGGAAGCTGGACCTGCTAAAGAGAAGCATGAGCAAGCAGTAAAAACCGCTGATTACTGTCCTTGTGCAGCTTTTCTGTTTCCCTTTGGTTGCTTAACTTTTGCGCAGTGAGACCGCGCGTCTGTGGCGATGGCGGTGCACTGAAGTGGGGTTCAACTCCGCAAATCGGGTGTGATGTGTGTTTTCGTACAGCCTCATCGAGGTTTATTTCTTCCTACCCCCACGTGTTCGTCACTACGTAGGATTCGACCCTCGACAGCTTTTTTTTCCCCTTCCCTTCCCCCCCCCCCCTCCCCTCCGAATCGTCTAGCCGCGCGTGAGCCCCTTCATCTATTCGTCACCGCTTCCGATTGGTTCTCTGTTGATGTCTCCAAGGTTGTGTAGCTTGACGCTGCAGAGCAGCAGTAAATATGGAAAGGGAGGGGGTGGGGAAGGGAGTCTCCAGGGCCACAGAATACTCTTCGACCACCAACCCACACATACATACATGAGTTCGCTGCCATTCTCAGTTCTTGTTTCGTTGTGTTGTCTTTAGATATCATAGATGCACCCCCCCCCCCTCTATTGCTTTTCTTTTTCGAGGTGACCTACCCGTCTCAGCGCTTGTGTCTTTTCCGTCGTTGTTGTTAGGCTGTTTTTTTTTCTCGACTTCACGCGCATTTGTTCAGCGCGCTGAGTACTGCCGCTTGATAGACCCCTCGGGAATACTGTACGGCGGTGGCCACGGTCGTCTGACGTTTCTTTAATGCCTGTGTGCGCGGATTTGTCTGCTCCACACCTTGGACCTCCGCAACTCTACTCACACGCCTGTGTTGCTTCCGTGTTGCGGCGTCGTTCTTTTTTTTTTCAGTTCTCCATTCACTTAACCCCCAAAACCAACCACGATGGGTGAGGCATGGGGGGATCTCTCTGAGAGGTGCTGTATCGTAAAGCGCACATGTGCAGGGCAGGTCGAGCTCACCATTCACCTGCGTCACCTCCCGCTCTGCGACCAATGTGGTCTAGCGTGGCACCGCCTCTCTGGCGCCCGTGAAGAGGGATTCCTTGCCTTACATCCCATCCGACGCGTGCCAACCAAGGAAGAATGTTCGTCAGGGCGGTTCTGAGGGTGATTTGAGCGCATTACCCTTGAGAGTCCTTTTTGGGCATGCTGTATATTCACTGGCCTCCTACTCCACTCTTTGGTTCTACTGGGTTTCTGCTGCCTCATCACCCAGCCCACCTCACACAACGCACTTGCACTACCACGCCCCCCCCCCCCCACCCCAATCTGTCCCAACACCCCATCACATACACACGATGACCTGTTTTGGTTCCTTTCCTCCTCTCGCTCGCTCGCCTGTCTGCCACCTCCATCGTTAACTGTTGGCGGTGGTGTTTACACACTCCCCCCCCCCCCCCCCGCCCCCGCCCCCAAAGCCCCACTTTTATCCCTTCCTGTGGCTGCCTTGCCGCCTCAAACAATCCAAGCGCACACACAGCGGAAGCGATGATGGCTCTCCACCTACCACCCTGTATTTCGGTTTTGGCTTGCTCTCACCACACTCTCCCCCTCTCTCCCCTCAACTAAAGCCGTAACCCTCGGCCCTTGAGCCACAAAAGGATCCGAGCAAAGGCAACAGCTTCTTGCACACCTCCCTCTTGTCCTTCAGTGGTCTCCATTGTGCTGCCTCCGCGATTCGTTCCTCTTTTTCACCCCGGCAAAATTCCACGAGCGACCCACAGCCCACACATCAACACATCCGCAGATATACACTTCTCAAGCCCCTCCAAAAGCGCTGGTCGGTGTGTGTGTGTGTGTGTGTGTGTGTGTGATATATATATGTATATATGTATATACATATACATGTATATTTGTACGCATACGAGTCCGCTCCCCTTTTTTCTCCTTTCCGTTGCTGCTGCTCTGTTTTCCCAGCCCCCGCTTTGCCGCACCTCACTGCTGTCTTCCCCACAAAGGTGGATACCGAAGCCTCCTCTTCTCGACATCGGGGAGTGCGCACACTTCGCGGGGAAGCCAAGGACCGGCGACATAGCAGAGTCGGAGCCGGTCCATCGTTGGCGATGTCAACGCTCAGCCTCTACGTAGCTCCTCGTCGCACTGGTGTCCGACGGTGAACTCGAACCCGCTCCGCCTGCCCCCCCCCCCCCTACTGCCCACCGGCGGAGGTCGGCAGAGCGGGAGCGGGATCGAGGTGCGGTGTGAGGCAGACGTCCTCCTTGGAGAGTGGAGTTGGCCACTACTCTAACGTGTGCCTACCGCCTCCAATCCACTACGCGACGGGTCTGTGGACGGGCCTGGGGTGCTGTATTCCGGGTTACCCTCACATTTTTTTTTTCATGGGTAAATGGGCACGCTCTAAAAAAAAGGGGAAATAACCACGATGACTTCTTCCCTCCTCAGCATCCAACCCTTTCTTCTCCCGCTTTTTCAATTATGCATCGGGGGGGGGAAGCTGGAGGGAGATCATTCTTCCCTCTCTTTGTGACATCAAGTGTGCAGCCTCTACACGCAATCAGCCGTACACCTCATCCCTCTTTCCTCCTTCCTCCTCTCCTCCTCGCCGTGTGTGTGGTGCTTGGTGCTACACAGGTACTGGTGCCCTCGCCCTACTCCTACACAGCGCATACTCATTCAACACTTGCAAGTCGGAAGAGACTGGGGTTTCTTCCCCTTATTTTTCTGGTGTTTGTCATCTCTCACATACTCTGCTGCTTATTTGTGTACATTTTCTCTCCCACTCCACCGATCGCTACGGGCATCGTCTCTCCAGCGTGAAACGCGACGAGGGCGAATAGGCAAAAACAAAAAGATGACCTCGAAGCTGGACATTGTTGTGATCGGCGCCACTGGGTTTACCGGGAGACTCACTTGCCGATACTTAGCGCGCAAGGCAGAACTAAAGGGGCGTTGGGGTATCGCTGGTCGCAGCGAGGCCAAATTGGCTGCTCTCAAGGCAGACCTCGGCATCGACGTCCCCACGTTTGTGGTGGATACCGGCAAGCCAACAAGTGTCGACGCTGTGTGCACGCAGACGGCGTGCGTGATCGCGTGCGCTGGCCCCTTTACACTGGTCGGCATGCCTATTGTCGACGCGTGTGTACGCAACGGCACTCACTACGTCGACTCTACCGGAGAAATCTCGTTTGTTCGTCGCGTGATCGCAAACTACCACGAAACGGCGGCGAAGAAGGGCGTTGTGATTGTGCCATGCTGCGCCTTTGAGTCTGTGCCGGCGGATCTTGGGAACTACATCATTCACCGTAACGCAGGGGAACCGCTGAAGGTGGTGCGTGGGTATTTCGACGTCCATTCTGCCGGTGTGTCGAACGGCACGATAAACACGATAGCGTGTGCAATCGATAAAATGACGAAAAGAGACCGAAGCCCTCTGGCGCTGGTCTCGGAGTCGGATGTGCAACCCACGAGTACACCCACACGATATGGGGTGCGGTACGAAAACGGACGCTTCACCGGCCCATTCCTCGGCGCTTATTGTGATGAGAAGGTGGTGCGCCGCACCAACAGCCTAATGGGCTCGTCAGCTGTGTACGTGGAGGCCATGCAGGGCACCCTTGCTCGTATGTTGGGCCTCACGGTTGCCAGCTATGCGGCTCTCATGTCGGTAATGGTCGCGCCCCTGCGCCGCTGGATCCTTGATAAGTACTTCACTGGCACCGGTGTGGGCCCCTCCGACGTGGCCATGTCCACCTCCAACTTCTGCTGCGAATTCGTCGGCGAGACGGCATCCGGCAGGCGTGTGGGGGCGACGATCTCCGCCAAGGAAGACGCATACACTGCTACAGCGCTGTTTCTCGGGGAGTGTGCCATGTGTGCGGTGACGTTGGCCCGCAAAGGGTCGGTGAAGGGCGGCGTCCTGACACCAGCCTCTGCCTTTGGCGATGAGCTCGTGGACCGATGCCGTGCTGCCTTGATTAGCATCAGCGCAGCGGTGTTCTCTGGACCAACAAACTCAAAGAAGCCGTAGCGACCGCGCTTCTCCCATGTCACACAACCCCCCTCCCTCCCGCGTCGAGTGATGGTCAAGTGCAATGCATCTGTTTTGGGTCGATCCCCTCCCCATCCCACCTGTGCTTTGTGAGCTGCCGGTTTGTTTTGCTTTTCCAGTTCCGAGGGCTTGGCGATGTGATGGGCGAGAGGCGTTTAGCGAACATTAAAGCTTAAGAGGAAAAAAAAACTGATTGAATGACTGCCGCTAGATGTGTACTCGCCTGCGCGTGCAGGTGATCTGCGCACGCCGTTCACGGGTACCTGTCGTCGGACTACGGCACATGAAATCTGAGCGAAGCCCGTTGAACGCACGAATACAGTAAATAACCTGGTGCGCGTACTACCGGGAAAGTGGAGCAGAGGGCGCACGCTGCCCGCCCCCTCCTCCGAACCAGAGAGGCAAAATCCCTATCCTCGTTTCGTGAACGCCTTTAGTTGTCTTGCTCTCTCTACCCCTGCTTGATCTTTTCCCTGTGACTCACGTGCTGACTGCCTCTCTGCGGTCGACACCAAGGGAAAGGTTGCAGGGAGCTTCCATGTTCCTTTGCTGCGGAGCGGGGATGCGCGCGCGGCTCTTCGCCGTGTTGCTGTGTTGCCTTGCTGTTGAACTTGCTTTCGCGACTCTGGTCCGCTCCGCTGAGTATAGCAGCCGCGTTATGGCTCTCACTTGCTGTGAACGGGTCGAGACTGCGTGGACCATCCTGTGGTCCTGGAGCCGCACCTGTGCTGATGAGCGAGCACGCCGCGACGCCACGGCAAAGGCGTTCACGAACATGCTGGCTGCGCAATCGCGCTCCTCTATTCCTGCTCTACCCGTGCAGAAAGTGTGCCGCGGTACGCACCTGACGCGTGAGGCCATTCGGGCATTTTTCGAGCATGCACTCTGCGCCTCTCTCCCGCTGACTCACACGGACCTTGTCCGAAGCGCCTACAGCTCCTTGATGGAGGATTCCCCGCATGACGAGGATGCGCTGACGTCGGGTGTGGCGGTAGCGTGTTATAACGTGCAGCAGGTGTCGAGCTTGAAAGTGGTTGAGTGGGAGGAGTTGCTGAGCGGCGGGAGCGATCTCGCGGATGCTCAGTCCCTCCTCTGCCCGCGACCATGCATGTGGGTAGTGGACACGATTGCCGGTGGCGCTTATAGGCTGTGAAAGAAAAAAAATAAACTGTTTCGGACGAACCCTGTTTGCTATTGTCATCAACGTTTCGTAGGTTGCCAGACACCCTACCCCTCCCCCCTCCCCCCCTCCTATGCTTTTTGTTACCTGCCGCGATGATGTCAGGAGAAGACGAGAAAAAAAAAGGTACAACCGCATGACGTGGGTGTCAAATGTGTGGTGATGATTGTTGCGCCTGGTTCACCCCACCCCAGCCCCGTCGGGCACACTCTTCTATGCAGTGAAAGAGTCACTGCGGGTCACAAGGGACAGACATGTGTTGAAGGTTACCCACGTTTCTTTGCACCCTACTCTCCGCTCCTCCCCGTCGCGTCTTGTTTAGTCTTCTTTTACTACAATCCTCTCCGCGTTATCTCCTGCGTACGCACGTCTAGTGCCTCATATTCAAAACGGTTACCTGTAGACACCAACTGTGCGCCCTCTCCTCTACCTCCACCTCCACCTCCGTCTCTTCCCTTGACCCAAGCAGCATCCATGAGCGACGCAGAAGCGGTGCGGTACGACCGCCAAATCAGGCTTTGGGGCAAATCGACTCAGCACCAGCTGAAGCACGCAACCGTAGCGCTGCACGGCGTCGCTGGTGCTTCTTCAGAGGCAGCAAAGAGCTTGGTTCTGGCAGGGGTGCGCGCAGTCGCAGTCGTCGATGAAGGCCGTGTCACAGATGCGGACGCTTCTACCAACTTCTTGATGCAGTGCGAGGTGGGCGACACGCGCGGCGCACGAGCACTCGGTGCATTGCAGCGCCTGAATCCGTACGTGACCGTGCACAACGCCGTTACCAAACTAGGCGGCTCTCCGGGGGTACGGGTGACCATTGCTGCCGTCGGCTGTTTAGAGGACGCCGAACCGCACGTGCGAGCGGCTTCGCCAAGCGCCGACATCGTCGCACTGCACGTCACGTTTGGCTCGACAGTCCTGGCGCTCTTTCTCTATCAGCGGCTTCCGACTCACTCGCTGGCAGATCAGTGGCACCGCCTTGTGAAAGAGCCGAGTTTCTTAGCGCGAAAACCCCGCGGCTACCAAAAAGCAGTCTTGGCGCTGCACATGCGGGCAGAGGCAATGTTGCTTGGGTTCTCTGCTGCCGCTGCACAAGCGTACGAGCTAGTCGACCGGCTGCACCTCCAGCTGCTGACCGCCGCCGATGTGCAAGAAGTTCTACAGGGTCGAGCCAACAGTACCAGTCCGGCAGACTGCGTTCGAGACACCATCGCTGGCGCGTGCATTGCCCAGCACCTGATCCGCCAAATCGGCGCTCTCACTCAGCCGCTGGACACGCAGTCCTTCCGCTGGATGCTTTGCGGCGCCGGTGTGGGTGTGGAATGCCTCGTTGGAATGTAGCGGGCCGGCGCCGTCCCGCCCCCGCCTCGGGCGCCCACCAGCCCCCCACCCCGGCGCGCCCTTCCTGGCTGGGCCCGAGGGGGGGGAGGCGGGGGTTGGTGGGCGCCCGAGGCGGGGGTTGGTGGGGGGAGGGGACAGCCGCTTGTTGGATGCAAGTTGAAAAAAGAGGGTACGTCGCAACCCCGCTTTTTCCCCCGGGAAGATCAGGGCATTGCTCAGCTGCGTGTCCGCAGGTAACGGAGTCGATGAGAGCAGTTACCAGAGATACCTTTGGATGCGTGTACCCCAACCGACTGCCAGCGAGAAAGAGAACAACCAAGACACACAGACTCTATAAGATAACCAAGCTAAACGAGCCAACACACAGCGTGCGGCGTGGCGCATTTGCGCGTCCGTCTTTTTTTCCTGTCACTGATCAAACGGCGTGGGAGCGATGGCCTCCTTGATCTCCTTTGGCGCCACCGGCTTGCGGCCATACATGGCCAAGAGCACTACTTGCGCGCAGCACGCGAGCCAGCATAGGGCGTTAGGGACAATAATGAACATGTCGCCGATCATGAAACCCGCGATGAGCCATAGAAGGGTGTTTAAAAAGGCACACCCGACCATAACCGGCGCGAGCACCTCGGCGTTCTTCGTGGCGACAATGTGCTTGAACGCCATAAGAGGGGCACTCAGCATGACGATGCAGGCCACGCTGCCCTCGTAGCCCGTCATCGTCTTCGCCATTTCTGGCCGCCCAGACAACGTGAGGGCGATGCTCACTAGCAGGTGGGCTGCGCAGAGCACGAAGAAAAAAGCATACGTGAACACGCTCTTGGAGTAGCTGGTGGACTGCAGTTTGCACCCTGACCTTTCCTCCCGCCGTGCTACAGTGAGGAATACGAGACTGCAGTAGGTCGAGACGGTGTTGCCCAGGATGTTCGAGATGAGCAGCGGGTAGGAGACGGAGAAGACGCCATACGATGCCCACGTAACCGCGTTGTACATTTGTGCGCCGTAGAAGGTGATGGTAGACGCTCCCACAGTGCCCGACTTCTCCAGCCGACGAATCGTCAAGACAGGCGACGCATTCATCACGACGGAAAACCCGCCAGCCGTGTAGGCCAACACGTTGTAGACGATGGTGAAGGTGGTCATGGATAGCAGGAGAGCGGGTTTGGAGTGTTCCTCTTCGTCCCGTTAAACAATAAGGCGCCGTGAGCGAGTGGCGAAAAAAAAAAACAACGTGGCTACGGTCAAGGGTGGTGGCGGCGGTTTGGGTGGTGTGTTGGGGGGGAAGTTCGGCAGATACGAGAACTGCTCTGGTGGTCACAGGTGACGATGCGTTGGACTAGGGAGGGAGGGTGGAGGGGGGGGGGGCTAAAGGTAGAGGCCGTTGGGAAATGGTGCTGACGTAGGAAGAGAAAAACAAAAGAGGCAAATCCGTTTGTAGGGTACGACACAGTAGCATACACGCTTCGAGCAGGGTAAAAAAAAAGAATAGGATGAACTCAAGTCGAAGCACAACCTTGAAGTCCCCGATGAGGACACGCTGACACACTCATGGCCTGCAGCCTCCACTCTCCAAGGAGGACGTCTGCCTCACACCGCACCTCGATCCCGCTCCCGCTCTGCCGACCTCCGCCGGTGGGCAGTAGGGGGGGGGGGGCAGGCGGAGCGGGTTCGAGTTCACCGTCGGACACCAGTGCGACGAGGAGCTACGTAGAGGCTGAGCGTTGACATCGCCAACGATGGACCGGCTCCGACTCTGCTATGTCGCCGGTCCTTGGCTTCCCCGCGAAGTATGTGCACTAGACGCCCCTTGGTTTTTCTTGAAGCACTAGCAATATGGCGTGGCCTCGCCCCCCCCCCCCCGCCCCCACCCGACCCCTGTAATGAGCTGACGGCCATATGCCCCTCTCTTACGTCCCTTCGATCTGAGGGTTCATGCCGTTCCACACACAGTGTGGCGCTGAACAACTTATTGAGTCGTTATGTAAAGCTGCGCCGTAAGAGAACGAAGTGAGAAGGGGAGGATGCGGCGGCGGGCGTAGGCGAAATAAAAAAAAAGGGGGTCCTGGATTTCATGTTTACGGGTAATGCATAGCTTGCTGCTAAGGGGAACGAAATACACTCAATGTAACGAGAACAGCGATCAGCTCGGGGCGTTCTTTTTTTTTTGTCTGGAGGGGGGGGGTTGCCCAATTGTCGGTAGGGAGTGGAGACGAGAGAGGGTCCTGGAGCAGGAAAGTGTGTTTGCAGGGGACGGGGGGGGGGAAAGGTATATCATACTTCAACAACCAACTGTTGTACGAAAGACGATAAGAAGCGCGGGTGGCCGTCATCGCAAAAGCTGGCACCGACGCCCCGGTGAGCGGGCAGGTGAGACTCGCGTCTATGACACCCCCCACCTCCACCTCCACCCCTACCGAATGCGGTGCATCACCGCCCGAACAAAAATGAGCGAAGCGACACTAGTTTCTTCCTTTGCCCCTGGGCCTTTCAAAGTGCGGTGGTGTGTTGCATTGCCCCTACCCCCAACTCCCCGCTGGGACATGCCTGCGTCCATATCATAATCGCCTACAAGTACAGCAAGTAGACTCTCAGCTCTGCACCCGGACAAAGGGAGCAGGAACGTCCCAGTGCGGCGAAAGCTCAGTGACTCGTGATCAGATTTAGCTGCTCCTGTTCCTCTCCGGAAAGCAGCACCGTCTCTTTGCTCACGGTGCGAGCCAACTGCGACAACTGCACACGCGCCACCTGGTGAAAAACGAGTTGCGAGGATAGCGTGTCCAGCACTGCGCGTGCCGTGCTCGCCTCTAGCTGTTTAGCGGCGTGCAACGCGACGGCGCGTGCTGCCATACCGTCCAGGAGCTTTGGCAGATTCCAGTTTTGATCGAGCGTGATGGTGCACAGCTTCATGATGTCTGGCCCAGTCAACTCGCTGGCGTGCTGGGCCACATAGTCCACAATCGTTGCTATATCCTCGTTTGTCACCATGTTAGCTCCCATGAGCCACAACGACGTCAACACATCCGTAGCGACAGAAACAGACGGCAGCGACTCCACCGCTGCAGCAATGCGGTTCGAGAGCGTCGCCGCCAGCTCCGGGTGGCTCTCCTCCACAGCACCATAAGCGTGCAAGAGGTCGCACTGCGCCTGCAGCGGGAACTCGTCGACGAGCTCAATGGCCCTCATTCCTACCCTGCGGTAAAAGGTGGAGCTCAGCATGCTCATGCGACTAAAACCGCGAAGCGACATGAGGACATCTGGGGCGACCAGGCTGTCCACGCGATCAACAAAGACGCGACAGAGAATGTCCATGAGGTCTTTGTTCACAAACTTGACGCTCCCGAACGCAAAGAAGAGCAAGCTAATCGAGCGGAACTCGAGAGTTGCAATGATGGGACGGCGGAGAAGTTGCGTAGCAAATACGCTGTAGAGATTGCGCTTCGTGCACTGCAGCTTGGCGAACCCGTGCAGAAGAGCGGCGATATCCCGTGCGCTGGTGAACAGCTCAATGTTGTCGACCGCATAGTCGGCAAGAGCCTCCGTCATAACTTGATGCGAGAGACGCTGGCCTGCATCCGCCATCTCCCCCAGCCCAAACACACAGCAGCTTAGCTGGTGCGCGGAGAGAGAATCGGCCATGCGCGGCAATATGTCCACAAGAACGTTGGCGAGCGCCGTATCGAAGCCGGGACGTGAGGCGACAACGCAGAGGGCAGTGAAGGTATCAGGAGGCAGACCAAGGGCGTGCGCTCTGACGGTACTGTGAAGTTCTGCTGCAACCTCGGTTGCGAACGCTGCTGCCGCCATAGTGCTTCGGTGCCAGACTGACAGCAGCCGAGCTACAACTTCTGGAGAAAGTGCTGAAGCAACCGGCAGCACCGATGTCACGACGGCCTGCACGCTATCTGCATCGACGGTGGGGATTCGCCCGATTAGTTCAACAACAGCAATGGCCAACTCTAGGGTCATGGTGCCCGGAAGGCGTTGCGCCGCCCCCAAGTACGCCACCACCGCATACGGCAGTTCCAGCGCTGCCCCGGATGGTAGGAGGGTGCTGCTGTCCAGGGCAAAAAGGGCTGCTGTCACCAGCAGCCCCGGCGGTATTGAATCCCAATTGCCGTGGCGCACCCTCTGTAGTAGACCCGCACCCACCGCCGCCAACTCCGGTGAGCCGTACTTCAGCTGTATCGTGGCAAAGCGCAGCAGATCCGCCAAACACGACGCATCTGCACTGTCGGTGAGCTCCAGAAGGGGAGCGAAGTGCACGGCAGCGGCCTCAGCGAGAAGATCCAGTAGTCGCTCCTGCCTCAAATTGCCAGCCTGTAGCGACGCCAGAACATCCAGGCACAGGGAAATGGATGGTGCAGTTCCTGTCATTACCAAGCGGTCCGCTACACGGTCGCATGCCGCCAACACGAGGTCATCCGTTCCAGCGAGGCGGCCGCCGCCGCCGATGGCCATCACAGACAGCAGCGCAGGCAGCGGCATCTGCTCCACTTGAGGCAACAGGTGTGCAACGACCATGTCGGCGACTTGCTTTTCCAAATCGATTGTCTGATCACTTGGTGCTGTCCATCGAGAGATCGGCCACCCGAGAGCCCCAGCCAGCTCCGTGAGCCCCTTGGTGGGGGCGGACAAGATGCACTCCTGTAGGTGGGCGGAGTCACGCAGACACGCTTGTAGCACTGTGCGCAGCGCACCTTGCCGGTCGTGGCGGCCCGCACGGACAAGTGCCACCACACCCTCTAGTGTCAACGACGGAATGCACTTTGGTAAAAGCATCACCAGAGTCGACGGCACCTCTCTCACACGCGCAAAGACATACGTGGCCATGGCGACCTCGTCCGCGCATGACGTGCTCCCAAGATTGCTCACCTGAAAGAGATCCTTCTCTGACACCACTGCACCGCAAACGACACTTTCGTACACGCGCTGAATGACGGACATCTGTTGCAGAGCATTACCAGTCCCTGGAGACGATGAGCACGACGCCGCAGCTGTTGCCCCTTTCGCGTCGACCAGAGCTGCTCCAGAAGCAGCATCTCGCCCCTGAAAGGCTGCCAAAGCACGAGGGTAGTGCTGCGACTGCGCATATACGCTGTTTTCGTACTCGGCGAACACTGCGCTCGGCAAGGTTGGCGACACGGCTCGAAGTGCCACCGCCCTGTCCAGCGTCGACAGCGTCACCGGATCCTCGATGTGAAACACCCTCACTGCTTGTAGCGCCGACTGTAGCTGATGGTCTAGAACGTCTTCCTTTTCCCCGAGGAGAGCGAGAACAATACGCCAAACGTCGTAGCGCGCGTGGATCTGTGCACTCGAATGGGTGGCGCTGCCGTTTGCTGCGTGTGCCGCCGCGGACATATCCCCGGGTGTGCAGACAGTCTTGAGAAGGTGGCAACGCTGCTGCGCCCACTGTGCGTACGGCAGCGCCCACCGGCTGGAGACTTCTAGGGGTCCTCCACGCACGCAGGCCCTCAGCACGTCCAGGCCAGGAGAGTTGTGGGCGGCAGTGGGCGATGCCTCTAGACGCGCCGCCAATTGCACCACCACAGCCACGCCGTCCTTCTCCCCAAGGTACCCACAAACAACGGCCACAAACTCTTCGGCGGCAGCTGTTGATAAACTTGTCGACCGACCGCCGACTTCCACCGCATCTTGCGCGGCCAACATGTAGATGGTGGCGTTGAAGTGTTGTTGTGCCTCCACTGCGAGATGCACCACAGCGAGTATGTCACCGAGTCGCACTCTGTGCTTCTCTAGCACTCTGGTGGCTGTGGCCGATTGATTCATCTTTGTCATGTGAGTGTGAAGCCTCCGTGCCAAGGCATCGGTGATATGCAGCGACGCCGTCGAAAACCACCGCAGGGTGTTCGCACCATTGGCGATCATTCGTACCTCTTGCGCGGTGCAGGAGGGCAATAAACGCAAGCTGCGACGAGCAAGAGCTTCGGTGGAGAACAGGGGGGCGGTAGTTTCTGTATCCGACGTAGTAAAAAGTGTTGGCCGCAGTTGGGCGACAGCGGCAAGTGACAAGCACAGCTCTTCCTTCACGAGAGACGTGGCCACCGCTGGCGCGGCTAAGCGCCGCACGAGCTGGGCGAGGGCCGCAGACATGGGGGGAGTTCGCCTTGCACTTGACCAACGTCAGCAACCCACGCCGGGTCCAGCGTTCTTGTGTGTGAGGGGGAGCGAGAGGGAGGGAGGGAGGGAGGGAGGGGGGGAAGAAGAGGGCGGAGCACACAAATGCACCCACAACCACAACGGGAGCTCGACCTCTTTTTTACTTTGCGTGTACTCTTCCGATTATTTGCTACGAGTAGACGACGTCCTGTGGAATGCGCAAAAACCGAGGCAGTGAAAAGGGCAGGGGGAGAATGACAAGGGATGAGAGAGGGAGAGAGACAACAGGGCAGCGGATGCTGCTCCTGCTGTGTGGAACAGCGGTATCCGGGGGGGGGGGGAGGAAAGAGGAAAGAGAGAGGGGGGGGCACATATGCCAAAGGAATAAGGCGAAAAAGATGACGGGAGGCCGATAAAACGCGAGGGGATGCGACCCGCACTGAAAAGGGGTGACGCAGCGAGACGAGAGAGAGTAAGAGGCGGGAGTGATGGGCACGCGGTTCAAGTCACCCACACCTCCCCCCCCCCTTTCCCGCTGTTTTCTTCGCCCGCGATGTGCTCGTCTCATATTTCACCGACACACCAACACGTGGAAAAGAGAATAGCACAAGGAAGGTGTGGCGAAGAGAGTGTCAGGGCCGGGGAAGGGGGAAGGAGAGAGTTGAGACCATAACAAGTGCGATCCATCGGAATCGGGGCTTGTCCTCCCCTCATGTTTAGTTTTTATGTGCGTAATGGGGTTACCTACTGAATGATTACGCGATTACACTGAGGGGAGAGAGAGGGTAAAGGAGACACACTCAAACACAGTCATTGCTGCTCCACATGAGCAGAGAAACAACGGCTCATGAACTTCGTGTGTGTTATGGGGGGGGGGGGGGGGGGAGGAGGAGGGCGAGATCGTGGATTCCCCCTTGACGACTGAAGGTGTCTTAACGTGGCATTACCGGGCTTGTCAGACACCGGCACGCACCACTCTGGTCCGCACCTCTTGATGCTACGATAGACGCATCGGCTACGGCGAGCTTGGCCGCGCGGTCTCCACCGCGTCTGCTCTAGCCCGCTTCAGCTCCGGCTCCAACGCTGTCACGTCGCTGCCACCTGCCGCTGCAGATGTTCTCGGAATGCCTTGCTGCGCCTTTGATACCTCCTCAGCAGCCTCTTGGCCATCTTCAATCACCTCGTACGCCTCATCGTCGGCCACCAGTACACCACCCTCCTCGCCCTCGCGCATCATGCCAACCAAGCGGAACACGAGTTTTGTGCGCATGACATCGCCCTGCCTTTTGAGCTGAATACCTACCCTAACTCTATCCAGCAAGCCTGGCACTTTCTCGAGCTGCTCCCGCGGGATGCGACTCTCCTGGCCGTACTTTGGTACAAGCACAAAGATGTGCGTTTCGGAGAGACGCACCACATAGCCCTCCTCCTCAGGTATCTTTCCATCCTCGAAGTTGCGCAGGTAGAAGCCGGTGAACAGGTTCTGCGAGTCCCGGCCTGCCCGCTGCGCCTGTTCGTGGCGATAGTTGAGGTTTTCTGCGATGGCCTCCATCTTCTCCGTATTCATATGCTGCTCACTCACCCCTGCGATACCGATGGCGGCGGCCAGCTGACGATGGACGATGACATCGGCGTAACGGCGGATGGGCGACGTGAAGTGGGTGTACATGGGCATGGCAAGGCCAAAGTGGTAAAACTCGTCCTTGGGGATGCCGCCACTGGAGAAGTACTGGGCCTGTCGAAGGCATCGCGTCGTGAGAATGCGAACGAGTTTATTGAAGTACGGGTCCTGAGGATCCTGGCACTTGTCAAGTGACTTGTTTAGCGTCAGCGAGGTAGCGTCATCAAGGCGTACGCGAAGCTTTCCGTACAAAGCGTCATTCAGCGTGTCGAAGGCCCCCTCCGCAGGTCGTTCGTGGCGGCGCAGCAGCGTCCACTGTGGGTAACACTCATACACCTTCGCCGCTGCCGCCGCGTTGGCGTACAGCATCCACTCCTCGATCATCGAGTTCGCCTCGAAGGTTTGGTACACCTGCATGTCGGTTGGGTTGACGTGGTCGTTGTCGACTTTGAACTTGAACTCCTGCGACGCCAGGAAAAGTGCCCCGTCCTTTTCGCGCTGCTCTTTGAAGTGTTTGCTAAGCCGCATCAGCTCGCGCAGCGAGACAGCAATATCGGAAAAGTCGGTAGGGTCATCAATCATACGTTGCGCGTCGCCGTAGTAGAGTGCGCCGCGAGAGCGGATGATTGTCTTGCCAAACCAATCCCGCACCACATTCAGCTTCTCGTCAAACTCCCAGAGAATCGAGAAGGCGTAGCGGTCCTCAGCCTCCACGAGCGAGCAAAGGTTCTCTGTCAGCAGCTGTGGAAGCATGTTGATGCGTCGGTCCACTAAGTAGACACTTGTGCTACGCTTTGCCGCCTCCTCATCCATAGCCGTGCCCTCGTGTAAAAAGTGTGTGACGTCAGCAATGTGCACACCCACCTCGAGGTGGTTGCCGTTCACGACACGGCAGTGCAGCGCATCATCGATATCGCGACAGCCAAGTGGATCAACACTGACAATACACAAGTCACGCAAGTCCAGTCGCCTAGCCTTCTCTTCCTGGGTCACCGTCCATTGCCCCTTTGGGAGGCAGTCGTAGACAGCCTCACTGAAGTCGTAATGGGGGACGTCGTTCTCCAAGAGAATCACCGTCGCCTCCGTGTCACGGTCGCCGATTTTGCCCAGGACTTCAACGTAGTGTCCAACTGGAAAACTACTGTACAGTGGCCAGTCATCAATGACCACGCTAAGACGCTTGTCCATCAAGTCGTGCACGTGGCGGGTGCTGATGCGAATACGCGGGATCCGGTTATTCTTGGGTTGGAAAAGGATGGACACACTGCCTGACGTGTTGGCTTTCACCTGCTCAAGCTCTGCTTCATCAAGACTGCCACAAAATGGCCGGCGGTTGCTGGAGAGAATGCCCACCACTTTGCCGGCGGGGCTGAAACCGGCTTTGAGGGCATCTTCTTCGCTTGCAGTCACTGCAATAGGCTCCGACCCCTTGGGGCCACTCCAGTCAGAAACAGGCAGTAGCTGTACCGCCACAATGTCGTCGTGGATCGCGCGATTCATGTTGGCCCGACCCGGTATGACTATTTGCTGGAATGCGTGGCCGTCAAACTTACCACGGACCGCGCCAAAGAAGCAACTTGTTTCACTGACGCGCAGCTTGCCTTTGTACAGGCTCCCGTCTAGCACACCGGCTTCCATAGCAGCTGTGCTGAGATACGGCGTGAAGAGCTGCCTCGTCGCGGGTGACTCTTTCATGCCCTCCGGCTCCTCGAACTGAATTTTCTCCAGCAAGTCCGAGTCGCTGGAGATGATCTGCTTGATGTAATCACGCAGCGACACGCAGCGCAAGTTGCTCACCCCCTGGGCCCCCTCTGACGCGTCCATGGCTTCTTTGAACGCACGATCGTGCGAGACGACCACCACGCCAGACGTCAGTGATTCCGATGTCCCAGGGAAGGCAGCTGCCAGATGCCGCGCATACCACTGCGCCGCCACTCGAATCGCGCGATCGTTGAAATCGTTCGGAGACTCTGCTGCTTTTCGCATGCAGTGCGTTTGCTCATGTCTGTCGTTTGCAAAGACGGTGCACTGTTTGTTTTCATCGCAGAGGAGGCGCTGCAGCCGAGCATAAATGGCCTTGTTGCGGTTCTGCACTTCGCTCATAACTGTTGTCAGGAGAATTATGTTTTGCACGCGACAATCCTCCAAGGCATTCATGTTGTGTAGGACAATGTTTGTGTCAGGTATGACCATGGCGGCTGTCGGGAGAAGGCACGGATCTCTTGCTCCTGAGACAGCAGTATTGGCGCACAGGGGACAGTCGACGATGCCGCAGCCAATGTCTTTGCGCGTGACAACGCCGCCGCCGGTTCTCACGGAGCTACCAATGGTGTTGCGCACATTGTGAATAGACGCACGCTTCTTGGTGAACATCCTTTCACCAGTGGGAGATCTACTAAAGCTTGAGAGTGCAGATGCAATGGGGCCTATCTCTGGTCGACAACAACAACAACAACAACAACTAAAAAAAAAAGAGGCGCCAAATAACGTTTCCTGCTTTTGCACCTCTCCCCACCCTCCCGCAGCGATAAGAGCAAGTGGAATCGAGAGATGGAGGTGAACTGAAGAAATGTATTCAAGCAGTGCTTTCACCAAATGGCGTCCACACACGAGGACGCAGGAGCCACAGCAAACACACAAACACACAAACGTGTACTCTTCTGAAGTAACGCGTAATGGTTGTTGTGGGGACACACACGTTTTCGAAAAGCGAAGAGAGAGAGAGAGAGAGAGAGAAAAAGGGGGAAAAGTGCATAGGACAGAGACGACGAGAATGAGTCCGCTAACCTCGCACACCACACGGGTCGTCGTCGCTAGTCCGCATGCCGCATACAACAATTGCTGCCAAGATGTGTATGTGTGTGTGTGTGGGGGGGGGGGGGCGTGAGAACGGCGAAGATCGTAAACTACGACCCCTCCGTCGACAAGGTCGGACCCTCCCCTCTCCCCTCCCCTCCCCATCCACTTGCCAGTATATCATGGGGACATGGGAATTAAACAACTCCCCCCCAAATAAATTATGGATCTCTTTCAGTTGTCTGTGACGCATAATACGTACTCCTCCTCCCCTCCCCCTCCCACTCACCTCGTGTTCCAGATGCTCTCCAACGGTTGCGGTGTCATCCGGCCAGCATGAGCACAGCAGTCAGATGAGAAGAGAACCACCAACGACAAACAGCAAAAAAAAAACGGCGAGAAAGGCGAGCGACTAACTCTTAGCAGTTCGTCCAGTAGTGAAGTGGACTGGAGTTTCGGCGTGCGAGAGACTGTGACAGCGCCATCAAGGCAGCGGAATCAATGATAACCCACATGACAGGGCGGCTGTCATGATTGGGGTGAGAAAAGGCCCAGGGATAATCGCAGGTGGAGGGAAGTAGTAGACGCTGCTCTTCCCCTCCCAGGGAGGAGGGGCAAAGAAGGCCCGGTGAAATTCACCGAACGTTTTGCCGTTCGCCTCCACCCCCCCCTCTTCTACATGAACGGTCCCGTTGTGGTGTTGGCGCAACTTGCTTGATTCTTGAAGCCTTTCTCGCCCTCACGGATACCCACGAGAGTTGAGGTGCACTCGGTAACAGCGTCCACAAATTTACAGCACTGCTCTAAAGTCTCCTCTGCGGGGTCGCTGTCGGCGCCATCCCCGCAGGTCCGGGATTCAGGCGCGGACGCGCAGTTCCAACCTGTGACAAAGAGCTGAACCGACTCCGGAGAAGCCACAGGAGATGCCTGACCGTAGAGAGGGCTCTCAGCGACCGCGCACGTCGTCCACGACGTGATTCCGACTTCGACAGATTTGTCCAGAAGTCGTGCGGTGCAACTAGACTCCTCCGGTAGTGCCAGCGCCAGCGATTCCGGTGAAACGCCCACGGCTAAAGCTGTTTTAGACGCCGTCTCGAGCCAGCGGGGAGTCAGGCCTGTCACAGCGGCCTCCCATATCACGCGTTCACACCCGCCTGTCTGCCGGAGCAACTGACTTGTGTACTCTGCGACCCGTATTGGTGGTACGTGCGTGCCTTCGTACGCACACGTGAGAGCCGATCGCATCCAAGCACGCCACCGCACTCGGCTGCTAGCAGCGACCGCGTCCATCACTCCTGGAAGCACCTCCCCATAAAACGCGTCCACTGGGATGCCAAAGTCCAGCTGTGCCACCAGGGGTCCGGCTGGGACAGGTACGCACAAGGACGAATATTTGCCGCCGTACAAGTCGCTATTGATGAGAAGAGCTGCCTCTTGGGCTCTGACCAGCGTCACCAGACGATGTTCCTCTACTGCCGCCTCCCACGCTGGCCATGGCCATTGTCTCTGTGCACTAGTAGTGGCCAGCGTCGCATCTGCCCTGCGTGACTCCACGTAGTGTACCAGTGAAGCCGGGACGAGCACCTCGGTCGCGCCTGTGAGACTGAGGGCGCCGGTCACGATATCTACAGCAAAGTCTGCCAGTGGCGCTGTCCAGTCATCTCGACCAGCCCTCCGCATAGCTGAGCGAAGCGCACAAGGACCACACTCCAACATTTCCACTCGCTGCGCCGTCGCTCTCAGGGGAATCATCAATGACATGGCGGCCAGGAATAGACATGGAACAGGGGTAAGAGAAAAAGAGTGTAGAGATTCACCAGTGCGTGAGCTCCACTCGGGGCCTCTCCCGTGTTGTTTATTTTTTTGTAACTATTCCGGCGATTCCCTTAGCAGAGATGAAACGTTTGTGGAGGTGGGGACAGAGGCGGGTGGGTGCGGGGGGGGGGGGGGCAATGGTCAGCGCCAATAGGAACCAAAAAAAGGGGGAGAAGGAAAGACACACACACACACACACAAAAGTATAAGGGGCAAGAGAGAGGAGCGAATATGCGGGTTGAAGGTGCACACGAGAAAGCCCGCATGAGCTCGTATACTGGTATCGTGTTTGACTAGTGCGTCAGAGGGGTACCGGCTCCACTGTCGCGCGAAGTGCATCCGTGCAATGATCGGTCATGATGCAAAGCGCGAGTGGCAGTGAGTCCATAGAGTCGACTTTTAGTTTACCGCGTTAATCTCTGTCTGTCGTCACGAGTTTCTGCAGCGGCTGGCAGACACCGCAGAGCTGAGGGGTCATGTGTACCCCACGAACGCAAAGACGCACGCAGTCGTGCGCATCCAAAGTCACTGCACCGGTGTGTGTGCGTTCTGCGCGTGGACGTCTGCGTAGTTGTTCCCGTTTCTCACGAATGATTTGTGAGAGTGTGTAAAGTCAAACGGCAACCGGCAGAGAGAGACAGTCCCGCAGGTGGTAGTGAGGGAAAGGGGGGGGGGCGGGGCGGGGCGGAGGAGGAGGGGGGGATGCGAGGGAATCGGCGCGGCATCCCCAACAAAACAGAAAAGGGGGGATGTAAAGACCAGCTTAAGGACACACTAAACAAAACTCATGGGCAGAAGATGGGTGGTTGGCGGGAAAGACGGCAAGTGGGGGATCTGGAGAACGGACAGCCGCATGACCGGCTGAGAATCTTTGACTCCTCCATGCCACTTTCGACCACATTACCTTTCCCGACTCTCTTGGATGGCACCTTAACGGACCTATTACCGGCCACTTTTTTTGCCCAAGGTTGACCCCACCCACCCCGGTCGGCATGCCGATCTCGTCTCCCCCACGGGTACTTTCTCAACTATTACTCCTTGTGCAGCTTCGCCGTCAGCATCGCAGGTGCGAAATGCCTTTGCCCCCAACACGACTTCACGAACGGAGACCAGGCGAGCAGTACGGACATGTGTGCCACATCAATCATGGTGTGCAAGGGCATCTCATGGTACAGTGAAATGCCCAGACACGCTACAGCCACCACACAAGGCACAGCCAGCACGCACCGCCACCGGCAGCCACAGCCCCGCAACTGGTCAAGCACCGGAGACACACACCACACCGCCAGCAACGGGCACAGCACCCTAATGACGCTGCACACGTGATGGAGGGCTAATGGCAACTCGCACTCCCACCGGCGACTAGACGGCGAGAAACCGCAGCAGGCGAAGAGAAACGAGCACTGTGTGAAAAGCGCGCCCAGAGAGAGCAACGATAGCCCAACGCCGCAAAACGCTGTGAAACTACGTGTTGCTTTTCCAATGGTGTGCGATAGACTCAGTGTGTACGCCGCTCCCACGGCGTGGGGGACAGCCAGCGGCACAGCGACCCTTATCAAGAAGGCAACACCGTTCTCCCCATACCGGCGCCCGTGCAGCTCGAGTTGCGACGTGGTGGTGGGGTAGTCGAGCCGGTAAGAGAGATGTGGCCCATTTATCATCCGCGCCGCGATCACGCACAGGTAGACTATCGCGAGTAGGTTTGGGTAGAAGAGACAGTGGCGACGCCGCGCCTGCGCGAGCCCAGCAGCTTGCACCGATTCGTCTTGTGACTCATCCATTTCCATCCACTTGTTTGTCTGACACCTTGTGAAGCCACGGATGGGGTCGTTTTGTTCGTCATCCTCGGCTAACCCACGTACCCAGAGCGCGGTTTGAGGTTTGGCCTTGAAAATGTGTTGTGTGTAGTCGTGGGTGCTTTGCACCACCGTCACACTTTCGTCGTCATTGTGCGACCACCGTGGTCGGGCTGTATACGGTGGCCGCGACACACCTGCATCCACGTGGCCCTCATACAACATCGAAGAGCACAGTGCTGGCGCGGCGTCCGAGTTCAGTATTTGAGCAGAGGCCATCGACGAGCGTGACACGCGGCGGATCACCTAATTCTGCAAATAAAAAAAAGAGAAACCACGGGCACGCACGCACGCACGCAGACACACACACTCCTTCTCTGGTGAGTCTTCACCTTCAAAACCTTCGAAGACGGCTCTTATATATGAGTAAATATATATACTGAATTATTTCTCGCAGGGAGCGAAATCGATCTCTACTGAAGCTCTACAGAGTTGAATGTGCAAACAGGCGTGGTGTGCCGAGTTGCGCGGATCGTCACCCTGATTTCACGGTAAAGTGCTTCCGTGAGGAGGCGCAAAAAAAAAAGGAAAATTCGAGAGGGAGGTTAGCGGTGATGGCAGAAAAAGTACAACAACGAAAGAGATCCACGCAGGATAAAGGCGAATATGACGTTGGTGTGGGATAAAGAAAACCAAATGAGCTGTGCCGGTGAGCATCGCACGCGGCTCACCTTTCCGTGGTGCTTCGGAGACCAAGTGACGTACGCGTTGGGCCTCTATGACAGCGCCTCACATCACACGCCAAGAGGATAAGGTGACAAAAGAGGTAAAAGCAGTGGTGCCCCCCTTCTTCCCCAATCTCGGCTCGATGTGTGACGGGGTCACAGCAGCAACACATTACAGGTGAGCGAACAGAAAAGTTCGCATACGTGCACACACACACACAGAGTAAAACATAGTGTTTTTTTTTTGTGTGTGTGAGCTTAAGTGGACAAGCTTTGCGCGTACGTTTTCAAGGCGGGGGGGGGGCCTTCTCTTAAGGAATGATTGCTGTAAATTACTCTGTCGAAAAAGAAGGGGATATTCCTTTTTCTTTTTGTTAGGTCGGCAGTGTCCAGGCACTTCGTTACACGTACAAGCGTGGGATGGAAACAACACAGAAAATACACACACACACACACACACACACACACACACACACAACGTATAGAGGTCCTTGCATATCCGTATATATATATATATATATATACATCCGTGTGTGTGCCTGTGTGTTTTTATGCATACGCACGACGGGGAGCAGTGGAGTTGTTTTTTACCCGAACCCCCGACACACCACCTTCGGTAGCAGCACTGAAGACCCCCTCTCGCCCCCAGCACCCACCCCCCTCCTTGCCTTAGGAACAGGACGTCTCCCTGCTAAATTGGGGGTAGAGAGCGGAAAACCCTTGTTATCGACGCTGTCAGAAAAAGAATGGGCAGTGTCGGTGTGTATACGCGCAGAACAGATATGTACACACACACACAGACACACGTACGAAGCACTCTTCAATGAGGTGGCGGACGTGGGGGAGAGACCGATGCACTGATCCGTGACTAACACTTTAATGGCCATTTTTTACTCCGTTCGACGACACGGTCGGTAGGCGCCAGAGCGAAAGGCGCTAGCCACGCCGCCGCGCCCTCGGCCGTCACCCTGCTGTCGGCTGAAGCCGAAACCGCGTCCAGTGCAACCACCACCCATCGGGCTGCCATGCTCGCTGAGGCCATCGCGCTGACGCTTTCGGGCAACCCGCACCGCGTCGGCGTCGTGGCGAAAACTGCACCGTGCGCCTTTATCGCAATGACCACTCCGCAAAAATGAGCGACACACGGGAATGTCGTCAGGGGTGCAGTGCCAATAGGGGCATTCCTCCGCGAGCAAGCAGCGGCTTTGAAGGAAGCGCCGGCATGGTACGCGACTGAGTCGCTCCAGCTCCTCCGGCTCCATATCAGACCGCTTGCGGAGCGGTGGGCGCTCGCGTGGTGCCTGGGTCTTCTTTGGACGGAAGCTGCTCCGAATCGCCTCCTTGTCTTCTTCCGTGACGAGGGTGAAGCGATGAAGGTGAGAGGCGTGCACAACCACGAAAACCGGGAACTCGTTCACAAAAAAGAGTCGCCGCAGATTCTCGTTGAGGGTGTCGTACGGATCAAGGAGGAAGTACCTTGCGTCGCTGCCCAGCCGCTCCGCCTTGGACAGAATCACGTACTTTTCCTGCGCCAGGAACGCCGCCACGAAATCCCGCTTCTCTGCCTCTTGTAGAGTCGTCGGCACAATCGGCGGCATTGGCGGCATCTCCTCGTAGGCGCGCAACGCGGGCAGCTTCGCTGGGGCGCTTGACGGGGACTCGTTTGTGGCTGCTGTGGCCTCAGGTTCCACCATGGCGACGGGTGTGTGTGTTTCATTGCTTTCAACCTTATCGCTCACGAACTTGGTCACTCCCGCCAGGGATACCGCATCCACACCTGCAGGGAGAGGGGTGGCCGAAGCGTCGTGCACCTTGGCATCCAGAAGCGCAATCGAGCTATCCTGCTGTGTTGCTTGCGTCATGTCAGACACCTCGCCTTCGGAAGACTTCGTGGCCTTTGCTGTCGAACCGCCCACATACTTGGAGGCACGGTTGTACTGTCGGTTGATGTGGTAGCATAGCAGTGGCGGATTGGTTGCCCAGCAGTATTTGAGGATATCACCGAGGCGGTGGCGCTCGCTACCCCAGTCTGTAGAGATGGTTGTCACATCAGCGCCGTCGTCGGTGGTGTAAAACTGAAACTCACAGCGCCACACGACCGTGTTCGTCTTGCGGTCGAGGCGACTCGTGTTCTCCTCGCGCTTGTGCATGCCCTCCGATGTGATCTGGCAAATGACACCGCGGCGCCGGGCCGCTTCACGCAATGCATGCAGCGGTGGTGGCAGCGCCTTGTAGTTGTACCGCCATGACGTGCGGGGGAAGCCGCGCTCGACGTTCCCGATGACGCGACGGCAGTTCTCGAGAAAGTGGTAATCACGCTGCAGCTGCTGATCGGTAAATTCGCTGAGCGGCACTTTTAGCGTTACATCTCGTACGCCAGTGCACTGGAAGTCTGTCTTGTGCACGCGCACACATATCATGCTGCATGTACGACGACCACAACCGGGACACGTGTACATGGCGAGCGTTCCGCAGACACAACACTCGGTGAGCTTGCACGCCACCAGTGGTTCGGCGCAGCGTGTGCCAGAGGTGTGCGACACCTCTCGGTCATTGAGTAGCGCGGTACTTAACGTAGCTGTGTAAGTTCCTTCTGCAGTCTGCAACGCGCGAAAGCGAGGGTCGTCGTCTAGCTCCTCGTTTTC
Organism: Porcisia hertigi; assembly: GCF_017918235.1. Classification (NCBI taxonomy): domain Eukaryota; phylum Euglenozoa; class Kinetoplastea; order Trypanosomatida; family Trypanosomatidae; genus Porcisia; species Porcisia hertigi. Next base: position 203,103 of record NC_090587.1, on the reverse strand, counting down.
GTTGAACCCCCCGTCATCCTTTTCGCTGCCGCAGCTCTCACTGTCATCGTGCTGGGAGCCGTCATCGCTTTCCTGCACGTCGTCACAGCCCGAGCTCTCGGTGTCTTGGTAATGGCGAATGAGCTCTTGAGATGCCTCCCACTCCCCACCCCCGACATCAAGGCGCGGTGCCTCATAACTTGTCATGTCTGCTTTGAATGTCTTCAGGTGATTCATTGAACCTCGCATGTAGAAACCAAACGTCGTGAGTAAAAATGACAATGGGGTGAAAATGAAAACAATGGCAAAGGGGGCGGGGGAGGTGCAGAGCAGAAATGCTACGGCCGCTGTCCCTTTCCAAGACGGATAGTCTGCGATCAGCACGCCCACTAGACGCTTCAGCAAGCAAAGGTGGGAGACCCCGCGTGACGATCAAGTGCACACACTCGAGTACAGAATGTGCAATAAAGAAACGACCAGGGTGCGTCGCCGGTGTCGTAGCCCACAACTAGAGTGCCGATCTGTGCGGTGCTTCTCTGGTGGTGGTGATGACGGCGGCGGGCACCTTTTTTTTTTCCTCCCCTTTGCCGTCTACTCACGCACGTTAACCAGCGGACGGGAATATGTGGGTATGGATGAATAGTGTGTAGTGTGTGTGTGTGAGAGAAGGGGGAGAGGGGAGAGATGATGACAGAGTGTTGTTGACTCGCGCGCACACAAAGCAGCGAAGCTGACGTGCTGTTTGAGTGGAGAGAAGAGAAGAATAGAAAGCGACCTTTTCAAGACAAGAATCGATCATTTGAGAGGATGAAGAGAGCAGGGGACGCGCGTGGTCGTCATGACAGTCTTCCGCAGCACAGTGAAAAACGACAAGGTGTGTGTAACCGCGCTGGGTGGTTAAACCCGAGGCCAGGCGCGTCATGCAAAGTGTCAGCTGCGCACATCAGCAGCCTCACTTTACTGCAGTTCGTGTTGCTTTACCCCCCTCACGAGAATAGACACTTAAAGAGTATGTAGGGGGGGGGAGGGTGACAGCCTCAAGTGATGTCGACAAGAAATGACACAATCTATGCTACTGTACATATCTGCGGGTACAAAGGTGATAGCGGCCGTGCATCGATGCTGTAGTGTGGGAGCTTCTCTCTCTGAATCACATGCTGGCAAGCATCGAGGCAGCTAAAAGTCGCCAGCGCCCCTCTGCTGAGGCAGAGATGAGCGGGGCCAGTGTCTCCGTTCCCGCCTTCTCGCCATCGACATCCATCTTATACTTTTTCTGCGCGTAAGAAAGCGCCATCTCCAGCAGTGTTGGGGTCATGTAGGGTACCACTATGACTGGGTACATCGGCACCCCATCGTCAAACTCAATGGGTGCCAGCGGGCTGATAGGCTTGGGGACCACGAAATGCATTCCCTTGCGGTCACCATGGGCAGAAAACTGCTTCGATGAGGGACGGTCGACCTTGGTCGGTGTAGTAGAGTCCGCCGCACTCAGGCGCTGTTGATAGTGGTCCGCGACTTGAGTGACAGGGACCTGTCGAATAGCATCGAGAGGCGATGAGCCACTGTAGTCCAGGAGCGACATGAAGGGTATCTCTACTGGGTCAGTGGCGAGCGGCCCGTCAACATCATGGCTGTGTGAATTCACTTCAGTGCGCAATGCGGAGGTGGTTTCGGTTGTCGCAGCGTCACTCGAGGCATGTTCATCGTTTTTGTTCTGCATCGCTACACGGCGCACGGCCCCCTCCCAGAGTTGTAACAAGTCGCGACAATACCCACTCACGATGGCGCAATTACGCTCCACGAGGAACACCTCCCCAGAGGCGCACGCCAGAAGCACCATATCCTCCGGCCCCACCGCCGTACACGTGGGCAACGGCGCGGGTTCTACTGGATTGACTTTGCGCTTCATGAGATGATCAGAAAATTAAATTTGTATGTTCAACGAGTGCACGTATGTCGTAGAAAAGGGGGCTGTCCTTTCCACCTAAGGGGGGAGAGAGAGAGAGAGGGGCCCGAAAAACACACACATTTAACGTAAAGATTGCAATTCGAGTCACATCAAACGCATCAGGGATGTGTGTTATACTATACATTGTGGACAACGTTCCTGCAAAAGCAAGCTGAGTTAAGGTGACTTTAGCCGTACATGGGGATTGGTCTCTACTCATAGCCCCCAGCATCGTAGGCAGGCTTACCGAGAGCTGCATAAGTACGCCCCACAGACACGCGACTCCTACCCAGGGTGGGGGGCATTGACTTCAGTGCCCCCCAACGTCCACAGAGACGACGGCGCGGCTTTACATCCTTTCTCGCTCATGGATTACTGTGTGCGTGTGTCGAAAAAAATTTTTCTTGTTTTTTTTTTTTGCGGGAGAGGGAGGAAGGGGGGAGGGGGCGCAGTCCATCGACGGGGGGCCCCATCACATCACCCAGCTCAAGATGCGTATACATATATCCCATGGATAAATCTCCAAGAAAGGCTGTGTTTGCAAACGTATGGTCTACTTTTGTTCAAGACTCAAGTTGTACGCCGGTATTGGTGGGCATAATTGATCAGCACTCCAGCGCCCGTGCCACACGCATCACTGCCAGGGCCCCCATTGTGGGCACCTCGAATTTGGGCCACTCCTCTGACGGTCGGCAGTTGTAGCGGTGCTTATAGTAGAGGTACGACACCACGACGTTTAGCTGATCGCCGTCGAGACGCGGAAAAAAAACGCGGGCCGAGTTATCGGTCTGAAGGGTCTCCTTAAGAACGACAGGGTACCGTGGATTCGACAACATCGCACTCTCGACAGCCGTTTCGCCCGGTGCATCATCAGCGTTCGGTGCTGCGGCGTCGACCCCATCCTCCTTGCTCTCACCTCCTTTGTCGTCAATGGTTGTCTCACGCGCTTCCCCGAGATGCTGCTCAGATGTGGGAAGGACGTCCAGGGCATTTGTGCTTGGCAGAGCCGTTTCCATGGTGAGTAGCTCGTCCCTTTTAATGAACACCACTACAACGTCCTCCGTGTTGAGGGGAACACGTTTTCTAAACGCGAGTCGTAGCACGGGGGAGTCCATCAGGCAATCCCGGTGAACAAAAGCCTCGTCACCACTACCCGCACTCACGACGACGTAATCCTGTGGATTAATATAGACCGTGTCGATGTGCGACGGAGGCGGCGGAGCCGTCCACATAGCATCGAAGGGCTTACCGCTCATCTCTGCCGCTATTGTTGAGGCCGCCAAACACTTCAAGACCGGGTGGAGAATCCGAAATGGGCGCTGAACGTCTATATGTGGATGTTCTTTTTCTTCAACTGCCGATGTGTTCCGTAGACGCGTACAGGTTTAGTGCAGCTGTTTGTGTGCACCATCGATAGTGCAGCAGCCCGGGGATTTGAGTAGGGCGGAAGGGGGGGGGGCTTAGGGGGTAAAGAGACGTAGTTTGTCAAACACAGCGTGACGCAAGAAGATGAAAGCGAGAGTATGCAAACAAAAAAATTTCTCAATTTTCTTTTTGCTTTTTTTTTCAGTGAATGTGTTGGGAGGAGAGAACAGCTGCAAAGTGGGGGGGGTGGCGGTTGCCTACGTTCCTAGCGCTGCGCACTCCCGGGGGGGGGACATCGTTCATGACGTTGTTCTTGTCAAGCACAGGAGCACTAGAATTAGCGCCGAGAGGCGACGCACGCGGTCCAGCAGCGGAGAACCACGTCCATCGGTACTCCCTTGACAGTTATTTATGGGGTGCATCTTTCAATGTCTTTTTTTCGAAAGAATTCAGTCACCCACCATGACGTCGCCTGAACACACATCCGCGACATGAACAGCGCCTAATTGCGAGTGTTGACGCGTACCCCTCTCGATCTTTTTGTGGCTGCTTCTCCGCGTCTTGCCGCACCCGTACTGCAGCCCAACAGTGACCCCGTCTCAGAATCGTAATAGAGGGGAGAGGTTGAGAGGAAGACAGAAAGGACAGGGAAAGTGAGGTCCCTCACGGGTATAAACACCAACGCATAGAGGAGTGAATATTTGATTGCTGTTGATATGGCGTCCTTGAAACCAAAAACAAAAAAATAATGGGAGAAAGGAACAACAAACATTGGCCATGGGTTAGTGCGTGAATCCACGTGTGTGTACGTGGAGGGGAGGAGGAAAAGAGAGGTGCGTGTACATCCGTGTAGGTTCTTGAACCAAGCCTACTACATTAAGGTATGTCACAAAATCACCACAGAAACCATCACTGGTCTCAGTAGACGAGCCTGGGGGAGAGGGGGGGGGCAACAACAACAATGCGAAAAAAAAAGACAACAAGTTCAGCTGACCAGGAAAGGATGAAAAAGAAACCTTCGAGACATTCGATGAGGCTTTGGCGGTTATAGCACCCCAACAAAACGAGTACGAGGCCACGCACAGGGGAGGAGAGGGAGGAGGGAGGGGGAGGGGGGGGGGAGGCACCATTGATATACGCCCACAACACACTCCTCTACCCCTCTTCATTTTCATCTCCCCTACTCGACAGCATATAAATAAAAATGTTTGATAGGGACTAAAGCGAGAACCTTCTCCCGTTCCCCCGTTTGTGCACTTACACACACACACACACACGCGCGACAGAAACAGAAACAGAAACAACTGTGAAAGGAATTGAAAGAGGAGAAAAAGGCGGTCTTCCATCATCCTCGGTGCCCCGCTCCTCCATTCATGCTGAGATGACGCAAAGTGCCGCCGCATGTGAGTTCCCGTCTCCACACATGACGGTAGTGTGTGGGACTTGGCTAGGAACAGAGCTGTCCGGGTACAACGTTCACGCGCTTCGCAGTGAAAAAAAAACAGTTGTACGCAAGAAAGACGCATTACACCAGGAGGTGAATATCATTGCCCTCCTCCTGTCTTCCTCTCCCCCCCCCACCACCACCACCATCACACACACACACACACAGTAAAAAAAAATTTCAAACATATTTGGGGCGATCGACAGTTTCACGCTGCTGAGGCCACCACCTTTTTTTTGTCCTCTACTCCGCTTCACGTCCCTCTCTTTCAGCCTTGTCGCATGTCAGTTCCCAGGCCGGACGGTACGTGCCGTCACTTCTCTTCAAGCGTGGGTTTCGGTTCGTGTCGGCGCACCGCCCGAGAGATGAGTAGCCGCTTTCGTACAGGTTGCATTGTGGGACACACATAAGCCGAGTGTAGCTCCACACATCGTTCACAGACCAGTGAAATATGGGGCAGGCACGCAAGAAGTCTGGCCAGCCAGGGGTCGTCCTTTCAACTGCCTCCGCTTGGTAGCGGCCGTGAGGGTCTGTCTTGCGCGTTCCCATAAACACCACCTTGAGCGGGCATCTTTCCGTGAGCGTCCATAGGCTGCGTCGCATGTCCTCTGTTACACCCAGGTGGACCAGTGGCAAGCCTCGCGCGACCTCTTGCATGTACCACTCACGAAACCTTCGCAGCTCATCAAACTCATCATTATGCTCAATGACAAAAATGCAGCATTGTGCTAGCACGGAAGCTGGCATTACCCTCCGGAGTAACTCGAACATCACTACACTGTCCTTTCCACCATTGAAGGCAACTCCGATGTCGGGCGGTGAATAGCGCTTGAACATGTCCTCAATTAGGTATTCGGATGCTTTTATGCAGTCCATCAGCTCTGGTGCCATGGGACATGAGGGCATTGAGATTGTGTGATGGCCTATAGAGTCACCATCGCCACATCCGCTCTGATCCACCGAGGCGCTTGAGGCGGCCATCGCATACTGCGTTTGCAACAATGAAGCCAGCGGGGGGGGGGGGGGGGGAAGGGGGGCGACAAGAAGACGAACGAGTGCTGGTGAGGTGAAGAGGTAAAGACAGAAAAACACTATAAGAATCCCACACAGAAAAGTTAGCGATTTATGACCAGCGACCAGCACAGGATCTTCTCAAGTGTCGCGGTTGAAGCCGCAAGTGATAGCAGGGAAAATCCTTCAATGAATACACCAGGATGCCTTTTGAGGCAGCAGCTGGGGGGGGGGGGGAAGAGGAAACGAGAGGCAATCACCTGCTCAATAGCCAAGGAGGTGTGTGTGTGTGAAGTGGGGGGGGGGGGCGAAAAAAAAATGAAGGAACAAACCTCGAGCAGCCCTCCCGGCAAAATTGTGGGGGATATGGAGAAAAGGCTGGTTGTGCAAAAGAGAGTATGTTCCTCTGTATGGGGAGGGGGGGAGGGGTGAAGGAGGGGATGTCGCGGTACGTGGGGTTTGAAAGAGTGGATCGTGACGCTCGAGGCCTCTGCACCACAATATGCGGTGGCCTTCACGTCTTAGTTACTTTCACAGGGAAGTGTGGTGGGTGAGTGTAAGATGACTAAGCAATATTATGGCGAGAGAAAGCCAAGAAAACTAAAAAGAAATGAAAAAGGCGATATGCTGGCGGTGGTGCTTCCTCGCGTATGTGCAACTGTCTATAGAGGGTTGCTTTGGGGATGGAACAGCGGAAGCCGGTCTACGGGTACCAATATCGACAATAGGGGCGCTTGTAAGAAGAATAATAGTAGATGCATCACGAGGAAAGAAAAAAGGGAGTCGAGTCAAGGGGAGAAAGAAACAGAGAAATGCATGCTTGGCCAAAAATTTAGCACCGAGAACAATCGGTGGGCCATGGAGGAGGGGAGAGCTCCGGAACAAGGCCGGTGCTTCTTGTGTTGTGTGCCAGAGTTCTCCATGGCATCCGCGACACATATCCTTCCCAAATTCACATCCCAAGACAAACTGACGCATGCCGTATGCTTCAGGACAAGGCACCCAAGGGTAGGGGGTGGGGGAGAGAGGAGGTTGTACAGAGAGAGAAGAAAAAAGAGCGTCTAGTGGTGAGGGGGCGAAACCTCAGCGATGTCCTGCATTTGCCGCTCATGCAGCACAACCAATGCACTCCCTTCACTGTTTCAACTACCAAAACCAATCACTTATAGCTGTCAATAGGGTAGGAGGCGGCCAGCACTATCCCTTCCCTGGTGCCGTTTGAGGCGACTGTACGCCACACTCTTTTTCAGTGTTATTCCGTCCTTTCTCCATCCCCCGCTCCCTGGGGCACGCATGTGCGTGCCGAGTAAAAAAGACGCTGCGCCACAGTCACCTCTCAGCCCCATCCCATCCCTCCCCGTCCACTTACACGCATTTGCACACGTGAATTGACGCCGCAAGGCTGTTCAGGTCGGTGCTAGGGAAAAGGGTCGCACGAGCAGGAACGAGAAGAGGGCCGAGGGCAGCGGGATCGAGCGGGACACAGGAAAAATAACAGCGCCATTGTCAAAGGCGGCACTCTCCCGTAGTGCCCGCTCCACATGGAGGGCAATGCTTCGGGCGAGTAACACATCAAACGCAAGAATGCCGTGTTCAGTGAAATACTGTAGGGCCGTCCAGTAGAGCTTGCGTCGTGCGGGCGTGGTGTGTGTCGTGGACAGGGCTAACCAGCTGCGCAGGCACAGCGAAACAAGAAAAACCACATCCACGTGAGCACTGGACATCAATAAGATGCTTGCAGAGTGGTGCTGCTCCAGTTGTTCACACACCGCCAGCACACGAGCGTCCGTGTTGGCGTACAATGCCCATTCCTCAGCGCTGCGTCGCACTATACACTTCTCTATGTCCTGCCATGTGAGCCGAAGCGACGTTCGGTTCACTAGGAGGGTTCGAATAACGGCCGCCAGCGTCTCGGACAGGCGAGTCGGGAATGGTGCCGGCACCTTTGTCTCACATGCAGACGGGTCGAGACCCGACAAGACGTGCAGAGTGTGCAGCTGCAGCTGTCTCACCTCCTCCTCCTCCTCCTCTGTGGAGGTAACGGCGGTGATGTCGCCAATAGGCAGAGCTTCGCCCTCCGCAAAATTATCCACATCGCACACGGTATCAATAGTCAGTTGCGCCTCGAAGCCATCCAGGAGAATGGCGGGCAAACGCTTTCGACCCTTGCCGGAGGTGATAAAACGAACCATGAAGTAAATCGGATCCACGCCGCGGCGCTCTTCGCATAGTCGGCGCAGTTGACGGATACGTTGCTGTGCGACGGCTGGGTCAAACCACATCCGGAACTCTGCAGACGGTCGCACAAGCACACAAAGTGCCATGGAAGAAATCAGAGTGAGAAGAGATTCTTCTCCGAAAGGGGGGCGATTTATCGTCCCAGCGGACGAATCGTCGTTGGAGGCCGAGTCTTGGGTGAGCTGCGCCGGATCTAGCCAAAGGTCAGCGACCTGCCCCCAAATATTTTCAAGAGGCTCTCGACTGGAATCACAGCGACCAGTCCGGCCACCAGCAGGAAGAGCTGTCGATTCGAGGAGGAGGTAGATGGACTGGTAGCAGACGCCAGCGCGGGCTGCACGGGCGACACTGAACGCGTCTTCACTGAAGAACACGTCTGACCCACCGACTTGCGGATACACCTCCACGGGCCAGAGAAGCGGCCAAGTCATGCGTCGTCCCACGGTGTGAGGGCTTAAACGAAGTAAGGCGCGCGATGCGTTACGCGCAGCTTCTGCCAGCCCATCGCGAGCGGCTGTGCACGTCGACCAGCGAAGAAGCAGTGCCACTCCATACGGTGTGAGAGAACGCACGCAGCCAGAGCCGCACGGCTCCCTCTTCTCCACTGGGAGTCTTGACGTGGTCGGGCAAGCCCAGAACTTCGATGTAGTGTCAAGCGCCCCACCACCAACCTCTACAATAGCGTTGAGAAGTTCCTCCCAGTGCGGTGGGGAACGAGTGACATCGTCTCGAAACGCCTCCACGTATGGCTTTATGGCAGCCCATCCGGCTACTGTGGTCGAGATCCAGACCAGTTCACTCCAGCGAAACGAGCCTCCGCTGCCCCACACATCGTTGATAACGGATGCGAGAGTGTTGGGCAGGTTTGGGGTATGAACCTCCAGCAAACGTGTCCAACACTCGCGTACGACGTCTGAAACCTCAAGGGTGACAGTGCGAAACGAAACGTGTGGCGATGTCAGTTGCCGTCCGCGAGTTATCAGCAACTCTTGAGACTTGGCAAAGAGAGGGCCGTCCAACAGCCCCCACATATGCGTGCTGCACCACATCGCTTTTTCACCGCTACTCGTGAGCAGTGTTGCGATAAGCCGTAAGGCAAAAGAAAATTGCGCATCGTCCACCGGTGACGCCACTGCTGGGTCCCAGCCGAGCACGACTTTCGAAGTCACCTCAAGGCAGCTTCCTTTGTCCGTCGGCGACAGCGACCCAGCGCAGCGGCACAGCGCAGGAGCCCCAACCAGATACACGCCAGAGTCTCGCCACACCGGTTCACATAACAGCCGGAGAAGCGTGTGATACAGCTCCTGCCACGATTGTAGCGACGAGAATGCAGACAGGCTTTGCGCCTCGCCACATTCACTCAGTTGTGGTAGAAGCCATAGCAGGACGCACGCAGCGTGGGGAGAGGGAAGCTGTGCCGCGATATCGTCAACAACAGACCGATGAGATTTAAGAATCGTCTCCACGGAGAGTGAAAGTGATGGGCGTGCCCACCACAGCGCTAGCCACGTAGCGTGAGGGTCCACGTTGCTCAAAGACTTTCCAAATGGAACGACCACGTCAGTCAGCACGCGCACAAAAACATCCGTCACTTCGTGGTCCAGTAGAGGCAGCCATCCCTGTGGCAGCTCCACGAGAAGGCGATGCAGGAAGCCTACAGGAATCGCACTGAGTTCTTCCTCCGCGCCCGCCAGGGAACGCACGGCAGAAACAACGGCATACACAAAGTCTAGCTGTGCACGTGGAGGAAGGGCCTGAAAGAGTGACAAGGCCGTCTCTGTCCAACAGCCCCCCTCACTCAAGCACACTCGATCTACTACTATCCGTTGGAGATCAGCAAAGCTCTCGTGCTGGACGATGAGCTCTGGACGGTGTTTCAGTAAGTACCGCAAGCTATCGAGCTGCTCCGTCTCGTCAAAAAGATGATTGGTGGGGCTTCGTATGGCAGCCTCCAGCGTACGCAGGCACTCTTCGTCTCTACGCATCGCTGCAGAGACCGCACCCCCGGGCGTCGAAGTGTCGAGTATCTCGAGGCTCTCCCACACGCCGGGCTGGAGATCGCTCTCAAACTGCAAGACGTTCACCTCACCAGACATATTCGTCTTCTCTTTCGATGACGACAACGATGATGGCGACCTAGTGTCCTCCTCTTGCCAAGCCACAGCGGCGGTGTGGTGACTTGATTCCATCACATCAAAAGCGCGCCTCATCAACTCGTTCCATCCTCTCCCCTTCGCGAATGGCGCCTCACATGGGACGTGGAGTTGTGATTTTCCTTCAATGTGAGCTGCCCGCAGGCGAGCCGCCTCTCTGGACCACCATGTCGTGTCCCGTGCAAGCTCCTCGGTTTTTTCGTAGGTCTCCAGGTACCGGTCACAGATCCAACGAATGGCCCGTACCGTTGGTGTCGACGCAACCGCCGCGGATGAGCCCCCCTGAGCGGCTAAACGTGAAACAACGGCCGCCGTGGAAACGCCATCAACTACGGAAGAGGGGAGAAGTGAGGTAAACGAAACTGCGCCTCCACCGCCGCTGCTGCTGCTGCAGATGCCACTTGGGCCATTTGTGGCGCGTCGTACGACATCATCCAGACTTTCTGTGTGATTGGCTCGCGGCGGGAAATGCATTTGATGACTGTGTGAGTGAAAGTGGGGGGGCGGGGAGATGGGGAATGAGGAGAGGAGTAATTATGATGCTTCTTCACACCGCAGCTAGGGTGCATAGGAGACAAATTATGTTTGCCTTTTTTCTTTGGAGGGTGGGGGAAGTGGGCAGATCTGTGATTGGGGGCACTAAGCCAGTCTAAGATCTACAGGCATCCAAATCTCCAGAACACCCTCTCAAAGGCAAAATAATCGAAAAGAGAAACAGCTGCTCCGTGCGTCGTGTTGCGGAGGCTGGAAGCTCGGGAGGAGCACCTCTGCAGCTCAACTTGCCCAATATTGAATTCCCGTCTATACACACGGCTGTTTCATGGCCACTATAGACGCTGTGTTACTCGCATGGGGGTCACTGTGAGACGACAGTGACCTTCACCTTCCTACTCTGCTGCTGTAAAATCGCTGTGTGCATATATATGTCCCTTCGCCCAGGAGGAGGAGGAGAAGAGGGGGGGGATGAAGTCACTTGGGTGTAGCGACGGTTATGGAAGTGGAGAGAGAAACAAAAAAAAAACTGCGTAATAAGCTATAGAGAGGGATTTGGGGAAGGACCACCGCCTGTGTGGTGTCAGGTTCACCTGGCATGCGGCACAAGTCGCCCTGAGTGAGAAAAAGCGGGAGGGGCACTGATGCTCGAGCGCCTGTAAACCGATGTCCAGATGTCTTGTGAGGGGGGGGGGGCGAAGCGAGACTACGCAGTTCATAAACTCACGCAACCGTTGCACTGCGAATCGGTTACCCCCCCCCGCCTCCAGACAACTGCCCTCTCCTTTTCTACTCTTCCTCACGCAGCTAACAACGGTTCATCGGGAGTACACTGTTCCCAGCGTTGAAATCGTGCCTTTACGTACACGTCGCCTGTAGCTCATTTTTGTTTTCGTTTATTATTGATTGAGAGCGCTCGAAGAAGCAGACGCATACACATACACACACAACAAAAATAAGAAGGTCTGTACCTTTCTCCTCTTTTCTTTTGGGTCTGGAATAAGTGGGGGAGGGAGGGGGGGGGGGGGGGGAGGGGGCGACACACACAGTGGATGTGCCGTGGCTACGCTAAAATCTCTGCCTATATATATATATATATATGCCTACATATTCCACTTCAGCTCCAGACACCAATGCTCAAACTAAGCAGCTATACTCGACGCTGGATTACTAAATATCGACAACAGTATCGAGCAAGCATCATCATGCAAGCACACAACTCCTTCACGAGGCGAGTACTCCCATCGACTGCATGCGTCGATGCGCAATTTCATCTCAGCCGCTAATGTAACACATGAGGCACACAAATCCAGCCATGCGAGACTTTGGCCCCCTCCCCGCTATTCTGCGGGAGCAACACACATGGGAAGAAATTTCAAAGACGAGCGAGAAAAAAAAAAACAGACGCGTTTACATCATCCGCATGACGGCGCGCAATGTAGTGTCTCTGGAAGACACCACCAAACGAATCAACCGCTTGCCCCCTTACACTGTACCAACGACCAAAGCAATAAAAAAAAATGCTTTTTGATCGCGCCACCCCAACCACTCGCCCTCTCGCACCCAAACACAGACACACACACAGGGAAAAAAAAGGGCATTTCGCCCCTCCATGTGTGTTTCGTTTTGTTTCCCCCGCTCCTGCCTTGGAAGTGTACACCCCCCCCCTCTCCTCACGCGGTGCAGGTGCTGTTACTCTCCGAGGCCACAAGCGGGCCGCGATATGTATACCGAACTTCCGGCTTTGCCTGTGAAAGCGGCGAGTACCCGGATTTGGGCAGCTCCATCGACAAGGCATATTCTCCGTACATGTCCCGCAACGGAGTGGCGCTAAGGAAATATGGGTTTTTGCGCAGCGGGTAGTCAGTGGTCGTGCCGTAGGATGTTGACCACGACGGGAACCAGCAGGCTGAGAAAAGGCTGAACGTTTCGCCGGGGCGAATGCCGTAGACGTGGTAGTCAAACCGGCGGCACCACTCTGACTTATATGCAGTGTACTTGGCCCATAATTCCCTCTTGTGCTCCAGACGCTCTTTCGACTCCATCACACCAAATTTACGACACTCGTAGTCGTTCGGCAGAAAGCCGGAGAGGCGGAACATGCTACGGTAAAAAAAGCAAAGCTCGGTGAAAATAAACGTACCAAAGGAGACAAAAAAACGGGTCGACGGGTGCGGACTAGTGTAGCGCATCGACGCTTTAGAGCGTACCCACATGCTGTAGCCATACCCGATAACCGCAGAGATACAGTGCTCGTACATGCGTACGCCGGCTGCCGTGTTGATAAAGGAAGGAGTGTGGTCAATCACCGGAAACGGTGTCCCCATGATGTGGCGTGTGAGGTTGAAGTTTGTGTAGTCCGCGTTGGTGATCGTCCGATACACGGAGTCCCGCCGTTCAATAGACAGAGAGGTGCGCCAGAGCTGAAATGACTTCCACGCGAGCTGCTCCTGATCAGAGAGCTCGCTCTCGGTACTAGGGGCGTAGCGGGTGTGTTCGGTCGCCACAAATATGGGTTTGCCGCTACCGTCTACACCCCCGGCACCGAGCTCCACCGCTGTCGCCATCCTAAACTGGGTTCCTAAGGATAATGATCCTCACGATTAAAAAGGATAGACAACCGCCTTCCTTTTGGCTATTATGCTCTTGTTTTTTTTTCCTCACTGTATGAAGGAGGGAAAGGGGGGGGGGGGGGAAGGGGAGCGCGCTGATCTCGCAAGTAGTGGCTTACGGGGCAATAACGCCACGGATGAGCCGCAGTACGTCTGTGTGTGTGTGTGTGTATGGTACGGGTGGAATGTAGTCGCTAGGGGATCAAGAGAAGAATTGTATAAAAATTTAAAAAAAGTGCATGCCGACGGTGCAGGAGTGGAAATGCAGGGCTATTTTCTATCGCACAAATCTTTGTGGGCAACGACGGTCCGCCTTGCTATGAAGCAAAAAAAAAAGTATAGACAAAAGAGCGGGGAGCAGGTGGTGGGGGGTGTCTTTGTTGCCCGTTGGCTGTTGTGGTTTCGAGAGGTAAATGCTTTCCGCCCATTAGACCCGGACACACACATACAAGTAGAGGGGGAAAAAAGAAGGAAAGTGTGTGCCACCGCATACATGTCGGTACACTGCACAATGGGTGAGCGTAGCAGTGCCGAATGGTATCGACGAAAGAATGACACGAGGAGCAAAGTTCAAAAGTTGATGTGTATAGGGGAGGCCCACAGGGTGCGTCCAACTGCCGTCAGCTGCAATAAAACATTCCTTTTTCCCCTCACCTGCCCCTCTATATACCGAAGGGGAGAGAGAGCGGATCGAATTGAGCACGCTCGTTTGCTTGTTGATGCGACAACGTAGTAAGCGCTGCAGAGACTCTACAAGGAAAACCCCTCCGCTGCAAAAGAAGAGCACCAGTTATCCTACACCTCCAGCGAATTCACTGAACTTGGCGGCGGCCTGAAGAGGCAGCGAGGCTCGAGGTCAGCGCAGGTAGTTCCAATCTCACCCCCCCCCTCTTTTGGGAGACAGGAAATAAAATGAGAGTTACATACCCCCCCGGAAAGCGCCATTTTTCGTTTTTTTTTTCTATATTGTGCACGGTGTAGTGCTCTCGCGTGTCGGGTGACACGCAGATCGAAGTCGAAACACATGCATGCTCAGGGAGCATGCAAGAAACGAACGCACTCAGCGCCGCGGTTGCGCGGGCGACCTCGTTCTCAGGGCACACCCTACAGAATGAGAAGCCCAAACGAAGAACAAATAGTCCAGAGAAGCAAAGGCAAACATCGATTACACACGCACAGTGTAGTGCGCATACGTGCACGTGGCTTATCATCCTGTCAGATTTACCCTCCTTTTCCGAAAGCGGTGCTCGGCTGCATCCCTAGCCTGCATAAATCGGGAGCTGTTCATTGCGCACCCCTTTCGACATCTGCCTCATCTCTCCTCAACTACCACTACGGGTACCGGATGAGCCGCCCCCCCCCCCCACAAAACCCCTGCGCAGTGAGAGCCACTAAGATCGACGCTGCAATGAAATCTATATATATATATATACCCATGATCATTATCGTCAGTGCGCCAAGAGGAAACAGTCAGTCAGTCAGTGAAATAGAAACCGGTGCACTACAACAGCATTCCCCCTATCCCATATTGACGGGGCAGAGAAGGTCCGTCCTAGACTCTAGTGGCACTGCGCGAAACCTTCTCATGTGATGAAGCCCAAGCCACCGCTAACATCGAAAAAAAAAAACTCAGCGGAGCCTAGAAGAGATATAAACGCAAGCAGGACTACCATGGCCTCGCAGCCCCCCTCCCCCCCCTCCCTCCCACATGCGCACACGACGACTTTTGAGCAACCTGCAGTGCCGCCGACCCACCCATCCCCTCGCTAAAGACGCATCGCATCATGATTTCCGCAACAGAAAAAAGCTTCTGTCGAATGACAGAAAAACCTCCTCCATATCAGGAGCTTAGAAAACAGAGAGACATCTACAAGTCTGTACCTGCTCACAGCAACAACACACTTGTTGAAACCCGGAGACCAAAAGTCCTAAATTCGTGCAGCCGTCTTCAAACGCGCGAGGTGAACCAACCAAGAAGCATGCCGGTCCCCACGCAGGGTCGCCCTTTCTCACACTGCAGCCCACAGCCACGCCGCGCGGCCCCGCCACCAGCCGCCTCGGCCCGCAGCACTCTGCGCGATACGGGGGAAGGAGAAGGAGCGCAGGCTCCGCACACACAAGCCGGCAGAACTCCATCGTGCAGCTCGCCGCTTCTCCGGACGCCTCCGGCATCGGTGCCTCGTCACTCTCTCCCGGACAACCACATCGCAGCCACGACCATCGGCTTATCGCCGAGAAGAGCAAGGGGTGCCACGTGCCCTACCGCGCGCACACACACGACAAAAAGCCCCGCGCAGCCACGTTACTGTGTGCAGCACAGTGGCGGCAACAAAGGCGTGAGCGCCCCGCTCCCAGCCACCCGAGACCCTCGCTCAGCATGTCCGACACAAAGCCGCGACACCGGCTACCGCGGCGCTAACGCCTCGGGGTGGGTGGCGGCACAACAACGCCGGCGAGGTGCCAAGCAGCACCCCACCAACGCTCCACGTCGCAACCGGCACTCGCTCACCGCTGAAGGGGAAGCCTTGTGCACCACATGGGAATCAGAGTGCAGGTGCATCGCAACAGCCACCACCGCTACGACCTGTCCCAGTGGGCAGAGCCCTCGATCGCAGCGGTCCGTACAGCCCGCGCCAGTGCCCAGCGAGAGGAGGAAAAGAGAGACCGAGCGGCACAGGAGACGCACTCAGCTCCTGTCAACGCAGCCGCCGGTTCTGTTACGCCTCCGACAGCAACAACCACAACAAATAAAAGAGGATAACAACGAATACAGGAAACACAGGCAAACTCAAACAGACATGCAAAACTGGGCGAAAAGGGGGAGAACTGCACGCGGGCAGTGAGGCACAAAAAAAAGAATAGGGAGACAAAAACACGTGAGGGGGGGGGGAGCAGAGCAGCAACACGCTCCTCACACACGCACGCACGTGCAATACTCGAGAGGCACTCCGTCAGCTGCGTGCTCGTCTTCCTCCCCGCAACAACAAAAAGGGCTGTCCGAGTGAGAAAAGAAAAAAACAAAGAGGGGAGTTCAGTTATAAAAGAATACAGTTATATATTAGTGAGCCCCTGCACAGCCGCGCTGCTGGCCTTCTGGGGGCCGCCGCACGACATCATGGTGCACGCATCACTCAGCTATGGGCTACTGTACTCCTGCAGGACACGGAGTGCAATCAGGCGCAGAGGTGCAGCGCCTACAGACGCATCGTCCCCCAGGTCATCGGCACAGATGCAGAGCTCGGGGCTGCCAGCAGCGCAGCGTACTTCCCGTACAGCGCGGCGTTCTCCTTCGTCGCACACACAGAGTCATAGGAGGGGCACGTCAGCGTCCCAGAAGAGAAGAGTGGGCTCAACGTCGGCAGAAAGAAGACTGTGCCAGGCTTACACCTCACGAAATACCCCGCACCACGAACCTTGATCGCATATACGGTGTCCCGGCACCAGATTTCGGCACAAATGCCATATTGCGAGTGCTGCCTGGATCCAATGGAGAACCCGCTCGGCGTGTCCAGACACCGCGACGTGACACCAAATAAACTTCCCGCGAGCGACCTCTCATCTGCGCTGCAGTCCCCGTGCATACTTGGCACCACCACTGGGCAGTAGTCCATAAACGAAGAAAAGCCACTTAACCCGTAGTTCGCGCAGTACCCATGATAACTCGGCACCGGTGATCGCTGAGTCACTCCCACACACACGCCGATACTGCTGCGGTCCGAGGTGCACACCATCTTTTTCTTATTCGTATCGCAGAACATTCCAGGGAACTGCGACACGCCGTTGAGCACACATTTTCTTTTGAGCAGGCCGCAACCCGCGTTCTGCCCGTACGCCATCGGCTCCGCGTTGCTGTAGTTGCCACGGTAGTAGCCCAGATCCTCCATGGCCGCAATCGTGATCGCAGAGTAGATGCCGGCGCCGGTTGATCCAGCCATGAGCTCGTCCTTGGCGTTGCGCCGCTTCCAGTGAGATAAGGCTGTGGTCTCTCCTCCCCGGTCTTCCAGCTCCATGAATGCACTCATGTAGCATCCGTACTGCGCACGCACCCTCGCCGCCACATTCTCCGAGGTGATCACAGGCGACTTCTCTGCCCCTCGTAGTCTCTTGAAGGAGATCATCGTGTGCGCTTTGAATTTACGAACATTAAAACCCAACGCGTGCAACATCTCGTGTGCGATCATACGCACAATCGCTGGTTCAGCAGAGATGTACATGGGCGAGACGTTCACCACACCCACAGACGGGCGGCCGTTGACAAAGCTCTGGTAAACCACTGCCCACGCAGCTACGAATCGCGACGTTGGTCCAGCCGCCACGTACAGAACCAAGTCGGCGTCCGGCACACCAGCCGTCATGTGCGACGCGGGGATGCTGAACAGACCGAAATATCGTTGTTTCGTCACATCACGCAATACAAGGATGTTGCCACTCTCCCGCTGCACACTCAGCCGCTCGCGATGCAGCTGCACGGCAGACGGGATCAGCAGCTCCAACAGCGTCCGCCTCTTCGCCTTCGTCAAAACGTCCTCTGTAGTGCACGCCACAGTCCCGCCCGCGAAGGTGGGCCGCTTCTGCCCCGCTCGCGTGCAGTGTCGGCTAGCGTTGGAGATGTCATCCGTGAACACAGCAATGCGGATCGGCAGCCACGGCCGCGCTGCAGCAGACACAACAGCGCGCCCATCCGTGGGCACCTCCACGTCGCTCACCAGGCTCACGCCAGTGCCCATTACACGCGCCTGCATCTCGTCAAACCCGCAGCGACGTCCATCATCAATGGCGGCCACCTGAGCTGAGCCAGCGCCACCAGCGCCTCCACCAGCACACAGCACCACCACAGCCGCCGCCACCAGCCCCGCCCTCACCAACGCGCAGCCTACAGACCCGCGCATCGACGACACAGTCCCCGCCGACAGAACTACCGCGACTGGAATAAAAAAAGGGGACAACAAGACAGGAGAGAGAACACTCACGCTGCCCGCCGTCGTCGCGAGTCCGCTACACAAATGAATAGAGAGATAAGATTCACCCCGCAA
This sequence comes from Porcisia hertigi, assembly GCF_017918235.1. Lineage (NCBI taxonomy): Eukaryota > Euglenozoa > Kinetoplastea > Trypanosomatida > Trypanosomatidae > Porcisia > Porcisia hertigi. The sequence goes on along the minus strand of NC_090587.1, from coordinate 184,828 downwards.
CCGCGCGTACACACACACACGCAGGGAGGCCACCGCAACAGCGGAGTGCACCAATAGAGGCGAGAACCGAAGGGGGGAGGGGGAGAATCGCGGCAGGGGAGGGGGGATCGACAAGTTGAGGCGCATCAACAACGGCGTGAGAAGACGTCGTCCACTGTGAGCACAGACGTCCCCCCGTCGGGCAGACAACAGTCGCAGTCCGAGAGGAGGGAGGAAACAGCCACAGCAGCACAGAGTCGGGTGACAGCGCCAAGGGCAGACACACTCGGCGTGTTCGCGTATGGGCTGCAGATGACCACACCACTCGCCCTTCCTCCCGTCTGTGTGTGTGTGTGTGTGTGTGTGTTACTGCGCGCTAACCAGTGTTGAAGAAACCAGAGAGGGTGGGGTGGGTTGGACACGAGAACAGGGAGATCAGATCCGCCACTGCGAACTGAATGCAACCTACAGAAACGAGAAGCCCCTCAAGCTGCCAGTATGTGCGCGTGTATGCGGGACGGGGGAGGTTGTGTGTGTGCGTGTGTGTCTATGGTTCACAGATGTCTACGCGCAACGTACACGCTGAGTAGCGGCAGTAGCGCAGAGTCAGGCAGCGGGAGTACGTAGGCGGCAGGAGGAGAAACGAAGATGAAAAGACAGGCGGAGGCGCAGCCTGCAACGCGGTCGGCGCCGAGCGAGGGGACAGACGGGCAGAAAGCAGCCACTCCGCGCCTCCACGCGGCGCCTGCACCACGTGCAGCGAGAGCAAAAAGCAACAGTGGCGGCATCGCTGCGGCGGCGCCACACAACTCCCGACAGGTACGCCATGCCCGTCGCGCACGCGCAGCGCATCACACTGCACCCGCCACACTGCAGAACAAGCGGTGCAGCAACACGCACAGGCATGGAAAGGCACCCGCAGCTAGCGCTGAGTTGCGTTGAGAAGGCACAGACAGACACAAGTCAGTCATCGGACGCAAACAGAAAAAGGGAAACGAGGGGGAAGAAGAGGTGGACACGGGGGAGGAGGGGGGGAGGAGGAGGGGTGGGGAATATGTGTGAGGCGGGAGAACAAAAAATGCGCCGCAACACGAGACACGTAAAACAACAAAGGGGATAATGGGGGAGAAAAAGACAACAATCAGCACACACATGAGCTCTGCGACACACACACACACACACACACACACACACAGTCATACACAGGTGCCACTCGCGCGCGTCACCTCGCACCTCCCTCGAGCTCCCCAGGCACCTCTCGACGCCGTGCATGCATGCCACACACACCTCACCGCACGCGTCGCCGACCGTGTGTGCCTGCAGCAGACGCATCTCTCAGCCTGCAAGCCCAGGCGCCGCGACGGTGGTGTGGCCCGGCGCTCGGTGACGCGGGTGGATCGCTGCCTTGGCAGGCCGTATCCCTCTGATTTCACGCTGGGGAGTGGGGGGAGGGGGGCGGAAGGGAGCCGAGGGGAACCTGCATCGCACCACCGCAGGTGCTGCGACAGCAGGGACGCCGCTTTCAGTACGCGGTGGCAGCGACATGCAATCCCTCCCTGTGCCCACACGCATCCGCCACGAGTCCCTCTGTGCCTCCAGAAAGGGAGTGGCGTGCACACGCGTGTCCGAGCGCGCAGTGCGCTCAACTCTCGTACTGCACATACAAGAAAGAGTCGGGGAGCTACAGGGGTAGGCACAAGAGAGAGCCGCTCCACCCGCGACGACACACCACCCATCGTACTTCACGTACGACAGTCACACAAACAACTCGTCAAGAAACCATGCTGATATAATAAACAGGCGTAGTCAGGGATACGCGGGGGTAATGAAAAGACAGTCAACTGCACACCGCAATGGTGTCACGGGGAACAGGAACAAAGAAAGGGGATGAGAGGGAGGGGGAGAGAGGGAGGGAGAGAGAGGGGGAGGGGGGGTGTCAGTTATCAAAGAGTACACTCTTCACTTACTTATCGTTGTACTGCCACATTTACTCTTCACCGCGGGTCAGCACATCATCTCGCCGTGCACACGTCCTCCACATGCGCGCGTGTGCGAGGCCTCCGTTGTGCGCTACACAGGAAACAAGCAAGCCGTCAGCAGCACCGCCAACAGCGCTGCCAACGGCCCTACTGCCATCGTAATAGCACGCACACACCCAGCGCTGTGGTCGGCCAGGAGCGCAGCGTACTTGCCGTACAGCGCCGCGTCCACCTTTACAGCACACACGGAGTCGTACGAGGGACACAACAGCGTACCCTCCGTAAACAACGAACTCATCAACGCGAGCTCGTGTTGCATACCAGGCCAGCACAGCGAGAAGCGAGAAGCACCAGCCACCTTCACACTGTACAATGATCTGTCACACAGCACATCCGCACAGATTCCATATTGCCGCTGATGTTTGCCCTGCACAGAGAAACCGCCTGACGTGTCTAAACACCGCGACATGGCACCGTACGCACTGCCTGCGAGTTGACGTCCGTTCATACTGCACGACGTGTCACTGTACTCTTTGACGTACGGGCAGTAGTCCATCTCAGAGTTGTCCCCCCCCCTCTTGGGATTCTTGAAGTACCTGTACAACGGGGGCAGCGCTGACGGGTGGGACAAGAGGGAACACCTCCCCAAGCCTCTGCGATCAGACGAACAGACTAAAGGGGGTTGAACAGAATCACAAAACATATCAGGGAACTGCGACACGCCATCGATCACACATTTTCTCGTGGTCAGGCCGCAACCCACACTCAGCCCGTACGCCATCGGCTCCGCATTGCTGTAGTTGCCCCGGTAGTAGCCCATATCCTCCATGGCCGCAATCGTGATCGCAGAGTAGATGCCGGCGCCGCTGACAGCCGCCATGAGCTCATCCTTGGCGTTGCGGCGCTTCCAGTGAGATAGTGTTGTACTCTTCATTCCCAGGTCCTCCAACTCCATGAAGGCACTCGTGCTGCATCCGTACTGCGCACGCACTCTCGCTGCTACGTTAGGCGACTTCATAACCCACGACTTGTTCTTGCCCCTTAACGCCAGTGAATCGAGCAGATTCCTCGCCTCGAATTGCTTGGCCGTGAAACCGAGTGCGTGGAGTATTTCGTGGGCAACCGCCCGCGTCATCTGCGGAGTGGCGGAGATGTACCTCGGCGACACGTTCACCACACCCACAGACGGCCGCCCAGTGCCAAAGCTCTGGCACGTCCTCCCCCACGAACTCACAAAACCCGACGTCGGCCCAACAGCCACATAGAGGACAAAGTCGGCGTCCGGCACACCCGTCGTCATGTGCGCGGCCGGGATGCTGAACTGACCGCAGACACGGTCGTCCTTCAAGGAGCGAGACACAACGATGTTGCCACTCTCCCGCTGCACACTCAGCCGCTCGCGGTGCAGCTGCACGGCGGACGGGATCAGCAGCTCCAACAGCGTCCGCCTCTTCGCCTTCGTGAGAAAAGTCCCCAAAGAGCACTGCATCTCAGTACCCTTGAAATCGGGTCGACTCTGCCCTGCAGCAGTGCAGTGTCGGCTGGCGTTGGAGATGTCATCCGTGAACACAGCAACGCGAATCGGCTGCCAGGGCCGCGCAGCAGCAGCAGCGACACTCCGCTCACCGGCGGCCGCATCCACGTCGCTCACCAGGCTCACGCCAGTGCCCAGCGTCTGCGCCTCCAGCTCGTCGAACCCGCAGCGATGCACACCCGCAGTGACAGGCCCCGGCTCCCGCTCCACCTGCGTCACACCAGCGACAGCAACAGCAACAGCAGTAGCAGTAGCAGCACACACAAGCACCGCGGCCACCACGGCCCTCAGCGGCGTGCGGCGTACGGCGGCGCACATCGACGACACGGCGGCGCGGCACAACGACAAGAGCGCGCAGAGCGACCGATCCCACAGCGAGAAGCACAACGACGAGTAGCAACACCGGCGGCGAATAGAGGTGAGTGGAGGGAGAGCGCGCACGGGCGCACGCCACGGGCAAGTGAGAGAAGAGAGGAAAGGAAAGGAAAGGAGAGGCGAAGCAGCACCGACAGCACCACGATAAATGACAGCGGCAATCGATACGGCGGGGCGCCTGTACCCACACAATGACACTCGCGATGCAGACGATATGAAGACGCGCAGGACGGGCTATAGTGCCAGGGCTTCGCTGTTCGTCAAACGCAGATGATCCCGCCACTCGCGCGCGCGCTGGGATGGGTGTGGATGCAGGGGACGGGAGGTGTGGGAGCAGGGTGCGGGGAGGGTGGGTCTGCGGGCCACCGATACGTCGAACAGGCGCAGTGGCAACGCACAGCAGGGGCAACGGGGAAAGGGGGGTGACAAGGGGGGGTGGAGGGGGAATGTGGACACGGCGGAAGAGAGAGGCACAGTCGCTGCGATGGTGCGCGACGCGATGAGCGCGGAAGGGGCGGCACTGAGACATACAGCGCCGCTCCGCATACAGCACCACAGCGGTGCGTGCCGCAGGGCACAGCCGGGAGGGGTGGTGGGGGGGTGCTACAGAGCGGCTCAGATGCAAGCACTCCCGGTGCGTCGCTCAACATGCGCTGCGGGGTCTTCCTGCGGCCTCCTCTCTGACGCACACGCAACACGAGGACGAGCCAAACGGCACGCGAGGCGAGCGTAAGCGGCAAGCGGCAAGACGCACAGGTGACGGAAGCCCTTCGGCACTCCGTGATGGACGCCATACAGCAGACACGGTAAGACACGGACGGGACAGCCGGGCGAGGAGAAGAGGGGGAGAGAGAGAGGCCGTCCTTGTCAGCGGGAAAAGAGAAAAGCGCAGCAATATGAAAACACACGCGAAGAAACACGAGGAACAGGAGGGAGGGAGGGAGGGAGGGCAAACACTACACACACGCGCACACGTGCGAGCAGCAGACACAGTGTGCAGGGAAGCGACGCCACCTTGCCAGCGACCCCAAGCCATTCCAGCACATCCTCGGCCCTGGCGACCACCATACAATGCCAGCAGCGGTGGACTCCTTGTCCACTGCGTCGCCTTCACGTGTACGCAACAAAGCACCACGGTGAAAACCACCACAGCTGTTTGTCAGTGCTGGCACTGCGTCGGCGAGGTTGAGAAATGGCACGAGAAAAGCAGCAACAGTGCAGCAGCGCGAGTCCGCGTGCGCGTCGATGCTCCACACTGGACGGTGAGTTAAAACGCGTCTGTGCGGACAACGCCTTCAGCACAACCCCATCGGAATCAGAGGAGGTGGCGTCGGTGTGACGCCGCACGTGTCGCCTTGCCTCCACCCTCGACCACAGCATTCGCAACACCAGCGCCCCTAGCACCCGGAATAACAGCACCCAGAGTAGTGTCTCGCAGGTACGGCTTCGGTGAATGGGGAGAAGTGAGTTATTAATCAATGCGTATCCTTTTTCCCCGTCCAAACGTCTTATCCCCCCGCGAGCACATCGACAGGCATACACACGCACAGCGGTCACGCACGGTGAGAGGGAGGCGGTCGGGGGCAAAGCATGTCAATCCTCGCAGCCAACCACAGGGCCCCTGAAACCACGGGGATGGGCACCGCAGAGACGTGCTCCTCCTCACGCGCCGCAGTACGCCCGGTCGCTCATCGCTGAAGGCGAAGCCTTGTGCACCACATGGGTATCAGAGTGCAGGTGCCTCACAACAGCCATCCCCGCTATGGCCTGTCCCAGTAGGCAGAGCCCTCCAACGCAGCGGTCCGTGCCGCTCGCGCCAGTGCACAGCAAGAGGGAGGGGGAGAGGAGGGGGAAAGAGAGGCACAACGGCACGGGAGACGCACTCAGCTCCTGTTGACAACGCTGCCGTTTCTATTTTACCTTTAACTGCAACAGCAACAACTACAGAGAAAAACAGCGAAATAAAAAAACTAAACGCGCGGCCAGCATCACTCACACGCGGGAGGTACATCAGAGAAATCAGAGACATGCGAACCGACAGCGGGGCATGGCAGAGAGGGAAGGAGGTGACTTGGGGAACAGAGGGGAATAGGGGGAATAAGGGGAATAAGGGGGGAAGGGGGGGAGCTGCGAGACAGCCAGCGTGCGCACACACAGGCGCAGGCACTTACACAACGCGTGTGGCACTCAATGAAGTCAGTGCCGATCCCTCACCCTCCCGGAAACGACGAAGGATTATCAGAAACACATGATGGGCAAAAAAAAAAGAGGGGGGTCAGTTAATGAAGAGATTACACATATCGACGAAATTATTAAGAGGCCTCTGGACTGTCACGCTCAGCCGTTGCCGCGGCCCACCGCACGACATTGTGGCCACCACGTCATCCATACACGAGTTGTGGCAGCGCTGCAAGACATCAAGGGCGCTCAGCCCGTGAGCAGCACCACCACAAGCGCCACCACCACAGCCACCGTACACAGCCGCACGCCAGCAACGCTGTAGTCTCCAAGCAGAGCGGCGTACTTCCCGTACAGCGCGGCGTTCTCCTTCATCGCGCACACAGAGTCATAGGAAGGGCACATCAGCGCCCCAGAAGAGAAGAGTGGGCTGACTGACGGCAGGAAAAAGTTGGAACCAGGCAGACATACCGAGAAACCAGACGCCCCAGCCACTTTCACGGAATATACGAAGCTACCGCAGCGAACGTCCACACAGAGGCCATATTGCGGAAAAGACACTGAATTCAACGAAATACCGCTGGGCGTGTCCAGACACCGCGACATGGCACCGTACACGCTGCCCGACAGCGTTTTCCCGTTCAGAGTGCAGTGCGTGTTACTGTTGGCCTTTACAAATGGGCAGTAGTCCATGAGCGGGTCCGAGCCACCCACGGTCGAGCTTCTGAAATACTGGTATTGGGTAGGCAACCCTGATGCGTGAAACGACAGGGCGCACACACCCATCCCACTGCGGTCCGAGGTGCACACCATCTTTTTCTTATTCGTATCACAAAACATATCAGGGAACTGCGACACGCCATCGATCACACATTTTCTCGTCGCCAGGCCGCAACCCGCATTCTGCCCGTACGCCATCGGCTCCGCGTTGCTGTAGTTGCCCCGGTAGTAGCCCAGATCCTCCATGGCCGCAATCGTGATCGCAGAGTAGATGCTCTCACCGATTTTGTCAGCCATGAGCTCGTCCTTGGCGTTGCGGCGCTTCCAGTGGGAGCCAACAGCAACGCTTCCTCCCTGGTCCTCCAACTCCATGAAGGCGCTGGTTCGGCACCCGTACTGCACCTGCGCCTCTCTCGCCACATTCGGAGTGGCTATGATGGGTGACCTACCCTTGCCGCGGAGGTTCACATAGGAGATCATGTTATGCGCTCTGAATACACGCCTATCGAATCCCATAGCGTGCAGCAGCTCGTGAGCAACCGTGCGCGTCATCTGCGGGATGGCGGAGATGTCCGCTGGGGACAAGTTCGCCACGCCCACCGACGGCCGCCCATTCCTGAAAAACTGGCAAACGACAGCCCACGCGGCAGTCGTCCCCGATGTTGGCCCAGCAGCCATGTACAGAACGAAGTCGGCGTCCGGCACACCCGTCGTCATGTGCGACGCGGGGATGCTGAACTGACCGCAGAGTCGGTGTCTCCTCACATCACGCGATACAACAATGTTGCCACTCTCCCGCTGCACACTCAGCCGCTCGCGGTGCAGCTGCACGGCAGACGGGATCAGCAGCTCCAACAGCGTCCGCCTCTTCGCCTTCGTCAAAACGTTCTTTGCAGTGCACGTCACAGTCCCGCCCGCGAAGGTGGGCCGCTTCTGCCCCGCTCGCGTACAGTGTCGGCTAAGGTCCGTGACGTCATCGCTGAAGACAGCAATGCGGATCGGCAGCCACGGCCTCGCTGCAGCAGACACAACAGCGCGCCCATCCGTGGGCACCTCCACGTCGCTCACCAGGCTCACGCCAGTGCCCATTACACGCGCCTGCATCTCGTCAAACCCGCAGCGACGTCCATCATCAATGGCGGCCACCTGAGCTGAGCCAGCGCCACCAGCGCCTCCACTAGCACACAGCACCACCACAGCCGCCGCCACCAGCCCCGCCCTCACCAACGCGCAGCCTACAGACCCGCGCATCGACGACACAGTCCCCGCCGACAGAACTACCGCGACTGGAATAAAAAAAGGGGACAACAAGACAGGAGAGAGAACACTCACGCTGCCCGCCGTCGTCGCGAGTCCGCTACACAAATGAATAGAGAGATAAGATTCACCCCGCAACCGCGCGTACACACACACACACGCAGGGAGGCCACCGCAACAGCGGAGTGCACCAATAGAGGCGAGAACCGAAGGGGGGAGGGGGAGAATCGCGGCAGGGGAGGGGGGATCGACAAGTTGAGGCGCATCAACAACGGCGTGAGAAGACGTCGTCCACTGTGAGCACAGACGTCCCCCCGTCGGGCAGACAACAGTCGCAGTCCGAGAGGAGGGAGGAAACAGCCACAGCAGCACAGAGTTGGGTGACAGCGCCAAGGGCAGACACACTCGGCGTGTTCGCGTATGGGCTGCAGATGACCACACCACTCGCCCTTCCTCCCGTCTGTGTGTGTGTGTGTGTGTGTGTGTTACTGCGCGCTAACCAGTGTTGAAGAAACCAGAGAGGGTGGGGTGGGTTGGACACGAGAACAGGGAGATCAGATCCGCCACTGCGAACTGAATGCAACCTACAGAAACGAGAAGCCCCTCAAGCTGCCAGTATGTGCGCGTGTATGCGGGACGGGGGAGGTTGTGTGTGCGTGCGTGTGTGTCTATGGTTCCCAGATGTCTACGCGCAACGTACACGGTGAGTAGCGGCAGTAGCGCAGAGTCAGACAGCGGGAGTACGTAGGCGGCAGGAGGAGAAACGAAGATGAAAAGACAGGCGGAGGCGCAGCGTGCAACGCGGTCGGCGCCGAGCGAGGGGACAGACGGGCAGAAAGCAGCCACTCCGCGCCTCCACGCGGCGCCTGCACCACGTGCAGCGAGAGCAAAAAGCAACAGTGGCGGCATCGCTGCGGCGGCGCCACACAACTCCCGACAGGTACGCCATGCCCGTCGCGCACGCGCAGCGCATCACACTGCACCCGCCACACTGCAGAACAAGCGGTGCAGCAACACGCACAGGCATGGAAAGGCACCCGCAGCTAGCGCTGAGTTGCGTTGAGAAGGCACAGACAGACACAAGTCAGTCATCGGACGCAATCGGGAGAAGAGAAACGAGGGGGAAGAAGAGGTGGACACGGGGGAAGAGGGGGGGAGAAGGAGGGGTGGGGAATATGTGTGAGGCGGGAGAACAAAAAATGCGCCGCAACACGAGACACGTAAAACAACAAAGGGGATAATGGGGGAGAAAAAGACAACAATCAGCACACACATGAACTCTGCGACACACACACACACATACAGACAGTCATACACGGGTGCCACTCGCGCGCGTCACCTCGCACCTCCCTCGAGCTCCCCAGGCACCTCTCGACGCCGTGCATGCATGCCACACACACGTCACCGCACGCGTCGCCGACCGCGTGTGACTGCAGCAGCCGCATCTCTCAGCCTGCAAGCCCAGGCGCCACGACGGTGGTGTGGCCCGGCGCTCGGTGACGCGGGTGGATCGCTGCCTTGGCAGGCCGTATCCCTCCGATTTCACGCTGGGGAGTGGGGGGAGGGGGGCGGAAGGGAGCCGAGGGGAACCTGCATCGCACCACAGCAGGTGCCGCGACAGCAGGGACGCCGCTTTCAGTGCGCGGTGGCAGCGGCATGCAATACCTCCCTGTGCCCACACGCATCCGCCACGAGTCCCTCTGTGCCTCCAGCAAGGGAGTGGCGTGCACACGCGTGTCCGAGCGCGCAGTGCGCTCAACTCTCGTACTGCACATACAAGAAAGAGTCGGGGAGCTACAGGGGTAGGCACAAGAGAGAGCCGCTCCACCCGCGACGACACACCACCCATCGTACTTCACGTACGACAACCACACAAACAACTCGTCAAGAAACCATGCTGATAAAATGAACAGGCGAAGTCAGGGATACGCGGGGGTAATGAAAAGACAGTCAACTGCACACCGCAATGGTGTCACGGGGAACAGGAACAAAGAAAGGGGATGAGAGGGAGGGGGAGAGAGGGAGGGAGAGAGAGGGGGAGGGGGGGTGTCAGTTATCAAAGAGTACACTCTTCACTTACTTATCGTTGTACTGCCACATTTACTCTTCACCGCGGGTCAGCACATCATCTCGCCGTGCACACGTCCTCCACATGCGCGCGTGTGCGAGGCCTCCGTTGTGCGCTACACAGGAAACAATCAAGCCGTCAGCAGCACCGCCAGCAGCACCGCCGCGGATATCACGGCCATCAAACACCCCGTACACCCCCAGCGCTGTGGTCGGCCAGGAGCGCTGCGTATTTGCCGTACAGCGCCGCATCCACCTTTACAGCACACACGGAGTCGTACGAGGGACACAACAGCGTACCCTCCGTAAACAACGAGCTCATCAACTCCAGCGGAAGGGCCATACCAGGCCAGCACAGCGTGAAGCGAGAAGCACCAGCCACCTTGACAGCGTAAAACGAGTTTTCACACAGCACATCCGCACAGATTCCATATTGCCGCTGATGTTTGCCCTGCACAGAGAAACCGCCTGACGTGTCTAAACACCGCGACATGGCACCGTACACACTGCCTGCGAGTTGATGCCCGTTCGCTGAGCACTGAGTGTTAGTGTACTCCTCGATGTACGGGCAGTAGTCCATCTCAGAGTTGTTCCCCCCCCTCTTGGGATTCTTGAAGTATCTGTACAACGGGGGTAGCGCTGACGGGTGGGACAAGAGGGAACACCTGCCCAAGCCTCTGCGATCAGACGAACAGACTAAAGGGGGTTGAACAGAATCACAAAACATATCAGGGAACTGCGACACGCCACCGATCACACATTTCGTCGTCGCCAGGCCGCAACCCGCATTCTGCCCGTACGCCATCGGCTCCGCGTTGCTGTAGTTGCCCCGGTAGTAGCCCATATCCTCCATGGCCGCAATCGTGATCGCAGAGTAGATGCCGGCGCCGGTTGATCCAGCCATGAGATCGTCCTTGGCGTTGCGGCGCTTCCAGTGGGAGAAAGAGGCGCCGTTTTCGTTCTCGAGCTCCATGAATGCACTCATGTAGCATCCGTACTGCGCACGCACCCTCGCCGCCACATTCTCCGAGGTGATCACCGGTGATGCACCTTTCCCGCGAAGGAACACGTAACTCAACAAATTCAGGGATGAGAAATTCCACGAGATGAAACCCAGCGCGTGCAACAACTCGTGTGCCATCCCACGCACAGTCGCTGGTTCAGCAGAGATGAACTGGGGCGAGACATTCACCACACCCACAGACGGGCGGCCGTTGACAAAGCTCTGGCAAAGCATTGCCCACGCAGCAACGAATCGCGACGTCGGTCCAGCCGCGATGTAGACGACAAAGTCGGCGTCCGGCACACCAGCCGTCATGTGCGACGCGGGGATGCTGAACTCGCCGCAGAAAAGCTGTTCTTTAATTTGAGGTGAGACAACGATGCTGCCACTCTCCCGCTGCACACTCAGCCGCTCGCGGTGCAGCTGCACGGCGGACGGGATCAGCAGCTCCAACAGCGTCCGCCTCTTCGCCTTCGTCAAAACGTTCTTTGCAGTGCACGTCACAGTCCCGCCCGCGAAGGTGGGCCGCTTCTGCCCTGCAGCAGTGCAGTGTCGGCTAGCGTTGGAGATGTCATCCGTGAACACAGCAATGCGGATCGGCAGCCACGGCCGCGCTGCAGCAGACACAACAGCGCGCCCATCCGTGGGCACCTCCACGTCGCTCACCAGGCTCACGCCAGTGCCCATTACACGCGCCTGCATCTCGTCAAACCCGCAGCGACGTCCATCATCAATGGCGGTCACCTGAGCTGAGCCAGCGCCACCAGCGCCTCCACTAGCACACAGCACCACCACAGCCGCCGCCACCAGCCCCGCCCTCACCAACGCGCAGCCTACAGACCCGCGCATCGACGACACAGTCCCCGCCGACAGAACTACCGCGACTGGAATAGAAAAAGAGGGACAACAAGACAGGAGAGAGAACACTCACGCTGCCCGCCGTCGTCGCGAGTCCGCTACACAAATGAATAGAGAGATAAGATTCACCCCGCAACCGCGCGTACACACACACACGCAGGGAGGCCACCGCAACAGCGGAGTGCACCAATAGAGGCGAGAACCGAAGGGGGGAGGGGGAGAATCGCAGCAGGGGAGGGGGGATCGACAAGTTGAGGCGCATCAACAACGGCGTGAGAAGACGTCGTCCACTGTGAGCACAGACGTCCCCCCGTCGGGCAGACAACAGTCGCAGTCCGAGAGGAGGGAGGAAACAGCCACAGCAGCACAGAGTCGGGTGACAGCGCCAAGGGCAGACACACTCGGCGTATTCGCGTATGGGCTGCAGATGACCACACCACTCGCTCTTCCTCCCGTCTGTGTGTGTGTGTGTGTGTGTGTGTGTGTGTTACTGCGCGCTAACCAGTGTTGAAGAAACCAGAGAGGGTGGGGTGGGTTGGACACGAGAACAGGGAGATCAGATCCGCCACTGCGAACTGAATGCAACCTACAGAAACGAGAAGCCCCTCAAGCTGCCAGTATGTGCGCGTGTATGCGGGACGGGGGAGGTTGTGTGTGTGCGTGTGTGTCTATGGTTCACAGATGTCTACGCGCAACGTACACGGTGAGTAGCGGCAGTAGCGCAGAGTCAGACAGCGGGAGTACGTAGGCGGCAGGAGGAGAAACGAAGATGAAAAGACAGGCGGAGGCGCAGCGTGCAACGCGGTCGGCGCCGAGCGAGGGGACAGACGGGCAGAAAGCAGCCACTCCGCGCCTCCACGCGGCGCCTGCACCACGTGCAGCGAGAGCAAAAAGCAACAGTGGCGGCATCGCTGCGGCAGCGCCACACAACTCCCGACAGGTACGCCATGCCCGTCGCGCACGCGCAGCGCATCACACTGCACCCGCCACACTGCAGAACAAGCGGTGCAGCAACACGCACAGGCATGGAAAGGCACCCGCAGCTAGCGCTGAGTTGCGTTGAGAAGGCACAGACAGACACAAGTCAGTCATCGGACGCAAACAGAAAAAGGGAAACGAGGGGGAAGAAGAGGTGGACACGGGGGAGGAGGGGGGGAGGAGGAGGGGTGGGGAATATGTGTGAGGCGGGAGAACAAAAAATGCGCCGCAACACGAGACACGTAAAACAACAAAGGGGATAATGGGGGAGAAAAAAGACAACAATCAGCACACACATGAACTCTGCGACACACACACACACACACACAGACAGTCATACACAGGTGCCACTCGCGCGCGTCACCTCGCACCTCCCTCGAGCTCCCCAGGCACCTCTCGACGCCGTGCATGCATGCCACACACACGTCACCGCACGCGTCGCCGACCGCGTGTGACTGCAGCAGCCGCATCTCTCAGCCTGCAAGCCCAGGCGCCACGACGGTGGTGTGGCCCGGCGCTCGGTGACGCGGGTGCATCGCTGCCTTGGCAGGCCGTATCCCTCCGACTTCGCGCTGGGGAGTGGGGGGAGGGGGGCGGAAGGGAGCCGAGGGGAACCTGCATCGCGCCACCGCAGGTGCCGCGACAGCAGGGACGCCGCTTTCAGTGCGCGGTGGCAGCGGCATGCAATACCTCCCTGTGCCCACACGCATCCGCCACGAGTCCCTCTGTGCCTCCAGCAAGGGAGTGGCGTGCACACGCGTGTCCGAGCGCGCAGTGCGCTCAACTCTCGTCCTGCACATACAAGAAAGAGTCGGGGAGCTACAGGGGTAGGCACAAGAGAGAGCCGCTCCACCCGCGACGACACACCACCCATCGTACTTCACGTACGACAACCACACAAACAACTCGTCAAGAAACCATGCTGATAAAATGAACAGGCGAAGTCAGGGATACGCGGGGGTAATGAAAAGACAGTCAACTGCACACCGCAATGGCGGCACGGGGAACAGGAACAAAGAAAGGGGGGTGAGAGGGAGGGGGAGAGAGGGGGAGGGGGGTGTCAGTTATCAAAGAGTACACTCTTCACTTACTTATCGTTGCACTGCCACATTTACTCTTCACCGCGGGTCAGCACATCATCTCGCCGTGCACACGTCCTCCACATACGCGCGTGTGCGAGGCCTCCGTTGTGCGCTACACAGGAAACAATCAAGCCGTCAGCAGCACCGCCAACAGCGCTGCCACCGGCCCTACTGCCATCGTAATAGCACGCACACCCCCAACGCTATTGTCCGCCAGGAGCGCTGCGTACTTGCCGTACAGCGCCGCGTCCACCTTTACATCACACACGGAGTCGTACGAGGGACACAACAGCGTACCCTCCGTAAACAACGAACTCATCCACGCGAGCTCGATTTGCATACCAGGCCAGCACAGCGTGAAGCTGGACGCACCAGCCACCTTCACACTGTACAATGATCTGTCACACAGCACATCCGCACAGATTCCATATTGCCATTTGTCTTTGCCCTGCACAGAGAAAACGCCTGACGTGTCTAAACACCGCGACATGGCACCGTACACACTGCCTGCGAGTCGATGCCCGTTCGCTGAGCAACGAGTGTTAGTGTAATACTCGATGTACGGGCAGTAGTCCATCTCAGAGTTGTTCCCCCCCCTCTTGGGATTGTTGAAGTACCTGTACAACGGGAGCAGCGCTGACGGGTGGGACAAGAGGGAACACCTACCCAAGGCTCTGCGATCAGACGAACAGACTAAAAGGGGTTGAACAGAATCACAAAACAGATCAGGGAACTGCGACACGCCATCGATCACACATTTGGTTGTCGCCAGGCCGCAACCCGCGTTCTGCCCGTACGCCATCGGCTCCGCATTGCTGTAGTTGCCACGGTAGTAGCCCAGATCCTCCATGGCCGCAATCGTGATCGCAGAGTAGATGCTCTCACCGATTTTGTCAGCCATGAGCTCGTCCTTGGCGTTGCGGCGCTTCCAGTGAGATAAGGCTGTGGCCTCTCCTCCCCGGTCTTCCAGCTCCATGAATGCACTCATGTAGCATCCGTACTGCGCACGCACCCTCGCCGCCACATTCTCCGAGGTGATCACCGGTGATGCACCTTTCCCGCGAAGGAACACGTAACTCAACAAATTCAGGGATGAGAAATTCCACGAGATGAAACCCAGCGCGTGCAACAACTCGTGTGCCATCACACGCACAGTCGCTGGTTCAGCTGAGATGTGCATGGGCGAGACATTCACCACACCCACAGACGGGCGGCCGTTGACAAAGCTCTGGCAAAGCATTGCCCACGCATTCATACTCTTGGCCATCGGACCAGCCGCGATGTAGACGACAAAGTCGGCGTCCGGCACACCCGTCGTCATGTGCGACGCGGGGATGCTGAACTCGCCGCAGAAAAGCTGTTCTTTGATTTGAGGTGAGACAACGATGCTGCCACTCTCCCGCTGCACACTCAGCCGCTCGCGGTGCAGCTGCACGGCAGACGGGATCAGCAGCTCCAACAGCGTCCGCCTCTTCGCGTTCGTCAAAACGTCCTCTGCAGTGCAAGTCACAGTCCCGCCCGCGAAGGTGGGCCGCTTCTGCCCTGCAGCAGTGCAGTGTCGGCTAGCGTTGGAGATGTCATCCGTGAACACAGCAATGCGGATCGGCAGCCACGGCCTCGCTGCAGCAGACACAACAGCGCGCCCATCCGTGGGCACCTCCACGTCGCTCACCAGGCTCACGCCAGTGCCCATTACACGCGCCTGCATCTCGTCAAACCCGCAGCGACGTCCATCATCAATGGCGGTCACCTGAGCTGAGCCAGCGCCACCAGCGCCTCCACCAGCACACAGCACCACCACAGCCGCCGCCACCAGCCCCGCCCTCACCAACGCGCAGCCTACAGACCCGCGCATCGACGACACAGTCCCCGCCGACAGAACTACCGCGACTGGAATAAAAAAAGGGGACAACAAGACAGGAGAGAGAACACTCACGCTGCCCGCCGTCGTCGCGAGTCCGCTACACAAATGAATAGAGAGATAAGATTCACCCCGCAACCGCGCGTACACACACACACGCAGGGAGGCCACCGCAACAGCGGAGTGCACCAATAGAGGCGAGAACCGAAGGGGGGAGGGGGAGAATCGCGGCAGGGGAGGGGGGATCGACAAGTTGAGGCGCATCAACAACGGCGTGAGAAGACGTCGTCCACTGTGAGCACAGACGTCCCCCCGTCGGGCAGACAACAGTCGCAGTCCGAGAGGAGGGAGGAAACAGCCACAGCAGCACAGAGTTGGGTGACAGCGCCAAGGGCAGACACACTCGGCGTGTTCGCGTATGGGCTGCAGATGACCACACCACTCGCTCTTCCTCCCGTCTGTGTGTCTGTGTGTGTGTGTGTGTGTGTGTGTGTGTGTTACTGCGCGCTAACCAGTGTTGAAGAAACCAGAGAGGGTGGGGTGGGTTGGACACGAGAACAGGGAGATCAGATCCGCCACTGCGAACTGAATGCAACCTACAGAAACGAGAAGCCCCTCAAGCTGCCAGTATGTGCGCGTGTATGCGGGACGGGGGAGGTTGTGTGTGTGCGTGTGTGTCTATGGTTCACAGATGTCTACGCGCAACGTACACGCTGAGTAGCGGCAGTAGCGCAGAGTCAGGCAGCGGGAGTACGTAGGCGGCAGGAGGAGAAACGAAGATGAAAAGACAGGCGGAGGCGCAGCCTGCAACGCGGTCGGCGCCGAGCGAGGGGACAGACGGGCAGAAAGCAGCCACTCCGCGCCTCCACGCGGCGCCTGCACCACGTGCAGCGAGAGCAAAAAGCAACAGTGGCGGCATCGCTGCGGCAGCGCCACACAACTCCCGACAGGTACGCCATGCCCGTCGCGCACGCGCAGCGCATCACACTGCACCCGCCACACTGCAGAACAAGCGGTGCAGCAACACGCACAGGCATGGAAAGGCACCCGCAGCTAGCGCTGAGTTGCGTTGAGAAGGCACAGACAGACACAAGTCAGTCATCGGACGCAAACAGAAAAAGGGAAACGAGGGGGAAGAAGAGGTGGACACGGGGGAGGAGGGGGGGAGAAGGAGGGGTGGGGAATATGTGTGAGGCGGGAGAACAAAAAATGCGCCGCAACACGAGACACGTAAAACAACAAAGGGGATAATGGGGGAGAAAAAGACAACAATCAGCACACACATGAACTCTGCGACACACACACACACACACACAGACAGTCATACACAGGTGCCACTCGCGCGCGTCACCTCGCACCTCCCTCGAGCTCCCCAGGCACCTCTCGACGCCGTGCATGCATGCCACACACACGTCACCGCACGCGTCGCCGACCGCGTGTGCCTGCAGCAGCCGCATCTCTCAGCCTGCAAGCCCAGGCGCCACGACGGTGGTGTGGCCCGGCGCTCGGTGACGCGGGTGGATCGCTGCCTTGGCAGGCCGTATCCCTCCGATTTCACGCTGGGGAGTGGGGGGAGGGGGGCGGAAGGGAGCCGAGGGGAACCTGCATCGCACCACAGCAGGTGCCGCGACAGCAGGGACGCCGCTTTCAGTGCGCGGTGGCAGCGGCATGCAATACCTCCCTGTGCCCACACGCATCCGCCACGAGTCCCTCTGTGCCTCCAGCAAGGGAGTGGCGTGCACACGCGTGTCCGAGCGCGCAGTGCGCTCAACTCTCGTACTGCACATACAAGAAAGAGTCGGGGAGCTACAGGGGTAGGCACAAGAGAGAGCCGCTCCACCCGCGACGACACACCACCCATCGTACTTCACGTACGACAACCACACAAACAACTCGTCAAGAAACCATGCTGATAAAATGAACAGGCGAAGTCAGGGATACGCGGGGGTAATGAAAAGACAGTCAACTGCACACCGCAATGGCGGCACGGGGAACAGGAACAAAGAAAGGGGGTGAGAGGGAGGGGGAGAGAGGGGGAGGGGGTGTCAGTTATCAAAGAGTACACTCTTCACTTACTTATCGTTGCACTGCCACATTTACTCTTCACCGCGGGTCAGCACATCATCTCGCCGTGCACACGTCCTCCACATACGCGCGTGTGCGAGGCCTCCGTTGTGCGCTACACAGGAAACAATCAAGCCGTCAGCAGCACCGCCAACAGCGCTGCCACCGGCCCTACTGCCATCGTAATAGCACGCACACCCCCAACGCTATTGTCCGCCAGGAGCGCTGCGTACTTGCCGTACAGCGCCGCGTCCACCTTTACATCACACACGGAGTCGTACGAGGGACACAACAGCGTACCCTCCGTAAACAACGAACTCATCCACGCGAGCTCGATTTGCATACCAGGCCAGCACAGCGTGAAGCTGGACGCACCAGCCACCTTCACACTGTACAATGATCTGTCACACAGCACATCCGCACAGATTCCATATTGCCATTTGTCTTTGCCCTGCACAGAGAAAACGCCTGACGTGTCTAAACACCGCGACATGGCACCGTACACACTGCCTGCGAGTCGATGCCCGTTCGCTGAGCAACGAGTGTTAGTGTAATACTCGATGTACGGGCAGTAGTCCATCTCAGAGTTGTTCCCCCCCCTCTTGGGATTGTTGAAGTACCTGTACAACGGGAGCAGCGCTGACGGGTGGGACAAGAGGGAACACCTACCCAAGGCTCTGCGATCAGACGAACAGACTAAAAGGGGTTGAACAGAATCACAAAACATATCAGGGAACTGCGACACGCCATCGATCACACATTTCGTCGTCGCCAGGCCGCAACCCGCATTCAGCCCGTACGCCATCGGCTCCGCGTTGCTGTAGTTGCCACGGTAGTAGCCCATATCCTCCATGGCCGCAATCGTGATCGCAGAGTAGATGCCGGCGCCGGTTGATCCAGCCATGAGCTCGTCCTTGGCGCTGCGGCGCTTCCAGTGAGATAAGGCTGTGGCCTCTCCTCCCCGGTCTTCCAGCTCCATGAATGCACTCATGTAGCATCCGTACTGCGCACGCACCCTCGCCGCCACATTCTCCGAGGTGATCACCGGTGATGCACCTTTCCCGCGAAGGAACACGTAACTCAACAAATTCAGGGATGAGAAATTCCACGAGATGAAACCCAGCGCGTGCAACAACTCGTGTGCCATCACACGCACAGTCGCTGGTTCAGCTGAGATGTGCATGGGCGAGACATTCACCACACCCACAGACGGGCGGCCGTTGACAAAGCTCTGGCAAAGCATTGCCCACGCATTCATACTCTTGGCCATCGGACCAGCCGCGATGTAGACGACAAAGTCGGCGTCCGGCACACCCGTCGTCATGTGCGACGCGGGGATGCTGAACTCGCCGCAGAAAAGCTGTTCTTTGATTTGAGGTGAGACAACGATGCTGCCACTCTCCCGCTGCACACTCAGCCGCTCGCGGTGCAGCTGCACGGCAGACGGGATCAGCAGCTCCAACAGCGTCCGCCTCTTCGCGTTCGTCAAAACGTCCTCTGCAGTGCAAGTCACAGTCCCGCCCGCGAAGGTGGGCCGCTTCTGCCCTGCAGCAGTGCAGTGTCGGCTAGCGTTGGAGATGTCATCCGTGAACACAGCAATGCGGATCGGCAGCCACGGCCTCGCTGCAGCAGACACAACAGCGCGCCCATCCGTGGGCACCTCCACGTCGCTCACCAGGCTCACGCCAGTGCCCATTACACGCGCCTGCATCTCGTCAAACCCGCAGCGACGTCCATCATCAATGGCGGCCACCTGAGCTGAGCCAGCGCCACCAGCGCCTCCACCAGCACACAGCACCACCACAGCCGCCGCCACCAGCCCCGCCCTCACCAACGCGCAGCCTACAGACCCGCGCATCGACGACACAGTCCCCGCCGACAGAACTACCGCGACTGGAATAGAAAAAGGGGACAACAAGACAGGAGAGAGAACACTCACGCTGCCCGCCGTCGTCGCGAGTCCGCTACACAAATGAATAGAGAGATAAGATTCACCCCGCAACCGCGCGTACACACACACACGCAGGGAGGCCACCGCAACAGCGGAGTGCACCAATAGAGGCGAGAACCGAAGGGGGGAGGGGGAGAATCGCGGCAGGGGAGGGGGGATCGACAAGTTGAGGCGCATCAACAACAGCGTGAGAACACGTCGTCCACTGCGAGCACAGACGTCCCCCCGTCGGGCAGACAACAGTCGCAGTCCGAGAGGAGGGAGGAAACAGCCACAGCAGCACAGAGTCGGGTGACAGCGCCAAGGGCAGACACACTCGGCGTGTTCGCGTATGGGCTGCAGATGACCACACCACTCGCCCTTCCTCCCGTCTGTGTGTGTGTGTGTGTGTGTGTGTGTGTTACTGCGCGCTAACCAGTGTTGAAGAAACCAGAGAGGGTGGGGTGGGTTGGACACGAGAACAGGGAGATCAGATCCGCCACAGCGAACTGAATGCAACCTACAGAAACGAGAAGCCCCTCAAGCTGCCAGTATGTGCGCGTGTATGCGGGACGGGGGAGGTTGTGTGTGTGCGTGTGTGTCTATGGTTCACAGATGTCTACGCGCAACGTACACGCTGAGTAGCGGCAGTAGCGCAGAGTCAGGCAGCGGGAGTACGTAGGCGGCAGGAGGAGAAACGAAGATGAAAAGACAGGCGGAGGCGCAGCGTGCAACACGGTCGGCGCCGAGCGAGGGGACAGACGGGCAGAAAGCAGCCACTCCGCGCCTCCACGCGGCGCCTGCACCACGTGCAGCGAGAGCAAAAAGCAACAGTGGCGGCATCGCTGCGGCGGCGCCACACAACTCCCGACAGGTACGCCATGCCCGTCGCGCACGCGCAGCGCATCACACTGCACCCGCCACACTGCAGAACAAGCGGTGCAGCAACACGCACAGGCATGGAAAGGTACCCGCAGCTAGCGCTGAGTTGCGTTGAGAAGGCACAGACAGACACAAGTCAGTCATCGAACGCAAACAGAAAAAGAGAAACGAGGGGGAAGAAGAGGTGGACACGGGGGAGGAGGAGGGGTGGGGAATATGTGTGAGGCGGGAGAACAAAAAATGCGCCGCAACACGAGACACGTAAAACAACAAAGGGGATAATGGGGGGGAAAAAAGACAACAATCAGCACACACATGAGCTCTGCGACACACACACACACACACACACACAGACAGTCATACACAGGTGCCACTCGCGCGCGTCACCTCGCACCTCCCTCGAGCTCCCCAGGCACCTCTCGACGCCGTGCATGCATGCCACACACACCTCACCGCACGCGTCGCCGACCGTGTGTGCCTGCAGCAGCCGCATCTCTCAGCCTGCAAGCCCAGGCGCCGCGACGGTGGTGTGGCCCGGCGCTCGGTGACGCGGGTGGATCGCTGCCTTGGCAGGCCGTATCCCTCCGATGTCGTGCGGGGGAGTGGGGGGAGGGGGGCGGAAGGGAGCCGAGGGGAACCTGCATCGCACCACCGCAGGTGCTGCGACAGCAGAGACGCCGCTTTCAGTGCGCGGTGGCAGCGGCATGCAATACCTCCCTGTGCCCACACGCATCCGCCACGAGTCCCTCTGTGCCTCCAGAAAGGGAGTGGCGTGCACACGCGTGTCCGAGCGCGCAGTGCGCTCAACTCTCGTACTGCACATACAAGAAAGAGTCGGGGAGCTACAGGGGTAGGCACAAGAGAGAGCCGCTCCACCCGCGACGACACACCACCCATCGTACTTCACGTACGACAACCACACAAACAACTCGTCAAGAAACCATGCTGATAAAATGAACAGGCGAAGTCAGGGATACGCGGGGGTAATGAAAAGACAGTCAACTGCACACCGCAATGGTGTCACGGGGAACAGGAACAAAGAAAGGGGATGAGAGGGAGGGGGAGAGAGGGAGGGAGAGAGAGGGGGAGGGGGGGTGTCAGTTATCAAAGAGTACACTCTTCACTTACTTATCGTTGTACTGCCACATTTACTCTTCACCGCGGGTCAGCACATCATCTCGCCGTGCACACGTCCTCCACATACGCGCGTGTGCGAGGCCTCCGTTGTGCGCTACACAGGAAACAATCAAGCTGTCAGCAGCACCGCCAGCAGCACCGCCGCGGATATCACGGCCATCAAACACCCCGTACACCCCCAACGCTGTGGTCGGCCAGGAGCGCAGCGTATTTGCCGTACAGCGCCGCATCCACCTTTACAGCACACACGGAGTCGTACGAGGGACACAACAGCGTACCCTCCGTAAACAACGAACTCATCAACTCCAGCGGAAGGGCCATACCAGGCCAGCACAGCGTGAAGCTGGACGCACCAGCCACCTTGACAGCGTAAAACGAGTTTTCACACAGCACATCCGCACAGATTCCATATTGCCGCTGATGTTTGCCCTGCACAGAGAAACCCCCTGACGTGTCTAAACACCGCGACATGGCACCGTACGCACTGCCTGCGAGTCGATGCCCGTTCGCTGAGCAACGAGTGTTAGTGTAATACTCGATATACGGGCAGTAGTCCATCTCAGAGTTGTTCCCCCCCCTCTTGGGATTCTTGAAGTACCTGTACAACGGGGGCAGCGCTGACGGGTGGGACAAGAGGGAACACCTCCCCAAAGCTCTGCGATCAGACGAACAGACTAAAGGGGGTTGAACAGAATCACAAAACATATCAGGGAACTGCGACACGCCATCGATCACACATTTGGTCGTCGCCAGGCTGCAACCCGCATTCAGCCCGTACGCCATCGGCTCCGCGTTGCTGTAGTTGCCACGGTAGTAGCCCAGATCCTCCATGGCCGCAATCGTGATCGCAGAGTAGATGCCGGCGCCGCTGACACCCGACATGAGCTCGTCCTTGGCGTTGCGCCGCTTCCAGTGAGAGAAAGGGGTGCCCTTCATTTCCTGGTCTTCCAGCTCCATGAATGCACTCATGTAGCATCCGTGCTGCGCACGCACCCTCGCCACCACATTATCCGAGGTGATCACAGGCGATTTCTTTGCCCCTCGTAGTCTCTCAAGGGAGATCATCTTGTGCGCTTTGAATTTACGAACATTGAAACCCAACGCGTGCAACATCTCGTGTGCCATCACACGCACAGTCGCTGGTTCAGCAGAGATGTACATGGGCGAGACATTCACCACACCCACAGACGGGCGGCCGTTGACAAAGCTCTGGTAAACCACTGCCCACGCAGCTACGAATCGCGACGTTGGTCCAGCCGCCACGTACAGAACAAAGTCGGCGTCCGGCACACCAGCCGTCATGTGCGACGCGGGGATGCTGAGCTGACCGAAATGTCGGTCTCTCGTCACATCACGCGATACAACGATGTTGCCACTCTCCCGCTGCACACTCAGCCGCTCGCGGTGCAGCTGCACGGCAGACGGGATCAGCAGCTCCAACAGCGTCCGCCTCTTCGCGTTTGTCAAAACGTTCTCTGCAGTGCAAGTCACAGTCCCGCCCGCGAAGGTGGGCCGCTTCTGCCCTGCAGCAGTGCAGTGTCGGCTAGCGTTGGAGATGTCATCCGTGAACACAGCAATGCGGATCGGCAGCCACGGTCTCGCTGCAGCAGACACAACAGCGCGCCCATCCGTGGGCACCTCCACGTCGCTCACCAGGCTCACGCCAGTGCCCATTACACGCGCCTGCATCTCGTCAAACCCGCAGCGACGCCCATCATCAATGGCGGCCACCTGAGCTGAGCCAGCGCCACCAGCGCCTCCACTAGCACACAGCACCACCACAGCCGCCGCCACCAGCCCCGCCCTCACCAACGCGCAGCCTACAGACCCGCGCATCGACGACACAGTCCCCGCCGACAGAACTACCGCGACTGGAATAAAAAAAGAGGGACAACAAGACAGGAGAGAGAACACTCACGCTGCCCGCCGTCGTCGCGAGTCCGCTACACAAATGAATAGAGAGATAAGATTCACCCCGCAACCGCGCGTACACACACGCAGGGAGGCCACCGCAACAGCGGAGTGCACCAATAGAGGCGAGAACCGAAGGGGGGAGGGGGAGAATCGCAGCAGGGGAGGGGGGATCGACAAGTTGAGGCGCATCAACAACGGCGTGAGAAGACGTCGTCCACTGTGAGCACAGACGTCCCCCCGTCGGGCAGACAACAGTCGCAGTCCGAGAGGAGGGAGGAAACAGCCACAGCAGCACAGAGTTGGGTGACAGCGCCAAGGACGGACACACTCGGCGTGTTCGCGTATGGGCTGCAGATGACCACACCACTCGCCCTTCCTCCCGTCTGTGTGTCTGTGTGTGTGTGTGTGTGTTACTGCGCGCTAACCAGTGTTGAAGAAACCAGAGAGGGTGGGGTGGGTTGGACACGAGAACAGGGAGATCAGATCCGCCACTGCGAACTGAATGCAACCTACAGAAACGAGAAGCCCCTCAAGCTGCCAGTATGTGCGCGTGTATGCGGGACGGGGGAGGTTGTGTGTGTGCGTGTGTGTCTATGGTTCACAGATGTCTACGCGCAACGTACACGCTGAGTAGCGGCAGTAGCGCAGAGTCAGGCAGCGGGAGTACGTAGGCGGCAGGAGGAGAAACGAAGATGAAAAGACAGGCGGAGGCGCAGCGTGCAACGCGGTCGGCGCCGAGCGAGGGGACAGACGGGCAGAAAGCAGCCACTCCGCGCCTCCACGCGGCGCCTGCACCACGTGCAGCGAGAGCAAAAAGCAACAGTGGCGGCATCGCTGCGGCGGCGCCACACAACTCCCGACAGGTACGCCATGCCCGTCGCGCACGCGCAGCGCATCACACTGCACCCGCCACACTGCAGAACAAGCGGTGCAGCAACACGCACAGGCATGGAAAGGCACCCGCAGCTAGCGCTGAGTTGCGTTGAGAAGGCACAGACAGACACAAGTCAGTCATCGGACGCAAACAGAAAAAGGGAAACGAGGGGGAAGAAGAGGTGGACACGGGGGAGGAGGGGGGGAGAAGGAGGGGTGGGGAATATGTGTGAGGCGGGAGAACAAAAAATGCGCCGCAACACGAGACACGTAAAACAACAAAGGGGATAATGGGGGAGAAAAAGACAACAATCAGCACACACATGAGCTCTGCGACACACACACACACATACAGACAGTCATACACGGGTGCCACTCGCGCGCGTCACCTCGCACCTCCCTCGAGCTCCCCAGGCACCTCTCGACGCCGTGCATGCATGCCACACACACCTCACCGCGCGTGTCGCCGACCGCGTGTGCCTGCAGCAGCCGCATCTCTCAGCCTGCAAGCCCAGGCGCCACGACGGTGGTGTGGCCCGGCGCTCGGTGACGCGGGTGGATCGCTGCCTTGGCAGGCCGTATCCCTCCGATTTCACGCTGGGGAGTGGGGGGAGGGGGGCGGAAGGGAGCCGAGGGGAACCTGCATCGCACCACCGCAGGTGCTGCGACAGCAGAGACGCCGCTTTCAGTGCGCGGTGGCAGCGGCATGCAATACCTCCCTGTGCCCACACGCATCCGCCACGAGTCCCTCTGTGCCTCCAGCAAGGGAGTGGCGTGCACACGCGTGTCCGAGCGCGCAGTGCGCTCAACTCTCGTACTGCACATACAAGAAAGAGTCGGGGAGCTACAGGGGTAGGCACAAGAGAGAGCCGCTCCACCCGCGACGACACACCACCCATCGTACTTCACGTACGACAACCACACAAACAACTCGTCAAGAAACCATGCTGATAAAATGAACAGGCGAAGTCAGGGACACGCGGGGGTAATGAAAAGACGCTCAACTGCACACCGCAATGGTGTCACGGGGAACAGGAACAAAGAAAGGGGGGGAGAGGGAGGGTGAGAGAGGGGGAGGGGGGGTGTCAGTTATCAAAGAGTACACTCTTCACTTACTTATCGTTGTACTGCCACACCTACTCTTCACCGCGGGTCAGCACATCATCTCGCCGTGCACACGTCCTCCACATACGCGCGTGTGCGAGGCCTCCGTTGTGCGCTACACAGGAAACAATCAAGCCGTCAGCAGCACCGCCAACAGCGCTGCCACCGGCCCTACTGCCATCGTAATAGCACGCACACCCCCAACGCTGTGGTCGGCCAGGAGCGCAGCGTACTTGCCGTACAGCGCCGCATCCACCTTTACATCACACACGGAGTCGTACGAGGGACACAACAGCGTACCCTCCGTGAACAACGAACTCATCAACTCCAGCGGAAGGGCCATACCAGGCC
The DNA here is from genome assembly GCF_017918235.1 of Porcisia hertigi. Taxonomy (NCBI): domain Eukaryota; phylum Euglenozoa; class Kinetoplastea; order Trypanosomatida; family Trypanosomatidae; genus Porcisia; species Porcisia hertigi. The sequence continues at coordinate 158,702 of NC_090587.1, read as the reverse complement.
AGCACAGCGTGAAGCTGGACGCACCAGCCACCTTGACAGCGTAAAACGAGTTTTCACACAGCACATCCGCACAGATTCCATATTGCCATTTGTGTTTGCCCTGCACAGAGAAACCGCCTGACGTGTCTAAACACCGCGACATGGCACCGTACGCACTGCCTGCGAGTTGATTCCCGTTCGCTGAGCACTGAGTGTTAGTGTACTCCTCGATGTACGGGCAGTAGTCCATCTCAGAGCTGTCCCCCCCCTCTTGGGATTCTTGAAGTACCTGTACAACGGGGGCAGCGCTGACGGGTGGGACAAGAGGGAACACCTACCCAAGCCTCTGCGATCAGACGAACAGACTAAAGGGGGTTGAACAGAATCACAAAACATATCAGGGAACTGCGACACGCCATCGATCACACATTTTCTCGTGGTCAGGCCGCAACCCGCATTCAGCCCGTACGCCATCGGCTCCGCGTTGCTGTAGTTGCCACGGTAGTAGCCCAGATCCTCCATGGCCGCAATCGTGATCGCAGAGTAGATGCCGGCGCCGCTGACAGCCGCCATGAGCTCATCCTTGGCGTTGCGGCGCTTCCAGTGAGATAAGGCTGTGGTCTCTTCTCCCCGGTCTTCCAGCTCCATGAATGCACTCATGTAGCATCCGTACTGCGCACGCACCCTCGCCGCCACATTCTCCGAGGTGATCACCGGTGAGCTCCCTTTCCCGCGAAGGAACACGTAACTCAACAAATTCAGGGATGAGAAATTCCACGAGATGAAACCCAACGCGTGCAACAACTCGTGTGCCATCACACGCACAGTCAATGGTTCAGCTGAGATGTGCATGGGTGAGACGTTCACCACACCCACAGACGGGCGGCCGTTGACAAAGCTCTGGCAAAGCATTGCCCACGCATTCATACTCTTGGCCATCGGTCCAGCTGCGATGTAGACGACAAAGTCGGCGTCCGGCACACCAGCCGTCATGTGCGACGCGGGGATGCTGAACTCGCCGCAGAAAAGTTGTTCTTTAATTTGAGGTGAGACAACGATGCTGCCACTCTCCCGCTGCACACTCAGCCGCTCGCGGTGCAGCTGCACGGCAGACGGGATCAGCAGCTCCAACAGCGTCCGCCTCTTCGCCTCCGTCAAAACGTCCTCTGTAGTGCACGCCACAGTCCCACCCGCGAAGGTGGGCCGCTTCTGCCCCGCTCGCGTGCAGTGTCGGCTAGCGTTGGAGATGTCATCCGTGAACACAGCAATGCGGATCGGCAGCCACGGCCTCGCTGCAGCAGACACAACAGCGCGCCCATCCGTGGGCACCTCCACGTCGCTCACCAGGCTCACGCCAGTGCCCATTACACGCGCCTGCATCTCGTCGAACCCGCAGCGACGTCCATCATCAATGGCGGCCACCTGAGCTGAGCCAGCGCCACCAGCGCCTCCACTAGCACACAGCACCACCACAGCCGCCGCCACCAGCCCCGCCCTCACCAACGCGCAGCCTACAGACCCGCGCATCGACGACACAGTCCCCGCCGACAGAACTACCGCGACTGGAATAGAAAAAGAGGGACAACAAGACAGGAGAGAGAACACTCACGCTGCCCGCCGTCGTCGCGAGTCCGCTACACAAATGAATAGAGAGATAAGATTCACCCCGCAACCGCGCGTACACACACACACGCAGGGAGGCCACCGCAACAGCGGAGTGCACCAATAGAGGCGAGAACCGAAGGGGGAAGGGGGAGAACCGCGGCAGGGGAGGGGGGATCGACAAGTTGAGGCGCATCAACAACGGCGTGAGAAGACGTCGTCCACTGTGAGCACAGGCGTCCCCCCGTCGGGCAGACAACAGTCGCAGTCCGAGAGGAGGGAGGAAACAGCCACAGCAGCACAGAGTTGGGTGACAGCGCCAAGGGCAGACACACTCGGCGTGTTCGCGTATGGGCTGCAGATGACCACACCACTCGCTCTTCCTCCCGTCTGTGTGTCTGTGTGTGTGTGTGTGTGTTACTGCGCGCTAACCAGTGTTGAAGAAACCAGAGAGGGTGGGGTGGGTTGGACACGAGAACAGGGAGATCAGATCCGCCACAGCGAACTGAATGCAACCTACAGAAACGAGAAGCCCCTCAAGCTGCCAGTATGTGCGCGTGTATGCGGGACGGGGGGAGGTTGTGTGTGTGCGTGTGTGTCTATGGTTCACAGATGTCTACGCGCAACGTACACGCTGAGTAGCGGCAGTAGCGCAGAGTCAGGCAGCGGGAGTACGTAGGCGGCAGGAGGAGAAACGAAGATGAAAAGACAGGCGGAGGCGCAGCCTGCAACGCGGTCGGCGCCGAGCGAGGGGACAGACGGGCAGAAAGCAGCCACTCCGCGCCTCCACGCGGCGCCTGCACCACGTGCAGCGAGAGCAAAAAGCAACAGTGGCGGCATCGCTGCGGCAGCGCCACACAACTCCCGACAGGTACGCCATGCCCGTCGCGCACGCGCAGCGCATCACACTGCACCCGCCACACTGCAGAACAAGCGGTGCAGCAACACGCACAGGCATGGAAAGGCACCCGCAGCTAGCGCTGAGTTGCGTTGAGAAGGCACAGACAGACACAAGTCAGTCATCGAACGCAAACAGAAAAAGGGAAACGAGGGGGAAGAAGAGGTGGACACGGGGGAGGAGGAGGGGAGGAGGAGGGGTGGGGAATATGTGTGAGGCGGGAGAACAAAAAATGCGCCGCAACACGAGACACGTAAAACAACAAAGGGGATAATGGGGGAGAAAATAAGACAACAATCAGCACACACATGAGCTCTGCGACACACACACACACATACAGACAGTCATACACGGGTGCCACTCGCGCGCGTCACCTCGCACCTCCCTCGAGCTCCCCAGGCACCTCTCGACGCCGTGCATGCATGCCACACACACGTCACCGCGCGTGTCGCCGACCGCGTGTGCCTGCAGCAGCCGCATCTCTCAGCCTGCAAGCCCAGGCGCCACGACGGTGGTGTGGCCCGGCGCTCGGTGACGCGGGTGGATCGCTGCCTTGGCAGGCCGTATCCCTCCGATTTCGCACTGGGGAGTGGGGGGAGGGGGGCGGAAGGGAGCCGAGGGGAACCTGCATCGCGCCACCGCAGGTGCCGCGACAGCAGGGACGCCGCTTTCAGTGCGCGGTGGCAGCGGCATGCAATACCTCCCTGTGCCCACACGCATCCGCCACGAGTCCCTCTGTGCCTCCAGCAAGGGAGTGGCGTGCACACGCGTGTCAGAGCGCGCAGTGCGCTCAACTCTCGTCCTGCACATACAAGAAAGAGTCGGGGAGCTACAGGGGAAGGCACAAGAGAGAGCCGCTCCACTCGCGACGACACACCACCCATCGTACTTCACGTACGACAGCCACACAAACAACTCGTCAAGAAACCATAATGATAAAATGAACAGGCGAAGTCAGGGATACGCGGGGGTAATGAAAAGACAGTCAACTGCACACCGCAATGGCGGCACGGGGAACAGGAACAAAGAAAGGGGGGTGAGAGGGAGGGGGAGAGAGGGAAAAGGGGAGGGGGGGGTGTCAGTTATCAAAGAGTACACTCTTCACTTACTTATCGTTGTACTGCCACATTTACTCTTCACCGCGGGTCAGCACATCATCTCGCCGTGCACACGTCCTCCACATGCGCGCGTGTGCGAGGCCTCTGTTGTGCGCTACACAGGAAACAATCAAGCCGTCAGCAGCACCGCCAACAGCGCTGCCAACGGCCCTACTGCCATCGTAATAGCACGCACACCTCCAACGCTGTGGTCGGCCAGGAGCGCAGCGTACTTGCCGTACAGCGCCGCGTCCACCTTTACAGCACACACGGAGTCGTACGAGGGACACAACAGCGTACCCTCCGTAAACAACGAACTCATCAACTCCAGCGGAAGGGCCATACCAGGCCAGCACAGCGTGAAGCTGGACGCACCAGCCACCTTGACAGCGTAAAACGAGTTTTCACACAGCACATCCGCACAGATTCCATATTGCCGCTGATGTTTGCCCTGCACAGAGAAACCGCCTGACGTGTCTAAACACCGCGACATGGCACCGTACGCACTGCCTGCGAGTTGATTCCCGTTTACTGAACACTGAGTGTTAGTGTAATCCTCGATGTACGGGCAGTAGTCCATCTCAGAGTTGTTCCCCCCCCTCTTGGGATTCTTGAAGTACCTGTACAACAGGGGCAGCGCTGACGGGTGTGACAAGAGGAAACACCTCCCCAAGCCTCTGCGATCAGACGAACAAACTAAAGAGGGTTGAACAGAATCACAAAACATATCAGGGAACTGCGACACGCCATCGATCACACATTTCGTCGTCGCCAGGCCGCAACCCGCATTCAGCCCGTACGCCATCGGCTCCGCGTTGCTGTAGTTGCCCCGGTAGTAGCCCATATCCTCCATGGCCGCAATCGTGATCGCAGAGTAGATGCCGGCGCCGCTGACACCCGACATGAGCTCGTCCTTGGCGTTGCGCCGCTTCCAGTGAGAGAAGGCTGTGACCTCTCCTCCCCGGTCTTCCAGCTCCATGAATGCACTCATGTAGCATCCGTACTGCGCACGCACCCTCGCCGCCACATTCTCCGAGGTGATCACCGGTGATGCACCTTTCCCGCGAAGGAACACGTAACTTGACAAATTCAGGGATGAGAAATTCCACCAAATGAAGCCCAACGCGTGCAACAACTCGTGTGCCATCACACGCACACTCGCTGGTTCAGCAGAGATGAACTTCGGCGAGACGTTCACCACACCCACAGACGGGCGGCCGTTGACAAAGCTCTGGCAAAGCATTGCCCACGCATTTAAACTCTCGGAAATCAGTCCAGCCGCGATGTAGACGACAAAGTCGGCGTCCGGCACACCCGTCGTCATGTGCGACGCGGGGATGCTGAACTCGCCGCAGAAAAGCTGTTCTTTGATTTGAGGTGAGACAACGATGCTGCCACTCTCCCGCTGCACACTCAGCCGCTCGCGGTGCAGCTGCACGGCAGACGGGATCAGCAGCTCCAACAGCGTCCGCCTCTTCGCGTTCGTCAAAACGTCCTCTGCAGTGCAAGTCACAGTCCCGCCCGCGAAGGTGGGCCGCTTCTGCCCTGCAGCAGTGCAGTGTCGGCTAGCGTTGGAGATGTCATCCGTGAACACAGCAATGCGGATCGGCAGCCACGGCCGCGCTGCAGCAGACACAACAGCGCGCCCATCCGTGGGCACCTCCACGTCGCTCACCAGGCTCACGCCAGTGCCCATTACACGCGCCTGCATCTCGTCAAACCCGCAGCGACGTCCATCATCAATGGCGGCCACCTGAGCTGAGCCAGCGCCACCAGCGCCTCCACCAGCACACAGCACCACCACAGCCGCCGCCACCAGCCCCGCCCTCACCAACGCGCAGCCTACAGACCCGCGCATCGACGACACAGTCCCCGCCGACAGAACTACCGCGACTGGAATAAGAAAAGGGGGACAACAAGAGAGGAGAGAGAACACTCACGCTGCCCGCCGTCGTCGCGAGTCCGCTACACAAATGAATAGAGAGATAAGATTCACCCCGCAACCGCGCGTACACACACACACGCAGGGAGGCCACCGCAACAGCGGAGTGCACCAATAGAGGCGAGAACCGAAGGGGGGAGGGGGAGAATCGCGGCAGGGGAGGGGGGATCGACAAGTTGAGGCGCATCAACAACGGCGTGAGAAGACGTCGTCCACTGTGAGCACAGACGTCCCCCCGTCGGGCAGACAACAGTCGCAGTCCGAGAGGAGGGAGGAAACAGCCACAGCAGCACAGAGTTGGGTGACAGCGCCAAGGGCAGACACACTCGGCGTGTTCGCGTATGGGCTGCAGATGACCACACCACTCGCTCTTCCTCCCGTCTGTGTGTCTGTGTGTGTGTGTGTGTGTTACTGCGCGCTAACCAGTGTTGAAGAAACCAGAGAGGGTGGGGTGGGTTGGACACGAGAACAGGGAGATCAGATCCGCCACTGCGAACTGAATGCAACCTACAGAAACGAGAAGCCCCTCAAGCTGCCAGTATGTGCGCGTGTATGCGGGACGGGGGAGGTTGTGTGTGTGCGTGTGTGTCTATGGTTCACAGATGTCTACGCGCAACGTACACGCTGAGTAGCGGCAGTAGCGCAGAGTCAGGCAGCGGGAGTACGTAGGCGGCAGGAGGAGAAACGAAGATGAAAAGACAGGCGGAGGCGCAGCGTGCAACGCGGTCGGCGCCGAGCGAGGGGACAGACGGGCAGAAAGCAGCCACTCCGCGCCTCCACGCGGCGCCTGCACCACGTGCAGCGAGAGCAAAAAGCAACAGTGGCGGCATCGCTGCGGCGGCGCCACACAACTCCCGACAGGTACGCCATGCCCGTCGCGCACGCGCAGCGCATCACACTGCACCCGCCACACTGCAGAACAAGCGGTGCAGCAACACGCACAGGCATGGAAAGGCACCCGCAGCTAGCGCTGAGTTGCGTTGAGAAGGCACAGACAGACACAAGTCAGTCATCGGACGCAAACGGGAGAAGAGAAACGAGGGGGAAGAAGAGGTGGACACGGGGGAGGAGGAGGGGTGGGGAATATGTGTGAGGCGGGAGAACAAAAAATGCGCCGCAACACGAGACACGTAAAACAACAAAGGGGATAATGGGGGAGAAAATAAGATAACAATCAGCACACACATGAACTCTGCGACACACACACACACACACACAGACAGTCATACACAGGTGCCACTCGCGCGCGTCACCTCGCACCTCCCTCGAGCTCCCCAGGCACCTCTCGACGCCGTGCATGCATGCCACACACACGTCACCGCACGCGTCGCCGACCGCGTGTGCCTGCAGCAGCCGCATCTCTCAGCCTGCAAGCCCAGGCGCCACGACGGTGGTGTGGCCCGGCGCTCGGTGACGCGGGTGGATCGCTGCCTTGGCAGGCCGTATCCCTCCGATTTCACGCTGGGGAGTGGGGGGAGGGGGGCGGAAGGGAGCCGAGGGGAACCTGCATCGCACCACCGCAGGTGCTGCGACAGCAGAGACGCCGCTTTCAGTGCGCGGTGGCAGCGGCATGCAATACCTCCCTGTGCCCACACGCATCCGCCACGAGTCCCTCTGTGCCTCCAGCAAGGGAGTGGCGTGCACACGCCTGTCCGAGCGCGCAGTGCGCTCAACTCTCGTCCTGCACATACAAGAAAGAGTCGGGGAGCTACAGGGGAAGGCACAAGAGAGAGCCGCTCCACCCGCGACGACACACCACCCATCGTACTTCACGTACGACAACCACACAAACAACTCGTCAAGAAACCATGCTGATAAAATGAACAGGCGAAGTCAGGGATACGCGGGGGTAATGAAAAGACAGTCAACTGCACACCGCAATGGCGGCACGGGGAACAGGAACAAAGAAAGGGGGGTGAGAGGGAGGGGGAGAGAGGGAAAAGGGGAGGGGGGGGTGTCAGTTATCAAAGAGTACACTCTTCACTTACTTATCGTTGCACTGCCACATTTACTCTTCACCGCGGGTCAGCACATCATCTCGCCGTGCACACGTCCTCCACATACGCGCGTGTGCGAGGCCTCCGTTGTGCGCTACACAGGAAACAATCAAGCCGTCAGCAGCACCGCCAACAGCGCTGCCACCGGCCCTACTGCTATCGTAATAGCACGCACACCTCCTACGCTATTGTCCGCCAGGAGCGCTGCGTACTTGCCGTACAGCGCCGCGTCCACCTTTACATCACACACGGAGTCGTACGAGGGACACAACAGCGAACCCTCCGTAAACAACGAGCTCAACCACGCGAGCTCGATTTGCATACCAGGCCAGCACAGCGTGAAGCGAGAAGCACCGACGACCTTCACACTGTACAATGATCTGTCACACAGCACATCCGCACAGATTCCATATTGCCATTTGTGTTTGCCCTGCACAGAGAAACCGCCTGACGTGTCTAAACACCGCGACATGGCACCGTACGCACTGCCTGCGAGTTGACCTCCGTTCATACTGCACGACGTGTCACTGTACTCTTTGACGTACGGGCAGTAGTCCATCTCAGAGTTGTCCCCCCCCCTCTTGGGATTCTTGAAGTACCTGTACAACGGGGGCAGCGCTGACGGGTGGGACAAGAGGGAACACCTCCCCAAGCCTCTGCGATCAGACGAACAGACTAAAGGGGGTTGAACAGAATCACAGAACATATCAGGGAACTGCGACACGCCATCGATCACACATTTCGTCGTCGCCAGGCCGCAACCCGCATTCAGCCCGTACGCCATCGGCTCCGCGTTGCTGTAGTTGCCCCGGTAGTAGCCCATATCCTCCATGGCCGCAATCGTGATCGCAGAGTAGATGCCGGCTCCGCCGACACCCACCATGAGCTCGTCCTTGGCGTTGCGGCGCTTCCAGTGAGATAAGGCTGTGGTCTCTCCTCCCCGGTCTTCCAGCTCCATGAATGCACTCATGTAGCATCCGTACTGCGCACGCACCCTCGCCGCCACATTCTCCGAGGTGATCACCGGTGATGCACCTTTCCCGCGAAGGAACACGTAACTTGACAAATTCAGGGATGAGAAATTCCACGAGATGAAACCCAACGCGTGCAACAACTCGTGTGCCATCACACGCACACTCAATGGTTCAGCTGAGATGTGCTTCGGTGAGACGTTCACCACACCCACAGACGGGCGGCCGTTGACAAAGCTCTGGCAAAGCATTGCCCACGCATTTAAACTCTCGGAAATCAGTCCAGCCGCGATGTAGACGACAAAGTCGGCGTCCGGCACACCCGTCGTCATGTGCGACGCGGGGATGCTGAACTCGCCGCAGAAAAGCTGTTCTTTGATTTGAGGTGAGACAACGATGCTGCCACTCTCCCGCTGCACACTCAGCCGCTCGCGGTGCAGCTGCACGGCAGACGGGATCAGCAGCTCCAACAGCGTCCGCCTCTTCGCGTTCGTCAAAACGTCCTCTGCAGTGCAAGTCACAGTCCCGCCCGCGAAGGTGGGCCGCTTCTGCCCTGCAGCAGTGCAGTGTCGGCTAGCGTTGGAGATGTCATCCGTGAACACAGCAATGCGGATCGGCAGCCACGGCCTCGCTGCAGCAGACACAACAGCGCGCCCATCCGTGGGCACCTCCACGTCGCTCACCAGGCTCACGCCAGTGCCCATTACACGCGCCTGCATCTCGTCAAACCCGCAGCGACGTCCATCATCAATGGCGGCCACCTGAGCTGAGCCAGCGCCACCAGCGCCTCCACCAGCACACAGCACCACCACAGCCGCCGCCACCAGCCCCGCCCTCACCAACGCGCAGCCTACAGACCCGCGCATCGACGACACAGTCCCCGCCGACAGAACTACCGCGACTGGAATAAAAAAAGAGGACAACAAGACAGGAGAGAGAACACTCACGCTGCCCGCCGTCGTCGCGAGTCCGCTACACAAATGAATAGAGAGATAAGATTCACCCCGCAACCGCGCGTACACACACACACGCAGGGAGGCCACCGCAACAGCGGAGTGCACCAATAGAGGCGAGAACCGAAGGGGGGAGGGGGAGAATCGCGGCAGGGGAGGGGGGATCGACAAGTTGAGGCGCATCAACAACGGCGTGAGAAGACGTCGTCCACTGTGAGCACAGACGTCCCCCCGTCGGGCAGACAACAGTCGCAGTCCGAGAGGAGGGAGGAAACAGCCACAGCAGCACAGAGTTGGGTGACAGCGCCAAGGGCAGACACACTCGGCGTGTTCGCGTATGGGCTGCAGATGACCACACCACTCGCTCTTCCTCCCGTCTGTGTGTCTGTGTGTGTGTGTGTGTTACTGCGCGCTAACCAGTGTTGAAGAAACCAGAGAGGGTGGGGTGGGTTGGACACGAGAACAGGGAGATCAGATCCGCCACTGCGAACTGAATGCAACCTACAGAAACGAGAAGCCCCTCAAGCTGCCAGTATGTGCGCGTGTATGCGGGACGGGGGAGGTTGTGTGTGTGCGTGTGTGTCTATGGTTCACAGATGTCTACGCGCAACGTACACGCTGAGTAGCGGCAGTAGCGCAGAGTCAGGCAGCGGGAGTACGTAGGCGGCAGGAGGAGAAACGAAGATGAAAAGACAGGCGGAGGCGCAGCGTGCAACGCGGTCGGCGCCGAGCGAGGGGACAGACGGGCAGAAAGCAGCCACTCCGCGCCTCCACGCGGCGCCTGCACCACGTGCAGCGAGAGCAAAAAGCAACAGTGGCGGCATCGCTGCGGCAGCGCCACACAACTCCCGACAGGTACGCCATGCCCATCGCGCACGCGCAGCGCATCACACTGCACCCGCCACACTGCAGAACAAGCGGTGCAGCAACACGCACAGGCATGGAAAGGCACCCGCAGCTAGCGCTGAGTTGCGTTGAGAAGGCACAGACAGACACAAGTCAGTCATCGGACGCAAACGGAAAAAGAGAAACGAGGGGGAAGAAGAGGTGGACACGGGGGAAGAGGAGGGGAGGGAGAAGGAGGGGTGGGGAATATGTGTGAGGCGGGAGAACAAAAAATGCGCCGCAACACGAGACACGTAAAACAACAAAGGGGATAACGTGGGAGAAAAAAGACAACAATCAGCACACACATGAACTCTGCGACACACACACACACACACACAGACAGTCATACACAGGTGCCACTCGCGCGCGTCACCTCGCACCTCCCTCGAGCTCCCCAGGCACCTCTCGACGCCGTGCATGCATGCCACACACACGTCACCGCACGCGTCGCCGACCGCGTGTGACTGCAGCAGCCGCATCTCTCAGCCTGCAAGCCCAGGCGCCACGACGGTGGTGTGGCCCGGCGCTCGGTGACGCGGGTGGATCGCTGCCTTGGCAGGCCGTATCCCTCCGATTTCACGCTGGGGAGTGGGGGGAGGGGGGCGGAAGGGAGCCGAGGGGAACCTGCATCGCACCACAGCAGGTGCCGCGACAGCAGAGACGCCGCTTTCAGTGCGCGGTGGCAGCGGCATGCAATACCTCCCTGTGCCCACACGCATCCGCCACGAGTCCCTCTGTGCCTCCAGCAAGGGAGTGGCGTGCACACGCCTGTCCGAGCGCGCAGTGCGCTCAACTCTCGTCCTGCACAAACAAGAAAGAGTGGAGGAGCTACAGGGGAAGGCACAAGAGAGAGCCGCTCCACCCGCGACGACACACCACCCATCGTACTTCACGTACGACAACCACACAAACAACTCGTCAAGAAACCATGCTGATAAAATGAACAGGCGAAGTCAGGGATACGCGGGGGTAATGAAAAGACAGTCAACTGCACACCGCAATGGCGGCACGGGGAACAGGAACAAAGAAAGGGGGGTGAGAGGGAGGGGGAGAGAGGGAAAAGGGGAGGGGGGGGGGTGTCAGTTATCAAAGAGTACACTCTTCACTTACTTATCGTTGTACTGCCACATTTACTCTTCACCGCGGGTCAGCACATCATCTCGCCGTGCACACGTCCTCCACATACGCGCGTGTGCGAGGCCTCCGTTGTGCGCTACACAGGAAACAATCAAGCCGTCAGCAGCACCGCCAGCAGCGCTGCCACCGGCCCTACTGCTATCGTAATAGCACGCACACCCCCAACGCTATTGTCCGCCAGGAGCGCAGCGTACTTGCCGTACAGCGCTGCGTCCACCTTTACATCACACACGGAGTCGTACGAGGGACACAACAGCGAACCCTCCGTAAACATCGAACTCATCGACGCGAGCTCGATTTGCATACCAGGCCAGCACAGCGTGAAGCGAGAAGCACCAATCACCTTCACACTGTACAATGATCTGTCACACAGCACATCCGCACAGATTCCATTTTGCCATTTGTGTTTGCCCTGCACAGAGAAACCGCCTGACGTGTCTAAACACCGCGACATGGCACCGTACGCACTGCCTGCAAGTTGATGCCCGTTTACTGAACACTGAGTGTTAGTGTAATCCTCGATGTACGGGCAGTAGTCCATCTCAGAGCTGTCCCCCCCCCTCTTGGGATTCTTGAAGTACCTGTACAACGGGGGCAGCGCTGACGGGTGGGACAAGAGGGAACACCTCCCCAAGCCTCTGCGATCAGACGAACAGACTAAAGGGGGTTGAACAGAATCACAAAACATATCAGGGAACTGCGACACGCCATCGATCACACATTTCGTCGTGGCCAGGCCGCAACCCGCATTCTGCCCGTACGCCATCGGCTCCGCGTTGCTGTAGTTGCCACGGTAGTAGCCCAGATCCTCCATGGCCGCAATCGTGATCGCAGAGTAGATGCCGGCGCCGCTGACACCCGACATGAGCTCGTCCTTGGCGTTGCGGCGCTTCCAGTGAGAGAAGGCTGTGGTCTCTCCTCCCCGGTCTTCCAGCTCCATGAATGCACTCATGTAGCATCCGTACTGCGCACGCACCCTCGCCGCCACATTCTCCGAGGTGATCACCGGTGAGCTCCCTTTCCCGCGAAGGAACACGTAACTCAACAAATTCAGGGATGAGAAATTCCACCAGATGAAACCCAGCGCGTGCAACAACTCGTGTGCCATCACACGCACAGTCAATGGTTCAGCAGAGATGAACTGGGGAGAGACGTTCACCACACCCACAGACGGGCGACCGTTGACAAAGCTCTGGCAAAGCATTGCCCACGCATTCATACTCTTGGTCATTGGTCCAGCTGCGATGTAGACGACAAAGTCGGCGTCCGGCACACCAGCCGTCATGTGCGACGCGGGGATGCTGAACTCGCCGCAGAAAAGCTGTTCTTTGATTTGAGGTGAGACAACGATGTTGCCACTCTCCCGCTGCACACTCAGCCGCTCGCGGTGCAGCTGCACGGCGGACGGGATCAGCAGCTCCAACAGCGTCCGCCTCTTCGCCTTCGTCAAAACGTCCTCTGCAGTGCACGCCACAGTCCCACCCGCGAAGGTGGGCCGCTCCTGCCCCGCTCGCGTGCAGTGTCGGCTAGCGTTGGAGATGTCATCCGTGAACACAGCAATGCGGATCGGCAGCCACGGCCTCGCTGCAGCAGACACAACAGCGCGCCCATCCGTGGGCACCTCCACGTCGCTCACCAGGCTCACGCCAGTGCCCAGCGTCTGCGCCTCCAGCTCGTCGAACCCGCAGCGATGCACACCCGCAGTGACAGGCCCCGGCTCCCGCTCCACCTGCGTCACACCAGCGACAGCAACAGCAACAGCAGTAGCAGCACACACAAGCACCGCGGCCACCACGGCCCTCAGCGGCGTGCGGCGTACGGCGGCGCACATCGACGACACGGCGGCGCGGCACAACGACAAGAGCGCGCAGAGCGGCCGATCCCACAGCGAGAAGCACAACGACGAGTAGCAACACCGGCGGCGAATAGAGGTGAGTGGAGGGAGAGCGCGCACGGGGGCACGCCACGGGCAAGTGAGAGAAGAGAGGAAAGGAGAAGAGCAGCAGCACCGGCAGCACCACGATAAATGACAGCGACAACCGATACGGCGGGGCGCCTGTACCCACACAATGACACTCGCGATGCAGACGATATGAAGACGCGCAGGACGGGCTATAGTGCCAGGGCTTCGCTGTTCGTCAACCGCAGATGATCCCGCCACTCGCGCGCGCGCTGGGATGGGTGTGGATGCAGGGGACGGGAGGTGTGGGAGCAGGGTGCGGGGAGGGTGGGTCTGCGAGCCACCGATACGTCGAACAGGCGCAGTGGCAGCGCACAGCAGGGGCAACGGGGAAAGGGGGGTGACAAGGGGGGGTGGAGGGGGAATGTGGACACGGCGGAAGAGAGAGGCACAGTCGCTGCGATGGTGCGCGACGCGATGAGCGCGGAAGGGGCGGCACTGAGACATACAGCGCCGCTCCGCATACAGCACCACAGCGGTGCGTGCCGCAGGGCACAGCCGGGAGGGGTGGTGGGGGGGTGCTACAGAGCGGCTCAGATGCAAGCACTCCCGGTGCGTCGCTCAACATGCGCTGCGGGGTCTTCCTGCGGCCTCCTCTCTGACGCACACGCAACACGAGGACGAGCCAAACGGCACGCGAGGCGGGCGTAAGCGAGCAAGCGGCAAGAAGCACAGGTGACGGAAGCCCTTCGGCACTCCGTGATGGGCGCCATACAGTGGACAGCGACAAAAACGGACAGAAGAGTTAGACAGGGAGTCGCATCAAGAGAGGGGAGGGAGAAGTGGGAGTCTCGTTAGGATGGGAACAACACAAAGTACGCAGCAATATGGAAAAACGCGGGTGCCCGCCAAGATAAAAAGGAGGAAGGAAACACGACACACACAAACGTACACCACATCAGTGAGTGCACACAAACAGACACACCCACAACAACACACAACACACACACACATGCACGTACACAGCGGGCACAGCGCGCGAGGAAGCTCCGTCACTTTACAAAGCGACGTCATGCCACTCCCCCACACCCCTCTCCTACACCCGCAAGCCCCCCACCCTCAAACACCAGAGCCACACATGCCGGCACCAAAGAGTGACCTGTAGCACTCCGCGTCGAAACTGTGTGTCCCAGACAGGCCTGCACGGAGCCCATCAGCCTGTCTGTGGGCACTGGCTGGCGTGGCGTGCGCGGGAGAGCCGAGCCGCTCGAGCAGGGGAAGGGGCGAAAGTAGAAGAGAGGAGAAGAGCGCCAACAAGGGTGCGGTACGGCGAGTGCGCCCGGACGGGAGGGGTAAAAGCGGAGAGAAGGGGGAGGCAGATGGGGGAGTTGGGAGTGGGTGCGAGAGAGAGACGGCCCAAGGTCTGAGGACTGCCTTTTCGGTGTGCCTGGTACGTGCACCCGTCGACGTTCGCCCGTCTACTGTTCACAACCACAACACACCGCTGCCCTTGACACATCGCAGCACAGGCTGCGCACAGGAGAAAGAGCGCGGGTTCAGCGACACGCACGCCGCGCTGCCCACCCACGGCCTTGCCACTCCCGATAAGCGGGGCACAGAGTAACGCACCACAGCTGTTCGTACCTAGAATGCGCGCCGAAGCAGGCGAGAACACGGACGAAGCAAAAGCAGTGATCCACATCGAGGGGAGGGGCGGGCAACCCTGCGCGCGCGTCTGTACTTGCACTGCCCCGCCTTGCCTCGCCAAGGCGACCACACATCCTCCATCAGCGTGTTAATCGGTCGCCAGCGCGTCTTCAACCGCGCCGGGTCGCCCTTTCTCACACTGCAGCCCACAGCCACGCCGCGCGGCCCCGCCACCAGCCGCCTCGGCCCGCAGCACTCTGCGCGATACGGGGGAAGGAGAAGGAGCGCAGGCTCCGCACACACAAGCCGGCAGAACTCCATCGTGCAGCTCGCCGCTTCTCCGGACGCCTCCGGCATCGGTGCCTCGTCACTCTCTCCCGGACAACCACATCGCAGCCACGACCATCGGCTTATCGCCGAGAAGAGCAAGGGGTGCCACGTGCCCTACCGCGCGCACACACACGACAAAAAGCCCCGCGCAGCCACGTTACTGTGTGCAGCACAGTGGCGGCAACAAAGGCGTGAGCGCCCCGCTCCCAGCCACCCGAGACCCTCGCTCAGCATGTCCGACACAAAGCCGCGACACCGGCTACCGCGGCGCTAACGCCTCGGGGTGGGTGGCGGCACAACAACGCCGGCGAGGTGCCAAGCAGCACCCCACCAACGCTCCACGTCGCAACCGGCACTCGCTCACCGCTGAAGGGGAAGCCTTGTGCACCACATGGGAATCAGAGTGCAGGTGCATCGCAACAGCCACCACCGCTACGACCTGTCCCAGTGGGCAGAGCCCTCGATCGCAGCGGTCCGTACAGCCCGCGCCAGTGCCCAGCGAGAGGAGGAAAAGAGAGACCGAGCGGCACAGGAGACGCACTCAGCTCCTGTCAACGCAGCCGCCGGTTCTGTTACGCCTCCGACAGCAACAACCACAACAAATAAAAGAGGATAACAACGAATACAGGAAACACAGGCAAACTCAAACAGACATGCAAAACTGGGCGAAAAGGGGGAGAACTGCACGCGGGCAGTGAGGCACAAAAAAAAAGAATAGGGAGACAAAAACACGTGAGGGGGGGGGGGAGCAGAGCAGCAACACGCTCCTCACACACGCACGCACGTGCAATACTCGAGAGGCACTCCGTCAGCTGCGTGCTCGTCTTCCTCCCCGCAACAACAAAAAGGGCTGTCCGAGTGAGAAAAGAAAAAAACAAAGAGGGGAGTTCAGTTATAAAAGAATACAGTTATATATTAGTGAGCCCCTGCACAGCCGCGCTGCTGGCCTTCTGGGGGCCGCCGCACGACATCATGGTGCACGCATCACTCAGCTATGGGCTACTGTACTCCTGCAGGACACGGAGTGCAATCAGGCGCAGAGGTGCAGCGCCTACAGACGCATCGTCCCCCAGGTCATCGGCACAGATGCAGAGCTCGGGGCTGCCAGCAGCGCAGCGTACTTCCCGTACAGCGCGGCGTTCTCCTTCGTCGCACACACAGAGTCATAGGAGGGGCACGTCAGCGTCCCAGAAGAGAAGAGTGGGCTCATCCACCGCAAGGCAAGCTCGGATCGTGGAATGCACACTGTAAAACCTGACGCGCCTCTCAGTTTGATGGCGTAGACATCGCGGCCACACTGCACTTCGGCACAAATGCCATACTGCGAGTGCTGCCTGGATCCAATGGAGAACCCGCTCGGCGTGTCCAGACACCGCGACGTGACACCGAATAAACTTCCCGCGAGCGACCTCTCATCTGCGCTGCAGTCCCCGTGCATACTTGGCACCACCACTGGGCAGTAGTCCATAAACGCAGAAAAGCCACTTAACCCGTAGTTCGCGTAGTACCCATGATAACTCGGCACCGGTGATCGCTGAGTCACTCCCACACAAACGCCGATACTGCTGCGGTCCGAGGTGCACACCATCTTTTTCTTATTCGTATCGCAGAACATTCCAGGGAACTGCGACACGCCGTTGAGCACACATTTTCTTTTGAGCAGGCCGCAACCCGCGTTCTGCCCGTACGCCATCGGCTCCGCGTTGCTGTAGTTGCCACGGTAGTAGCCCAGATCCTCCATGGCCGCAATCGTGATCGCAGAGTAGATGCCGGCGCCGGTTGATCCAGCCATGAGCTCGTCCTTGGCGTTGCGCGACTTCCAGTGAGAAAAAACAGTACCGCGTCCTCCCTGGTCCTCCAACTCCATGAAGGCGCTGGTTCGGCACCCGTACTGCGCCTGCGCCTCTCTCGCAACATTCGGAGTGGCTATGATGGGTGACCTATGCTTGCCGCGGAGGTTCACATAGGAGATCATGTTACGCATTCTGAATACATGAGTGTCGAATCCCATACCATGCAGCAGCTCGTGAGCAACAGTGCGCGTCATCTGCGGGGTGGCGGAGATGTACCTCGGCGAGATGTTCGCCACGCCCACCGACGGCCGCCCATTCCTGAAAAACTGGCAAACGGCAGCCCACGCGACAGTCGTCCCCGATGTTGGCCCAGCAGCCATGTACAGAACGAAGTCGGCGTCCGGCACACCTGTCGTCATGTGCGACGCGGGGATGCTGAACTGACCGCAGAGTCGGTGTCTCCTCACATCACGGGATACAACGATGTTGCCACTCTCCCGCTGCACACTCAACCGCTCGCGGTGCAGCTGCGCGGCAGACGGGATCAGCAGCTCCAACAGCGTCCGCCTCTTCGCCTTCGTCAAAACGTTCTCTGAAGAACACATCACCACAGTGCCCTTGAAATTGGGTCGACTCTGCCCAAACCTCGTACAGTGTCGGCTAGTGTCCATGACGTCATCGTCGTAGACAGCAATGCGAATCGGCTGCCAGGGGCGCGCAGCAGCAGCAGCAACACTTCGCTCACCGGCGGCCGCATCCACATCGCTCACCAGGCTCACGCCAGTGCCCAGCGTCTGCGCCTCCAGCTCGTCGAACCCGCACCGATGCACACCCGCAGTGACAGGCCCCGGCTCCCGCTCCACCTGCGTCACACCAGCGACAGCGACAGCAACAGCAGTAGCAGCACACACAAGCACCGCGGCCACCACGGCCCTCAGCGGCGTGCGGCGTACGGCGGCGCACATCGACGACACGGCGGCGCGGCACAACGACAAGAGCGCGCAGAGCGGCCGATCCCACAGCGAGAAGCACAACGACGAGTAGCAACACCGGCGGCGAATAGAGGTGAGTGGAGGGAGAGCGCGCACGGGGGCACGCCACGGGCAAGTGAGAGAAGAGAGGAAAGGAAAGGAAAGGAGAGGAGAAGAGCAGCAGCACCGGCAGCACCACGATAAATGACAGCGGCAACCGATACGGCGGGGCGCCTGTACCCACACAATGACACTCGCGATGCAGACGATATGAAGACGCGCAGGACGGGCTATAGTGCCAGGGCTTCGCTGTTCGTCAACCGCAGATGATCCCGCCACTCGCGCGCGCGCTGGGATGGGTGTGGATGCAGGGGACGGGAGGTGTGGGAGCAGGGTGAGGGGAGGGTGGGTCTGCGAGCCACCGATACGTCGAACAGGCGCAGTGGCAGCGCACAGCAGGGGCAACGGGGAAAGGGGGGTGACAAGGGGGGGTGACAAGGGGGGAATGTGGACACGGCGGAAGAGAGAGGCACAGTCGCTGCGATGGTGCGCGACGCGATGAGCGCGGAAGGGGCGGCACTGAGACATACAGCGCCGCTCCGCATACAGCACCACAGCGGTGCGTGCCGCAGGGCACAGCCGGGAGGGGTGGTGGGGGGGTGCTACAGAGCGGCTCAGATGCAAGCACTCCCGGTGCGTCGCTCAACATGCGCTGCGGGGTCTTCCTGCGGCCTCCTCTCTGACGCACACGCAACACGAGGACGAGCCAAACGGCACGCGAGGCGGGCGTAAGCGAGCAAGCGGCAAGAAGCACAGGTGACGGAAGCCCTTCGGCACTCCGTGATGGACGCCATACAGCAGACACGGTAAGACACGGACGGGACAGCCGGGCGAGGAGAAGAGGGGGAGAGAGAGAGGCCGTCCTTGTCAGCGGGAAAAGAGAAAAGCGCAGCAATATGAAAACACACGCGAAGAAACACGAGGAACAGGAGGGAGGGAGGGAGGGCAAACACTACACACACGCGCACACGTGCGAGCAGCAGACACAGTGTGCAGGGAAGCGACGCCACCTTGCCAGCGACCCCAAGCCATTCCAGTACATCCTCGGCCCTGGCGACCACCATACAATGCCAGCAGCGGTGGACTCCTTGTCCACTGCGTCGCCTTCACGTGTACGCAACAAAGCACCACGGTGAAAACCACCACAGCTGTTTGTCAGTGCTGGCACTGCGTCGGCG